>NW_026777595.1:1036383-1381844 GCF_028023285.1 Balaenoptera ricei
GCCATCACAATGCCACATGACTCCTGTCATCACAATACTCCCTGACCTTTGTCATCAAAATGCTCCATGACGCCTTTCATCACAATGCACCATTACCCCTTTCATCACAATTCTCCAGGCCCTCTGTCACCACAATGCTCCATAACCCCTGACATCACAATGGCCAACGACACCTGTCATCACAATTCACCATGGATCTTGTCATCAAAAGGCTCCATGCTCGTGTCATCACAATGATCCAAGACCCGTGTCATCACAATGCTCCATGGCCGGTCTCATCACAGTGCTCCATGACCCCTGTCATCAAAATTCTCCATGAACTTTCATCACAGTGCTCCATGAACATATTCATCACAATGCTCCATGATCCCTTTCATCACAATGCTCTAGGACCAACATCATCACAATGCTCCATGATCGCTATCATCACAATGCTCCATGACCCCTTTCATAACGATGCTCCAATACCCCCTTTCATCACAATGCTCCATGGTTCCTGTCATCACAATGCACCAGGACCCATGTCATCACAATGCTCTATGACCCTTGTCATCACAATGTTCCATGGCCCTTGTCATCACAATGCTCCATGACCACATTCATCACAATGCTGCATGACCGGTTTCACCACAATGCTAAGTGGCCCTTGTAATCACAATGCTCCATGGTGCTTGTCATCACAATGTTCCATGCCCCATCATCACAATGCACCATCACCTCTGTCATCACAAGAATCCATGGTCTTTGACATCACTGTGCTCCATGACACCTGTCATCACAATCCTCGATGATTCGTTTCATCACAATGCTCCCTTACACCTGTCATCACAGTGCTCCATGACCCCTTGCATCACAACGCTCCATGACCAATTGCATCACAACGCTCCATGACTCCTATCATCACAAAGCTCTATGGCCCTTGTCATCACAATGCTCAATGCCCACTGTCATCACAATGCTCCATGAGCATATTCATCACAATACTCTATGAGCCGTTTCATCACAATGCTACATGGCTCTTGTCATCACAATGTTCTACGGTGCTTGTCATCACAATGCTGCATGACCCCTGTCATCACAATGCTCCATGGCCCTTGCCATCACAATGCTCCATGAACGCTGTCATCACAATGCCCTATGACCAGTATCATCACAGTGCTCCTTGGCTGTTGTAATGAAAATGCTCCATAACCCCTGTCATCACAGTGAACCATGGTCCTTGTCATCACAATGCTCCCTGACCCATTTCATCACAATGCTCCATGACCACTTTCATTACAGAGCTCCATGACCGCTATCATCACAATGATACATGACCCCTTTCACCACAGTGTTCCAGTACCATTTTCATCACAATGATCTACGACCCCTATCACCACAATGCTCCGTGACACGTATTTTCACTATGCTCTATGGCCCTTGTCCTCACAATGCTCCATGGCCACTGTCATCACAATGCTCCATGACCCGTTTCATCACAATGCTAAATTTCCCTTGTCCTCACAATGCTCCATGGCGCTTGTCATCACAGTGCTGCATGACTCCTGTCATCAAACTGCCCTATGACCCCTGTCATCACAAGGCTTCATGGCCCTTGTCATCACAATGCTCCATAACACCTGTCATCACAATACTCCAGGCCCTTGTCATGACAATGCTCCATGACCCCTGTCATCACAAGGCTCCGTGGCCCTTGACATCACAATTCTCCATGACACCTGACAACACAATGCTCCAGTACGCCTTTCATCACAATGCTCCAGGACCCCTGTCATCACAATGCACCATGATCCCTTTCATGACAATAATCCATGACCGCTTTCATCACAATGCTCCAGTATGCCTTTCATCACAATACTCGATGCCCCCTGTCATCACAATGCCCCATGACCCCTCTCAGCAAAATATTCTATGCCCCCTGTAGTCACAATGCTCCATAACAGCTGTCATCACAATGCTCCATGACCCTTGTCATGACAATGCTCCATGGCATTTTTCATCACAATGTTCCATGACCCCTTTCATCACAATTCTTCAAGACAACTTTCATCACAATGCTCCATGACCACTTTCCTCACAATGCTCCTTGGCCTGGGTCATCGCAATGCTCCATGACTCCTTTCATCACAATGCTCCATGGCCTCTGAAATCACAATGCTCCATAAGCCATGTCATCACAATGTGCCATGACCCCGTCAAAACAATGCTCCATAACCCCTTTCATGACAATGCTCCGTGACCCACGTCAACACAATTGTCCAGGACCCCTTTCATCACAATGCTCCTTGGCACGTGTCATCACAATGCTCCATGAACAGTATCATCACAATGCCCCATGATCCCTCTCATAACAATGCACTATGACACCTGTCATCACAATGCTCCAAGACCACTGCCATCACAATGCCACATGACTCCTGTCATCACAATACTCCCTGACCTTTGTCATCAAAATGCTCCATGACGCCTTTCATCACAATGCACCATTACCCATTTCATCACAATTCTCCAGGCCCTCTGTCACCACAATGCTCCATAACCCCTGACATCACAATGGCCAACGACACCTGTCATCACAATTCACCATGGATCTTGTCATCAAAAGGCTCCATGCTCTTGTCATCACAATGATCCAAGACCCGTGTCATCACAATGCTCCATGACCCCTGTCATCAAAATTCTCCATGAACTTTCATCACCGTGCTCCATGAACATATTCATCACAATGCTCCATGATTCTTTTCATCACAATGCTCTAGGACCAACATCATCACAATGCTCCATGATCGCTATCATCACAATGCTCCATGACCCCTTTCATAACGATGCTCCAATACCCCCTTTCATCACAGTGCTCCATGGTTCCTGTCATCACAATGCACCAGGACCCATGTCATCACAATGCTCTATGACCCTTGTCATCACAATGTTCCATGGCCCTTGTCATCACAATGCTCCATGACCACATTCATCACAATGCTACATGACCCGTTTCACCACAATGCTAAGTGGCACTTGTAATCACAATGCTCCATGGTGCTTGTCATCACAATGTTCCATGCCCATCATCACAATGCACCATCACCTCTGTCATCACAAGAATCCATGGTCTTTGACATCACAATGCTCGATGATTCGTTTCATCACAATGCTCCCTTACACCTGTCATCACAGTGCTCCATGACCCCTTGCATCACAACGCTCCATGACCAATTGCATCACAACGCTCCATGACTCCTATCATCACAATGCTCTATGGCCCTTGTCATCACAATGCTCAATGCCCACTGTCATCACAATGCTCCATGAGCATATTCATCACAATACTCTATGAGCCGTTTCATCACAATGCTACATGGCTCTTGTCATCACAATGTTCTACGGTGCTTGTCATCACAATGCTGCATGACCCCTGTCATCACAATGCTCCATGGCCCTTGCCATCACAATGCTCCATGAACGCTGTCATCACAATGCCCTATGACCAGTATCATCACAGTGCTCCTTGGCTGTTGTCATGAAAATGCTCCATAACCCCTGTCATCACAGTGAACCATGGCCCCTGTCATCACAATGCTCCCTGACCCATTTCATCACAATGCTCCATGACCACTTTCAGTACAGAGCTCCATGATTGCTATCATCACAATGATCCATGACCCCTTTCACCACAGTGTTCCAGTACCATTTTCATCACAATGATCTACGACCCCTATCACCACAATGCTCCATGACACGTATTTTCACTATGCTCTATGGCCCTTGTCATCACAATGCTCCATGGCCACTGTCATCACAATGCTCCATGACCCGTTTCATCACAATGCTAAATTTCCCTTGTCATCACAATGCTCCATGGCGCTTGTCATCACAGTGCTGCATGACTCCTGTCATCACACTGCCCTATGACCCCTGTCATCACAAGGCTCCATGGCCCTTGTCATCACAATGCTCCATAACACCTGTCATCACAATACTCCATGCCCTTGTCATGACAATGCTCCATGACCCCTGTCATCACAAGGCTCCGTGGCCCTTGACATTACAATTCTCCATGACACCTGAAAACACAGTGCTCCAGTACGCCTTTCATCACAATGCTCCAGGACCCCTGTCATCACAATGCACCATGATCCCTTTCATGACAGTAATCCATGACCCCTTTCATCACAATGCTCCAGTATGCCTTTCATCACAATACTCGATGCCCCCTGTCATCACAATGCCCCATGACCCCTCTCCGCAAATTATTCCATGCCCCCTGTAGTCACAATGGTCCATAACAGCTGTCATCACAATGCTCCATGAACCTTGTCATGACAATGCTCCATGGCATTTTTCATCACAATGTTCCATGACCCCTTTCATCACAATTCTTCAAGACAACTTTCATCACAATGCTCCATGACCACTTTCCTCACAATGCTCCTTGGCCTGGGTCATCGCAATGCTCCATGACTCCTTTCATCACAATGCTCCATGGCCTCTGAAATCACAATGCTCCATAAGCCATGTCATCACAATGTGCCATGACCCCGTCAAAACAATGCTCCATAACCCCTTTCATCACAATGCTCCGTGACCCACGTCAACACAATTGTCCAGGACCCCTTTCATCACAATGCTCCTTGACACGTGTCATCACAATGCTCCACGAACAGTATCATCACAATGCACCATGATCCCTCTCATAACAATGCACTATGACACCTGTCATCACAATGCTCCAAGACAACTGTCATCACAATGCCACATGACTCCTGTCATCACAATACTCCCTGACTTTTGTCATCAAAATGCTCCATGACGCCTTTCATCACAATGCACCATTACCCCTTTCATCACAATTCTCCAGGCCCTCTGTCACCACAATGCTCCATAACCCCTGACATCACAATGGCCAACAACACCTGTCATCACAATTCACCATGGATCTTGTCATCAAAAGGCTCCATGCTCGTGTCATCACAATGATCCAAGACCCGTGTCATCACAATGCTCCATGGCCGGTCTCATCACAGTGCTCCATGACCCCTGTCATCAAAATTCTCCATGAACTTTCATCACAGTGCTCCATGAACATATTCATCACAATGCTCCATGATCCCTTTCATCACAATGCTCTAGGACCAACATCATCACAATGCTCCATGATCGCTATCATCACAATGCTCCATGACCCCTTTCATAACGATGCTCCAATACCCCCTTTCATCACAATGCTCCATGGTTCCTGTCATCACAATGCACCAGGACCCATGTCATCACAATGCTCTATGACCCTTGTCATCACAATGTTCCATGGCCCTTGTCATCACAATGCTCCATGACCACATTCATCACAATGCTGCATGACCGGTTTCACCACAATGCTAAGTGGCCCTTGTAATCACAATGCTCCATGGTGCTTGTCATCACAATGTTCCATGCCCCATCATCACAATGCACCATCACCTCTGTCATCACAAGAATCCATGGTCTTTGACATCACTGTGCTCCATGACACCTGTCATCACAATCCTCGATGATTCGTTTCATCACAATGCTCCCTTACACCTGTCATCACAGTGCTCCATGACCCCTTGCATCACAACGCTCCATGACCAATTGCATCACAACGCTCCATGACTCCTATCATCACAATGCTCTATGGCCCTTGTCATCACAATGCTCAATGCCCACTGTCATCACAATGCTCCATGAGCACATTCATCACAATACTCTATGAGCCGTTTCATCACAATGCTAAATGGCCCTTGTCATCACAATGATCTACGGTGCTTGTCATCACAATGCTGCATGACCCCTGTCATCACAATGCTCCATGGCCCTTGCCATCACAATGCTCCATGAACGCTGTCATCACAATGCCCTATGACCAGTATCATCACAGTGCTCCTTGGCTGTTGTCATGAAAATGCTCCATAACCCCTGTCTTCACAGTGAACCATGGCCCTTGTCATCACAATGCTCCCTGACCCATTTCATCACAATGCTCCATGACCACTTTCATTACAGAGCTCCATGATCGCTATCATCACAATGATCCATGACCCCTTTCATCACAGTGTTCCAGTACCATTTTCATCACAATGATCCACGACCCCTATCACCACAATGCTCCATGACACTTATTTTCACTATGATCTATGGCCCTTGTCATCACAATGCTCCATGGCCACTGTCACCACAATGCTCCATAACCCCTGACATCACAATAGCCAACGACACCTGTCATCACAATTCACCATGGATCTTGTCATCAAAAGGCTCCATGCTCGTGTCATCACAATGATCCAAGACCCGTGTCATCACAATGCTCCATGGCCGGTCTCATCACAGTGCTCCATGACCCCTGTCATCAAAATTCTCCATGAACTTTCATCACAGTGCTCCATGAACACATTCATCACAATGCTCCATGATCCCTTTCATCACAATGCTCTAGGACCAACATCATCACAATGCTCCATGATCGCTATCATCACAATGCTCCATGACCCCTTTCATAACGATGCTCCAATACCCCCTTTCATCACAATGCTCCATGGTTACTGTCATCACAATGCGCCAGGACCCATGTCATCACAATGCTCTATGACCCTTGTCATCACAATGTTCCATGGCCCTTGTCATCACAATGCTCCATGACCACATTCATCACAATGCTGCATGACCCGTTTCACCACAATGCTAAGTGGCCCTTGTCATCACAATGCTCCATGCCCCCGTCATCACAATGCCCCAGGACCCCTGTCATCACAAGTATCCATGGTCTTTGACATCACAGTGCTCCATGACACCTGTCATCACAATGCTCGATGATTCGTTTCATCACAATGCTCCCTTACCCCTGTCATCACAGTGCTCCATGACCCCTTGCATCACAACGCTCCATGACCAATTGCATCACAACGCTCCATGACTCCTATCATCACAATGCTCTATGGCCCTTGTCATCACAATGCTCAATGCCCACTGTCATCACAATGCTCCATGAGCACATTCATCACAATACTCTATGAGCCGTTTCATCACAATGCTAAATGGCCCTTGTCATCACAATGTTCTACGGTGCTTGTCATCACAATGCTGCATGACCCCTGTCATCACAATGCTCCATGGCCCTTGCCATCACAATGCTCCATGAACGCTGTCATCACAATGCCCTCTGACCAGTATCATCACAGTGCTCCTTGGCTGTTGTCATGAAAATGCTCCATAACCCCTGTCATCACAGTGAACCATGGTCCTTGTCATCACAATGCTCCATAACACCTGTCATCACAATCCTCCATGCCCTTGTCATGACAATGCTCCATGACCCCTGTCATCACAAGGCTCCGTGGCCCTTGACATCACAATTCTCCATGACACCTGAAAACACAATGCTCCAGTACGCCTTTCATCACAATGCTCCAGGCCCCCTGTCATCACAATGCACCATGATCCCTTTCATGACAGTAATCCATGACCCCTTTCATCACAATGCTCCAGTATGCCTTTCATCACAATACTCGATGCCCCCTGTCATCACAATGCCCCATGACCCCTCTCCGCAAAATATTCCATGCCCCCTGTAGTCACAATGCTCCATAACAGCTGTCATCACAATGCTCCATGACCCTTGTCATGACAATGCTCCATGGCATTTTTCATCACAATGTTCCATGACCCCTTTCATCACAATTCTTCAAGACAACTTTCATCACAATGCTCCATGACCACTTTCCTCACAATGCTCCTTGGCCTGGGTCATCGCAATGCTCCATGACTCCTTTCATCACAATGCTCCATGGCCTCTGAAATCACAATGCTCCATAAGCCATGTCATCACAATGTGCCATGACCCCGTCAAAACAATGCTCCATAACCCCTTTCATCACAATGCTCCGTGACCCATGTCAACACAATTGTCCAGGACCCCTTTCATCACAATGCTCCTTGGCACGTGTCATCACAATGCTCCATGAACAGTATCATCACAATGCACCATGATCCCTGTCATCACAATGCACTATGACACCTGTCATCACAATGCTCCAAGACAATTGTCATCACAATGCCACATGACACCTGTCATCACAATACTCCCTGACCTTTGTCATCACAATGCTCCATGACGCCTTTCATCACAATGCACCATTACCCCTTTCATCACAATTCTCCAGGCCCTCTCTCACCACAATGCTCCATAACCCCTGACATCACAATGGCCAATGACACCTGTCATCACATTTCACCATGGATCTTGTCATCAAAAGGCTCCATGCTCGTGTCATCACAATGATCCAAGACCCGGGTCATCACAATGCTCCATGGCCGGTCTCATCACAGTGCTCCATGACCCCTGTCATCAAAATTCTCCATGAACTTTCATCACAGTGCTCCATGAACACATTCATCACAATGCTCCATGATCCCTTTCATCACAATGCTCTAGGACCAACATCATCACAATGCTCCATGAACACTGTCATCACAATGCCCTATGACCAGTATCACCACAGTGCTCCTTGGCTGTTGTCATGAAAATGCTCCATAACCCCTGTCATCACAGTGAACCATGGTCCTTGTCATCACAATGCTCCCTGACCCATTTCATCACAATGCTCCATGACCACTTTCATTACAGAGCTCCATGACCGCTATCATCACAATGATACATGACCCCTTTCACCACAGTGTTCCAGTACCATTTTCATCACAATGATCTACGACCCCTATCACCACAATGCTCCATGACACGTATTTTCACTATGCTCTATGGCCCTTGTCCTCACAATGCTCCATGGCCACTGTCATCACAATGCTCCATGACCCGTTTCATCACAATGCTAAATTTCCCTTGTCCTCACAATGCTCCATGGCGCTTGTCATCACAGTGCTGCATGACTCCTGTCATCAAACTGCCCTATGACCCCTGTCATCACAAGGCTCCATGGCCCTTGTCATCACAATGCTCCATAACACCTGTCATCACAATACTCCAGGCCCTTGTCATGACAATGCTCCATGACCCCTGTCATCACAAGGCTCCGTGGCCCTTGACATCACAATTCTCCATGACACCTGACAACACAATGCTCCAGTACGCCTTTCATCACAATGCTCCAGGACCCCTGTCATCACAATGCACCATGATCCCTTTCATGACAATAATCCATGACCGCTTTCATCACAATGCTCCAGTATGCCTTTCATCACAATACTCGATGCCCCCTGTCATCACAATGCCCCATGACCCCTCTCAGCAAAATATTCCATGCCCCCTGTAGTCACAATGCTCCATAACAGCTGTCATCACAATGCTCCATGACCCTTGTCATGACAATGCTCCATGGCATTTTTCATCACAATGTTCCATGACCCCTTTCATCACAATTCTTCAAGACAACTTTCATCACAATGCTCCATGACCACTTTCCTCACAATGCTCCTTGGCCTGGGTCATCGCAATGCTCCATGACTCCTTTCATCACAATGCTCCATAAGCCATGTCATCACAATGTGCCATGACCCCGTCAAAACAATGCTCCATACCCCCTTTCATGACAATGCTCCGTGACCCACGTCAACACAATTGTCCAGGACCCCTTTCATCACAATGCTCCTTGGCACGTGTCATCACAATGCTCCATGAACAGTATCATCACAATGCACCATGATCCCTCTCATAACAATGCACTATGACACCTGTCATCACAATGCTCCAAGACCACTGCCATCACAATGCCACATGACTCCTGTCATCACAATACTCCCTGACCTTTGTCATCAAAATGCTCCATGACGCCTTTCATCACAATGCACCATTACCCATTTCATCACAATTCTCCAGGCCCTCTGTCACCACAATGCTCCATAACCCCTGACATCACAATGGCCAACGACACCTGTCATCACAATTCACCATGGATCTTGTCATCAAAAGGCTCCATGCTCTTGTCATCACAATGATCCAAGACCCGTGTCATCACAATGCTCCATGACCCCTGTCATCAAAATTCTCCATGAACTTTCATCACCGTGCTCCATGAACATATTCATCACAATGCTCCATGATTCTTTTCATCACAATGCTCTAGGACCAACATCATCACAATGCTCCATGATCGCTGTCATCACAATGCTCCATGACCCCTTTCATAACGATGCTCCAATACCCCCTTTCATCACAATGCTCCATGGTTCCTGTCATCACAATGCACCAGGACCCATGTCATCACAATGCTCTATGACCCTTGTCATCACAATGTTCCATGGCCCTTGTCATCACAATGCTCCATGACCACATTCATCACAATGCTACATGACCCGTTTCACCACAATGCTAAGTGGCACTTGTAATCACAATGCTCCATGGTGCTTGTCATCACAATGTTCCATGCCCCATCATCACAATGCACCATCACCTCTGTCATCACAAGAATCCATGGTCTTTGACATCACAGTGCTCCATGACACCTGTCATCACAATGCTCGATGATTCGTTTCATCACAATGCTCCCTTACACCTGTCATCACAGTGCTCCATGACCCCTTGCATCACAACGCTCCATGACCAATTGCATCACAACGCTCCATGACTCCTATCATCACAATGCTCTATGGCCCTTGTCATCACAATGCTCAATGCCCACTGTCATCACAATGCTCCATGAGCATATTCATCACAATACTCTATGAGCCGTTTCATCACAATGCTACATGGCTCTTGTCATCACAATGTTCTACGGTGCTTGTCATCACAATGCTGCATGACCCCTGTCATCACAATGCTCCATGGCCCTTGCCATCACAATGCTCCATGAACGCTGTCATCACAATGCCCTATGACCAGTATCATCACAGTGCTCCTTGGCTGTTGTCATGAAAATGCTCCATAACCCCTGTCATCACAGTGAACCATGGCCCCTGTCATCACAATGCTCCCTGACCCATTTCATCACAATGCTCCATGACCACTTTCAGTACAGAGCTCCATGATTGCTATCATCACAATGATCCATGACCCCTTTCACCACAGTGTTCCAGTACCATTTTCATCACAATGATCTACGACCCCTATCACCACAATGCTCCATGACACGTATTTTCACTATGCTCTATGGCCCTTGTCCTCACAATGCTCCATGGCCACTGTCATCACAATGCTCCATGACCCGTTTCATCACAATGCTAAATTTCCCTTGTCATCACAATGCTCCATGGCGCTTGTCATCACAGTGCTGCATGACTCCTGTCATCACACTGCCCTATGACCCCTGTCATCACAAGGCTCCATGGCCCTTGTCATCACAATGCTCCATAACACCTGTCATCACAATACTCCATGCCCTTGTCATGACAATGCTCCATGACCCCTGTCATCACAAGGCTCCGTGGCACTTGACATTACAATTCTCCATGACACCTGACAACACAGTGCTCCAGTACGCCTTTCATCACAATGCTCCAGGAACCCTGTCATCACAATGCACCATGATCCCTTTCATGACAGTAATCCATGACCCCTTTCATCACAATGCTCCAGTATGCCTTTCATCACAATACTCGATGCCCCCTGTCATCACAATGCCCCATGACACCTCTCCGCAAATTATTCCATGCCCCCTGTAGTCACAATGCTCCATAACAGCTGTCATCACAATGCTCCATGAACCTTGTCATGACAATGCTCCATGGCATTTTTCATCACAATGTTCCATGACCCCTTTCATCACAATTCTTCAAGACAACTTTCATCACAATGCTCCATGACCACATTCCTCACAATGCTCCTTGGCCTGGTTCATCGCAATGCTCCATGACTCCTTTCATCACAATGCTCCATGGCCTCTGACATCACAATGCTCCATAAGCCATGTCATCACAATGTGCCATGACCCCGTCAAAACAATGCTCCATAACCCCTTTCATCACAATGCTCCGTTACCCACGTCAACACAATTGTCCAGGACCCCTTTCATCACAATGCTCCTTGACACGTGTCATCACAATGCTCCATGAACAGTATCATCACAATGCACCATGATCCCTCTCATAACAATGCACTATGACACCTGTCATCACAATGCTCCAAGACAACTGTCATCACAATGCCACATGACTCCTGTCATCACAATACTCCCTGACCTTTGTCATCAAAATGCTCCATGACGCCTTTCATCACAATGCACCATTACCCCTTTCATCACAATTCTCCAGGCCCTCTGTCACCACAATGCTCCATAACCCCTGACATCACAATGGCCAACGACACCTGTCATCACAATTCACCATGGATCTTGTCATCAAAAGGCTCCATGCTCGTGTCATCACAATGATCCAAGACCCGTGTCATCACAATGCTCCATGGCCGGTCTCATCACAGTGCTCCATGACCCCTGTCATCAAAATTCTCCATGAACTTTCATCACAGTGCTCCATGAACATATTCATCACAATGCTCCATGATCCCTTTCATCACAATGCTCTAGGACCAACATCATCACAATGCTCCATGATCGCTATCATCACAATGCTCCATGACCCCTTTCATAACGATGCTCCAATACCCCCTTTCATCACAATGCTCCATGGTTCCTGTCATCACAATGCACCAGGACCCATGTCATCACAATGCTCTATGACCCTTGCCATCACAATGTTCCATGGCCCTTGTCATCACAATGCTCCATGACCACATTCATCACAATGCTGCATGACCCGTTTCACCACAATGCTAAGTGGCCCTTGTCATCACAATGCTCCATGGCCACTGTCATCACAATGCTCCATGACCCGTTTCATCACAATGCTAAATTTCCCTTGTCATCACAATGCTCCATGGCACTTGTCATCACAGTGCTGCATGACTCCTGTCATCACACTGCCCTATGACCCCTGTCATCACAAGGCTCCATGGCCCTTGTCATCACAATGCTCCATAACACCTGTCATCACAATCCTCCATGCCCTTGTCATGACAATGCTCCATGACCCCTGTCATCACAAGGCTCCGTGGCCCTTGACATCACAATTCTCCATGACACCTGACAACACAATGCTCCAGTACGCCTTTCATCACAATGCTCCAGGACCCCTGTCATCACAATGCACCATGATCCCTTTCATGACAGTAATCCATGACCCCTTTCATCACAATGCTCCAGTATGCCTTTCATCACAATACTCGATGCCCCCTGTCATCACAATGCCCCATGACCCCTCTCAGCAAAATATTCCATGCCCCCTGTAGTCACAATGCTCCATAACAGCTCTCATCACAATGCTCCATGACCCTTGTCATGACAATGCTCCATGGCATTTTTCATCACAATGTTCCATGACCCCTTTCATCACAATTCTTCAAGACAACTTTCATCACAATGCTCCATGACCACTTTCCTCACAATGCTCCTTGGCCTGGGTCATCGCAATGCTCCATGACTCCTTTCATCACAATGCTCCATGGCCTCTGAAATCACAATGCTCCATAAGCCATGTCATCACAATGTGCCATGACCCCGTCAAAACAATGCTCCATAACCCCTTTCATCACAATGCTCCGTGACCCACGTCAACACAATTGTCCAGGACCCCTTTCATCACAATGCTCCTTGGCACGTGTCATCACAAAGCTCCATGAACAGTATCATCACAATGCACCATTATCCCTTTCATAACAATGCACTATGACACCTGTCAGCACAATGCTCCAAGACAACTGTCATCACAATGCCACATGACTCCTGTCATCACAATACTCCCTGACCTTTGTCATCAAAATGCTCCATGACGCCTTTCATCACAATGCACCTTTACCCCTTTCATCACAATTCTCCAGGCCCTCTGTCACCACAATGCTCCATAACCCCTGACATCACAATGGCCAACGACACCTGTCATCACAATTGACCATGGATCTTGTCATCAAAAGGCTCCATGCTCGTGTCATCACAATGATCCAAGACCCGTGTCATCACAATGCTCCATGGCCGGTCTCATCACAGTGCTCCATGACCCCTGTCATCAAAATTCTCCATGAACTTTCATCACAGTGCTCCATGAACATATTCATCACAATGCTCCATGATCCCTTTCATCACAATGCTCTAGGACCAACATCCTCACAATGCTCCATGATCGCTATCATCACAATGCTCCATGACCCATTTCATAACGATGCTCCAATACCCCCTTTCATCACAATGCTCCATGGTTCCTGTCATCACAATGCGCCAGGACCCATGTCATCACAATGCTCTATGACCCTTGTCATCACAATGTTCCATGGCCCTTGTCATCACAATGCTCCATGGCCACATTCATCACAATGCTGCATGACCCGTTTCACCACAATGCTAAGTGGCCCTTGTCATCACAATGCTCCATGGCCACTGTCATCACAATGCTCCATGACCCGTTTCATCACAATGCTAAATTTCCCTTGTCATCACAATGCTCCATGGCACTTGTCATCACAGTGCTGCATGACTCCTGTCATCACACTGCCCTATGACCCCTGTCATCACAAGGCTCCATGGCCCTTGTCATCACAATGCTCCATAACACCTGTCATCACAATCCTCCATGCCCTTGTCATGACAATGCTCCATGACCCCTGTCATCACAAGGCTCCGTGGCCCTTGACATCACAATTCTCCCTGACACCTGACAACACAATGCTCCAGTACGCCTTTCATCACAATGCTCCAGGCCCCCTGTCATCACAATGCACCATGATCCCTTTCATGACAATAATCCATGACCCCTTTCATCACAATGCTCCAGTATGCCTTTCATCACAATACTCGATGCCCCCTGTCATCACAATGCCCCATGACCCCTCTCAGCAAAATATTCCATGCCCCTTGTAGTCAAAATGCTCAATAACAGCTCTCATCACAATGCTACATGACCCTTGTCATGACAATGCTCCATGGCATTTTTCATCACAATGTTCCATGACCCCTTTCATCACAATTCTTCAAGACAACTTTCATCACAATGCTCCATGACCACTTTCACCACAATGCTGCTTGGCCTGGGTCATCGCAATGCTCCATGACTCCTTTCATCACAATGCTCCATGGCCTCTGACATCACAATGCTCCATAAGCCATGTCATCACAATATGCCATGACCCCGTCAAAACAATGCTCCATAACCCCTTTCATCACAATGCTCCGTGACCCATGTCAACACAATTGTCCAGCACCCCTTTTATCACAATGCTCCTTGGCACGTGTCATCACAAAGCTCCATGAACAGTATCATCACAATGCACCATGATCCCTTTCATAACAATGCACTATGACACCTGTCATCACAATGCTCCAAGACAATTGTCATCACAATGCCACATGACGCCTGTCATCACAATACTCCCTGACCTTTGTCATCACAATGCTCCATGACGCCTTTCATCACAATGCACCATTACCCCTTTCATCACAATTCTCCAGGCCCTCTGTCACCACAATGCTCCATAACCCCTGACATCACAATGGCCAATGACACCTGTCATCACAATTCACCATGGATCTTGTCATCAAAAGGCTCCATGCTCGTGTCATCACAATGATCCAAGACCAGTGTCATCACACTGCTCCATGACGACTTTCATCACAATGCTCCAGTAGGCCTTACATCACAATACTCCATGCCCGCTCTCATGACAATTCCCCATAACCCCTGTCATCACAATGACCAACGACACCTGTCATCACAATTCACCATGGATCTTGTCATCAAAAGGCTCCATGCTCGTGTCATCACAATGATCCAAGACCCGTGTCATCACAATGCTACATGGCCGGTCTCATCACAGTGCTCCATGACCCCTGTCATCGAAATTCTCCATGAACTTTCATCACAGTGCTCCATGAACACATTCATCACAATGCTCCATGATCCCTTTCATCACAATGCTCTAGGACCAACATCATCACAATGCTCCATGATCGCTATCATCACAATGCTCCATGACCCCTTTCATAACGATGCTCCAATACCCCCTTTCATCACAATGCTCCATGGTTCCTGTCATCACAATGCGCCAGGACCCATGTCATCACAATGCTCTATGATCTTTGTCATCACAATGGTCCATGGCCCTTGTCATCACAATGCTCCATGACCACATTCATCACAATGCTGCATGACCCGTTTCACCACAATGCTAAGTGGCCCTTGTCATCACAATGCTCCATGGTGCTTGTCATCACAATGCCCCATGACCCCTGTCATCACAAGAATCCATGGTCTTTGACATCAGAGTGCTCCATGACACCTGTCATCACAATGCTCGATGATTCGTTTCATCACAATGCTCCCTTACACCTGTCATCACAGTGCTCCATGACCCCTTGCATCACAACGCTCCATGAACAATTGCATCACAACTCTCCATGACTCCTATCATCACAATGCTCTATGGCCCTTGTCATCACAATGCTCAATGCCCACTGTCATCACAATGCTCCATGAGCACATTCATCACAATACTCTATGAGCCGTTTCATCACAATGCTACATGGCCCTTGTCATCACAATGTTCTACGGTGCTTGTCATCACAATGCTGCATGACCCCTGTCATCACAATGCTCCATGGCCCTTGCCATCACAATGCTCCATGAACGCTGTCATCACAATGCCCTATGACCAGTATCATCACAGTGCTCCTTGGCTGTTGTCATGAAAATGCTCCATAACCCCTGTCATCACAGTGAACCATGGCCCTTGTCATCACAGTGCTCCCTGACCCATTTCATCACAATGCTCCATGACCACTTTCATTACAATGCTCCATGACCGCTATCATCACAATGATCCATGACCCCTTTCATCACAGTGTTCCAGTACCATTTTCATCACAATGATCCACGACCCCTATCACCACAATGCTCCATGACACGTATATTCACTATGCTCTATGGCCCTTGTCCTCACAATGCTCCAGGGCCACTGTCATCACAATTCTCCATGACCCGTTTCATCACAATGCTAAATTTCCCTTGTCCTCACAATGCTCCATGGCGCTTGTCATCACAGTGCTGCATGACTCCTGTCATCACACTGCCCTATGACCCCTGTCATCACAAGGCTAAATGGCCCTTGTCATCACAATGCTCCATAACACCTGTCATCACAATACTCCATGCCCTTGTCATGACAATGCTCCATGACCCCTGTCATCACAAGGCTCCGTGGCCCTTGACATCACAATTCTCCATGACACCTGACAACACAATGCTCCAGTACGCCTTTCAACACAATGCTCCAGGACCCCTGTCATCACAATGCACCATGATCCCTTTCATGACAGTAATCCATGACCCCTTTCATCACAATGCTCCAGTATGCCTTTCATCACAATACTAGATGCCCCCTGTCATCACAATGCCCCATGACCCCTCTCCGCAAAATATTCCATGCCCCCTGTAGTCACAATGCTCCATAACAGCTGTCATCACAATGTTCCATGACCCCTTTCATCACAATTCTTCAAGACAACTTTCATCACAATGCTCCATGACCACTTTCCTCACAATGATCCTTGGCCTGGGTCATCGCAATGCTCCATGACTCCTTTCATCACAATGCTCCATGGCCTCTGAAATCACAATACTCCATAAGCCATGTCATCACAATGTGCCATGACCCCGTCAAAACAATGCTCCATAACCCCTTTCATCACAATGCTCCGTGACCCACGTCAACACAATTGTCCAGAACCCCTTTCATCACAATGCTCCTTGACACGTGTCATCACAATGCTCCATGAACAGTATCATCACAATGCACCATGATCCCTCTCATAACAATGCACTATGACACCTGTCATCACAATGCTCCAAGACAACTGTCATCACAATGCCACATGACTCCCCTCATCACAATACTCCCTGACCTTTGTCATCAAAATGCTCCATGACGCCTTTCATCACAATGCACCATTACCCCTTTCATCACAATTCTCCAGGCCCTCTGTCACCACAATGCTCCATAACCCCTGACATCACAATGGCAAACGACACCTGTCATCACAATTCACCATGGATCTTGTCATCAAAAGGCTCCATGCTCGTGTCATCACAATGATCCAAGACCCGTGTCATCACAATGCTCCATGGCCGGTCTCATCACAGTGCTCCATGACCCCTGTCATCAAAATTCTCCATGAACTTTCATCACAGTGCTCCATGAACATATTCATCACAATGCTCCATGATCCCTTTCATCACAATGCTCTAGGACCAACATCATCACAATGCTCCATGATCGCTATCACCGCAATGCTCCATGACCCCTTTCATAACGATGCTCCAATACCCCCTTACATCACAATGCTCCATGGTTCCTGTCATCACAATGCGCCAGGACCCATGTCATCACAATGCTCTATGACCCTTGTCATCACAATGTTCCATGGCCCTTGTCATCACAATGCTCCATGACCACATTCATCACAATGCTGCATGACCCGTTTCACCACAATGCTAAGTGGCCCTTGTCATCACAATGCTCCATGGCCACTGTCATCACAATGCTCCATGACCCGTTTCATCACAATGCTAAATTTCCCTTGTCATCACAATGCTCCATGGCACTTGTCATCACAGTGCTGCATGACTCCTGTCATCACACTGCCCTATGACCCCTGTCATCACAAGGCTCCATGGCCCTTGTCATCACAATGCTCCATAACACCTGTCATCACAATCCTCCATGCCCTTGTCATGACAATGCTCCATGACCCCTGTCATCACAAGGCTCCGTGGCCCTTGACATCACAATTCTCCATGACACCTGACAACACAATGCTCCAGTACGCCTTTCATCACAATGCTCCAGGACCCCTGTCATCACAATGCACCATGATCCCTTTCATGACAGTAATCCATGACCCCTTTCATCACAATGCTCCAGTATGCCTTTCATCACAATACTCGATGCCCCCTGTCATCACAATGCCCCATGACCCCTCTCAGCAAAATATTCCATGCCCCCTGTAGTCACAATGCTCCATAACAGCTCTCATCACAATGCTCCATGACCCTTGTCATGACAATGCTCCATGGCATTTTTCATCACAATGTTCCATGACCCCTTTCATCACAATTCTTCAAGACAACTTTCATCACAATGCTCCATGACCACTTTCCTCACAATGCTCCTTGGCCTGGGTCATCGCAATGCTCCATGACTCCTTTCATCACAATGCTCCATGGCCTCTGAAATCACAATGCTCCATAAGCCATGTCATCACAATGTGCCATGACCCCATCAAAACAATGCTCCATAACCCCTTTCATCACAATGCTCCGTGACCCACGTCAACACAATTGTCCAGGACCCCTTTCATCACAATGCTCCTTGGCACGTGTCATCACAAAGCTCCATGAACAGTATCATCACAATGCACCATGATCCCTTTCATAACAATGCACTATGACACCTGTCAGCACAATGCTCCAAGACAACTGTCATCACAATGCCACATGACTCCTGTCATCACAATACTCCCTGACCTTTGTCATCAAAATGCTCCATGACGCCTTTCATCACAATGCACCATTACCCCTTTCATCACAATTCTCCAGGCCCTCTGTCACCACAATGCTCCATAACCCCTGACATCACAATGGCCAACGACACCTGTCATCACAGTTCACCATGGATCTTGTCATCAAAAGGCTCCATGCTCGTGTCATCACAATGATCCAAGACCCGTGTCATCACAATGCTCCATGGCCGGTCTCATCACAGTGCTCCATGACCCCTGTCATCAAAATTCTCCATGAACTTTCATCACAGTGCTCCATGAACATATTCATCACAATGCTCCATGATCCCTTTCATCACAATGCTCTAGGACCAACATCCTCACAATGCTCCATGATCGCTATCATCACAATGCTCCATGACCCATTTCATAACGATGCTCCAATACCCCCTTTCATCACAATGCTCCATGGTTCCTGTCATCACAATGCGCCAGGACCCATGTCATCACAATGCTCTATGACCCTTGTCATCACAATGTTCCATGGCCCTTGTCATCACAATGCTCCATGGCCACATTCATCACAATGCTGCATGACCCGTTTCACCACAATGCTAAGTGGCCCTTGTCATCACAATGCTCCATGGCCACTGTCATCACAATGCTCCATGACCCGTTTCATCACAATGCTAAATTTCCCTTGTCATCACAATGCTCCATGGCACTTGTCATCACAGTGCTGCATGACTCCTGTCATCACACTGCCCTATGACCCCTGTCATCACAAGGCTCCATGGCCCTTGTCATCACAATGCTCCATAACACCTGTCATCACAATCCTCCATGCCCTTGTCATGACAATGCTCCATGACCCCTGTCATCACAAGGCTCCGTGGCCCTTGACATCACAATTCTCCCTGACACCTGACAACACAATGCTCCAGTACGCCTTTCATCACAATGCTCCAGGCCCCCTGTCATCACAATGCACCATGATCCCTTTCATGACAATAATCCATGACCCCTTTCATCACAATGCTCCAGTATGCCTTTCATCACAATACTCGATGCCCCCTGTCATCACAATGCCCCATGACCCCTCTCAGCAAAATATTCCATGCCCCTTGTAGTCAAAATGCTCAATAACAGCTCTCATCACAATGCTACATGACCCTTGTCATGACAATGCTCCATGGCATTTTTCATCACAATGTTCCATGACCCCTTTCATCACAATTCTTCAAGACAACTTTCATCACAATGCTCCATGACCACTTTCACCACAATGCTGCTTGGCCTGGGTCATCGCAATGCTCCATGACTCCTTTCATCACAATGCTCCATGGCCTCTGACATCACAATGCTCCATAAGCCATGTCATCACAATATGCCATGACCCCGTCAAAACAATGCTCCATAACCCCTTTCATCACAATGCTCCGTGACCCATGTCAACACAATTGTCCAGCACCCCTTTTATCACAATGCTCATTGGCACGTGTCATCACAAAGCTCCATGAACAGTATCATCACAATGCACCATGATCCCTTTCATAACAATGCACTATGACACCTGTCATCACAATGCTCCAAGACAATTGTCATCACAATGCCACATGACGCCTGTCATCACAATACTCCCTGACCTTTGTCATCACAATGCTCCATGACGCCTTTCATCACAATGCACCATTACCCCTTTCATCACAATTCTCCAGGCCCTCTGTCACCACAATGCTCCATAACCCCTGACATCACAATGGCCAATGACACCTGTCATCACAATTCACCATGGATCTTGTCATCAAAAGGCTCCATGCTCGTGTCATCACAATGATCCAAGACCCGGGTCATCACAATGCTCCATGGCCGGTCTCATCACAGTGCTCCATGACCCCTGTCATCAAAATTCTCCATGAACTTTCATCACAGTGCTCCATGAACACATTCATCACAATGCTCCATGATCCCTTTCATCACAATGCTCTAGGACCAACATCATCACAATGCTCCATGATCGCTATCATCACAATGCTCCATGACCCCTTTCATAACGATGCTCCAATACCCCCTTTCATCACAATGCTCCATGGTTCCTGTCATCACAATGCGCCAGGACCCATGTCATCACAATGCTCTATGATCTTTGTCATCACAATGGTCCATGGCCCTTGTCATCACAATGCTCCATGACCACATTCATCACAATGCTGCATGACCCGTTTCACCACAATGCTAAGTGGCCCTTGTCATCACAATGCTCCATGGTGCTTGTCATCACAATGCCCCATGACCCCTGTCATCACAAGAATCCATGGTCTTTGACATCAGAGTGCTCCATGACACCTGTCATCACAATGCTCGATGATTCGTTTCATCACAATGCTCCCTTACACCTGTCATCACAGTGCTCCATGACCCCTTGCATCACAACGCTCCATGACCAATTGCATCACAACGCTCCATGACTCCTATCATCACAATGCTCTATGGCCCTTGTCATCACAATGCTCAATGCCCACTGTCATCACAATGCTCCATGAGCACATTCATCACAATACTCTATGAGCCGTTTCATCACAATGCTACATGGCCCTTGTCATCACAATGTTCTACGGTGCTTGTCATCACAATGCTGCATGACCCCTGTCATCACAATGCTCCATGGCCCTTGCCATCACAATGCTCCATGAACGCTGTCATCACAATGCCCTATGACCAGTATCATCACAGTGCTCCTTGGCTGTTGTCATGAAAATGCTCCATAACCCCTGTCATCACAGTGAACCATGGCCCTTGTCATCACAGTGCTCCCTGACCCATTTCATCACAATGCTCCATGACCACTTTCATTACAATGCTCCATGACCGCTATCATCACAATGATCCATGACCCCTTTCATCACAGTGTTCCAGTACCATTTTCATCACAATGATCCACGACCCCTATCACCACAATGCTCCATGACACGTATATTCACTATGCTCTATGGCCCTTGTCCTCACAATGCTCCAGGGCCACTGTCATCACAATGCTCCATGACCCGTTTCATCACAATGCTAAATTTCCCTTGTCCTCACAATGCTCCATGGCGCTTGTCATCACAGTGCTGCATGACTCCTGTCATCACACTGCCCTATGACCCCTGTCATCACAAGGCTAAATGGCCCTTGTCATCACAAAGCTCCATAACACCTGTCATCACAATCCTCCATGCCCTTGTCATGACAATGCTCCATGACCCCTGTCATCACAAGTCTCCGTGGCCCTTGACATCACAATTCTCCATGACACCTGACAACACAAGGCTCCAGTACGCGTTTCATCACAATGCTCCAGGCCCCCTGTCATCACAATGCACCATGATCCCTTTCATGGCAATAATCCATGACCCCTTTCATCACAATGCTCCAGTATGCCTTTCATCACAATACTCGATGCCCCCTGTCATCACAATGCCCCATGACCCCTCTCAGCAAAATATTCCATGCCCCATGTAGTCACAATGCTCCATAACAGCTGTCATCACAATGTTCCATGCCCCCTTTCATCGCAATTTTTCAAGACAACTTTCATCACAATGCTCCATGACCACTTTCATCACAATGCTCCTTGGCCTGGGTCATCGCAATGCTCCATGACTCCTTTCATCACAATGCTCCATGGCCTCTGACATCACAATGCTCCATAAGCCATGTCATCACAATGTGCCATGACCCCGTCAAAACAATGCTCCATAACCCCTTTCATCACAATGCTCCGTGACCCATGTCAACACAATTGTCCAGGACCCCTTTCATCACAATGCTCCTTGGCACGTGTCATCACAATGCTCCATGAACAGTATCATCACAATGCACCATGATCCCTGTCATCACAATGCACTATGACACCTGTCATCACAATGCTCCAAGACAACTGTCATCACAATGCCACATGACTCCTGTCATCACAATACTCCCTGACCTTTGTCATCACAATGCTCCTTGACGCCTTTCATCACAATGCACCATTACCCCTTTCATCACAATTCTCCAGGCCCTCTGTCACCACAATGCTCCATATCCCCTGACATCACAATGGCCAACGACATCTGTCATCACAATTCACCATGGATCTTGTCATCAAAAGACTCCATGCTCGTGTCATCACAATGATCCAAGACCCGTGTCATCACAATGCTCCATGGCCGGTCTCATCACAGTGCTCCATGACCCCTGTCATCAAAATTCTCCATGAACTTTCATCACAGTGCTCCATGAACACATTCATCACAATGCTCCATGATCCCTTTCATCACAATGCTCTAGGACCAACATCATCACAATGCTCCATGATCGCTATCATCGTAATGCTCCATGACCCCTTTCATAACGATGCTCCAATACCCCCTTTCATCACAATGCTCCATGGTTACTGTCATCACAATGCGCCAGGACCCATGTCATCACAATGCTCTATGACCCTTGTCATCACAATGTTCCATGGCCCTTGTCATCACAATGCTCCATGACCACATTCATCACAATGCTGCATGACCCGTTTCACCACAATGCTAAGTGGCCCTTGTCATCACAATGCTCCATGGTGCTTGTCATCACAATGCTCCATGCCCCCGTCATCACAATGCCCCAGGACCCCTGTCATCACAAGTATCCATGGTCTTTGACATCACAGTGCTCCATGACACCTGTCATCACAATGCTCGATGATTCGTTTCATCACAATGCTCCCTTACCCCTGTCATCACAGTGCTCCATGACCCCTTGCATCACAACACTCCATGACCAATTGCATCACAACGCTCCATGACTCCTATCATCACAATGCTCTATGGCCCTTGTCATCACAATGCTCAATGCCCACTGTCATCACAATGCTCCATGAGCACATTCATCACAATACTCTATGAGCCGTTTCATCACAATGCTAAATGGCCCTTGTCATCACAATGTTCTACGGTGCTTGTCATCACAATGCTGCATGACCCCTGTCATCACAATGCTCCATGGCCCTTGCCATCACAATGCTCCATGAACGCTGTCATCACAATGCCCTATGACCAGTATCACCACAGTGCTCCTTGGCTGTTGTCATGAAAATGCTCCATAACCCCTGTCATCACAGTGAACCATGGCCCTTGTCATCACAATGCTCCCTGACCCATTTCATCACAATGCTCCATGACCACTTTCATTACAGAGCCCCATGATTGCTATCATCACAATGATCTATGACCCCTTTCATCACAGTGTTCCAGTACCATTTTCATCACAATGATCCACGACCCCTATCACCACAATGCTCCATGACACTTATTTTCACTATGCTCTATGGCCCTTGTCATCACAATGCTCCATGGCCACTGTCATCACAATGCTCCATGACCCGTTTCATCACAATGCTAAATTTCCCTTGTCATCACAATGCTCCATGGCGCTTGTCATCACAATGCTGCATGACTCCTGTCATCACACTGCCCTATGACCCCTGTCATCACAAGGCTCCATGGCCCTTGTCATCACAAAGCTCCATAACACCTGTCATCACAATCCTCCATGCCCTTGTCATGACAATGCTCCATGACCCCTGTCATCACAAGTCTCCGTGGCCCTTGACATCACAATTCTCCATGACACCTGACAACACAAGGCTCCAGTACGCGTTTCATCACAATGCTCCAGGCCCCCTGTCATCACAATGCACCATGATCCCTTTCATGGCAATAATCCATGACCCCTTTCATCACAATGCTCCAGTATGCCTTTCATCACAATACTCGATGCCCCCTGTCATCACAATGCCCCATGACCCCTCTCAGCAAAATATTCCATGCCCCATGTAGTCACAATGCTCCATAACAGCTGTCATCACAATGTTCCATGCCCCCTTTCATCGCAATTTTTCAAGACAACTTTCATCACAATGCTCCATGACCACTTTCATCACAATGCTCCTTGGCCTGGGTCATCGCAATGCTCCATGACTCCTTTCATCACAATGCTCCATGGCCTCTGACATCACAATGCTCCATAAGCCATGTCATCACAATGTGCCATGACCCCGTCAAAACAATGCTCCATAACCCCTTTCATCACAATGCTCCGTGACCCATGTCAACACAATTGTCCAGGACCCCTTTCATCACAATGCTCCTTGGCACGTGTCATCACAATGCTCCATGAACAGTATCATCACAATGCACCATGATCCCTGTCATCACAATGCACTATGACACCTGTCATCACAATGCTCCAAGACAACTGTCATCACAATGCCACATGACTCCTGTCATCACAATACTCCCTGACCTTTGTCATCACAATGCTCCTTGACGCCTTTCATCACAATGCACCATTACCCCTTTCATCACAATTCTCCAGGCCCTCTGTCACCACAATGCTCCATATCCCCTGACATCACAATGGCCAACGACATCTGTCATCACAATTCACCATGGATCTTGTCATCAAAAGACTCCATGCTCGTGTCATCACAATGATCCAAGACCCGTGTCATCACAATGCTCCATGGCCGGTCTCATCACAGTGCTCCATGACCCCTGTCATCAAAATTCTCCATGAACTTTCATCACAGTGCTCCATGAACACATTCATCACAATGCTCCATGATCCCTTTCATCACAATGCTCTAGGACCAACATCATCACAATGCTCCATGATCGCTATCATCACAATGCTCCATGACCCCTTTCATAACGATGCTCCAATACCACCTTTCATCACAATGCTCCATGGTTCATGTCATCACAATGCACCAGGACCCATGTCATCACAATGCTCTATGACCCTTGTCATCACAATGTTCCATGGCCCTTGTCATCACAATGCTCCATGACCACATTCATCACAATGCTGCATGACCCGTTTCACCACAATGCTAAGTGGCCCTTGTCATCACAATGCTCCATGGTGCTTGTCATCACAATGTTCCATGCCCCCGTCATCACAATGTGCCATGACCTCTGTCATCACAAGAATCTATGGTCTTTGACATAACAGTGCTCCATGACACCTGTCATCACAATGCTCGATGATTCGTTTCATCACAATGCTCCCTTACACCTGTCATCACAGTGCTCCATGACCCCTTGCATCACAACGCTCCATGACCAATTGCATCACAACGCTCCATGACTCCTATCATCACAATGCTCTATGGCCCTTGTCATCACAATGATCAATGCCCACTGTCATCACAATGCTCCATGAGCATATTCATCACAATACTCTATGAGCCGTTTCATCACAATGCTACATGGCCCTTGTCATCACAATGTTCTACGGTGCTTGTCATCACAATGCTGCATGACCCCTGTCATCACAATGCTCCATGGCCCTTGCCATCACAATGCTCCATGAACGCTGTCATCACAATGCCCTATGACCAGTATCATCACAGTGCTCCTTGGCTGTTGTCATGAAAATGCTCCATAACCCCTGTCATCACAGTGAACCATGGCCCCTGTCATCACAATGCTCCCTGACCCATTTCATCACAATGCTCCATGACCACTTTCAGTACAGAGCTCCATGATTGCTATCATCACAATGATCCATGACCCCTTTCACCACAGTGTTCCAGTACCATTTTCATCACAATGATCTACGACCCCTATCACCACAATGCTCCATGACACGTATTTTCACTATGCTCTATGGCCCTTGTCCTCACAATGCTCCATGGCCACTGTCATCACAATGCTCCATGACCCATTTCATCACAATGCTAAATTTCCCTTGTCATCACAATGCTCCATGGCGCTTGTCATCACAGTGCTGCATGACTCCTGTCATCACACTGCCCTATGACCCCTGTCATCACAAGGCTCCATGGCCCTTGTCATCACAATGCTCCATAACACCTGTCATCACAATACTCCATGCCCTTGTCATGACAATGCTCCATGACCCCTGTCATCACAAGGCTCCGTGGCCCTTGACATCACAATTCTCCATGACACCTGACAACACAATGCTCCAGTACGCCTTTCATCACAATGCTCCAGGACCCCTGTCATCACAATGCACCATGATCCCTTTCATGACAGTAATCCATGACCGCTTTCATCACAATGCTCCAGTATGCCTTTCATCACAATACTCGATGCCCCCTGTCATCACAATGCCCCATGACCCCTCTCCGCAAAATATTCCATGCCCCCTGTAGTCACAATGCTCCATAACAGCTGTCATCACAATGCTCCATGACCCTTGTCATGACAATGCTCCATGGCATTTTTCATCACAATGTTCCATGACCCCTTTCATCACAATTCTTCAAGACAACTTTCATCACAATGCTCCATGACCACTTTCCTCACAATGCTCTTTGGCCTGGGTCATCGCAATGCTCCATGACTCCTTTCATCACAATGCTCCATGGCCTCTGAAATCACAATGCTCCATAAGCCATGTCATCACAATGTGCCATGACCCCGTCAAAACAATGCTCCATAACCCCTTTCATCACAATGCTCCGTGACCCACGTCAACACAATTGTCCAGGACCCCTTTCATCACAATGCTCCTTGGCACGTGTCATCACAGTGCTCCATGAACATATTCATCACAATGCTCCATGATCCCTTTCATCACAATGCTCGAGGACCAACATCATCACAATGCTCCATGATCGCTATCATCACAATGCTCCATGACCCCTTTCATAACGATGCTCCAATACCCCTTTCATCACAATGCTCCATGGTTCCTGTCATCACAATGCACCAGGACCCATGTCATCACAATGCTCTATGACCCTTGTCATCACAATGTTCCATGGCCCTTGTCATCACAATGCTCCATGACCACATTCATCACAATGCTGCATGACCCGTTTCACCACAATGCTACGTGGCCCTTGTAATCACAATGCTCCATGGTGCTTGTCATCACAATGTTCCATGCCCCCGTCATCACAATGCGCCATGACCTCTGTCATCACAAGAATCCATGGTCTTTGACATCACAGTGCTCCATGACACCTGTCATCACAATGCTCGATGATTCGTTTCATCACAATGCTCCCTTACACCTGTCATCACAGTGCTCCATGACCCCTTGCATCACAACGCTCCATGACCAATTGCATCACAACGCTCCATGACTCCTATCATCACAATGCTCTATGGCCCTTGTCATCACAATGCTCAATGCCCACTGTCATCACAATGCTCCATGAGCATATTCATCACAATACTCTATGAGCCGTTTCATCACAATGCTACATGGCCCTTGTCATCACAATGTTCTACGGTGCTTGTCATCACAATGCTGCATGATCCCTGTCATCACAATGCTCCATGGCCCTTGCCATCACAATGCTCCATGAACGCTGTCATTACAATGCCCTATTACCAGTATCATCACAGTGCTCCTTGGCTGTTGTCATGAAAATGCTCCATAACCCCTGTCATCACAGTGAACCATGGCCCCTGTCATCACAATGCTCCCTGACCCATTTCATCACAATGCTCCATGACCACTTTCAGTACAGAGCTCCATGATTGCTATCATCACAATGATCCATGACCCCTTTCACCACAGTGTTCCAGTACCATTTTCATCACAATGATCTACGACCCCTATCACCACAATGCTCCATGACACGTATTTTCACTATGCTCTATGGCCCTTGTCCTCACAATGCTCCATGGCCACTGTCATCACAATGCTCCATGACCCGTTTCATCACAATGCTAAATTTCCCTTGTCATCACAATGCTCCATGGCGCTTGTCATCACAGTGCTGCATGACTCCTGTCATCACACTGCCCTATGACCCCTGTCATCACAAGGATCCATGGCCCTTGTCATCACAATGCTCCATAACACCTGTCATCACAATACTCCAGGCCCTTGTCATGACAATGCTCCATGACCCCTGTCATCACAAGGCTCCGTGGCCCTTGACATCACAATTCTCCATGACACCTGACAACACAATGCTCCAGGACCCCTGTCATCACTATGCACCATGATACCTTTCATGACAGTAATCCATGACCCCTTTCATCACAATGCTCCAGTATGCCTTTCATCACAATACTCGATGCCCCCTGTCATCACAATGCCCCATGACCCCTCTCCGCAAAATATTCCATGACCCCTGTAGTCACAATGCTCCATAACAGCTGTCATCACAATGCTCCATGACCCTTGTCATGACAATGCTCCATGGCATTTTTCATCACAATGTTCCATGACCCCTTTCATCACAATTCTTCAAGACAACTTTCATCACAATGCTCCATGACCACTTTCCTCACAATGCTCTTTGGCCTGGGTCATCGCAATGCTCCATGACTCCTTTCATCACAATGCTCCATGGCCTCTGAAATCACAATGCTCCATAAGCCATGTCATCACAATGTGCCATGACCCCGTCAAAACAATGCTCCATAACCACTTTCATCACAATGCTCCGTGACCCACGTCAACACAATTGTCCAGGACCCCTTTCATCACAATGCTCCTTGGCACGTGTCATCACAGTGCTCCATGAACATATTCATCACAATGCTCCATGATCCCTTTCATCACAATGCTCGAGGACCAACATCATCACAATGCTCCATGATCGCTATCATCACAATGCTCCATGACCCCTTTCATAACGATGCTCCAATACCCCCTTTCATCACAATGCTCCATGGTTCCTGTCATCACAATGCACCAGGACCCATGTCATCACAATGCTCTATGACCCTTGTCATCACAATGTTCCATGGCCCTTGTCATCACAATGCTCCATGACCACATTCATCACAATGCTGCATGACCCGTTTCACCACAATGCTACGTGGCCCTTGTAATCACAATGCTCCATGGTGCTTGTCATCACAATGTTCCATGCCCCCGTCATCACAATGCGCCATGACCTCTGTCATCACAAGAATCCATGGTCTTTGACATCACAGTGCTCCATGACACCTGTCATCACAATGCTCGATGATTCGTTTCATCACAATGCTCCCTTACACCTGTCATCACAGTGCTCCATGACCCCTTGCATCACAACGCTCCATGACCAATTGCATCACAACGCTCCATGACTCCTATCATCACAATGCTCTATGGCCCTTGTCATCACAATGCTCAATGCCCACTGTCATCACAATGCTCCATGAGCACATTCATCACAATACTCTATGAGCCGTTTCATCACAATGCTAAATGGCCCTTGTCATCACAATGTTCTACGGTGCTTGTCATCACAATGCTGCATGACCCCTGTCATCACAATGCTCCATGGCCCTTGCCATCACAATGCTCCATGAACGCTGTCATTACAATGCCCTATTACCAGTATCATCACAGTGCTCCTTGGCTGTTGTCATGAAAATGCTCCATAACCCCTGTCATCTCAGTGAACCATGGCCCCTGTCATCACAATGCTCCCTGACCCATTTCATCACAATGCTCCATGACCACTTTCAGTACAGAGCTCCATGATTGCTATCATCACAATGATCCATGACCCCTTTCACCACAGTGTTCCAGTACCATTTTCATCACAATGATCTACGACCCCTATCACCACAATGCTCCATGACACGTATTTTCACTATGCTCTATGGCCCTTGTCCTCACAATGCTCCATGGCCACTGTCATCACAATGCTCCATGACCCGTTTAATCACAATGCTAAATTTCCCTTGTCATCACAATGCTCCATGGCGCTTGTCATCACAGTGCTGCATGACTCCTGTCATCACACTGCCCTATGACCCCTGTCATCACAAGGCTCCATGGCCCTTGTCATCACAATGCTCCATAACACCTGTCATCACAATACTCCAGGCCCTTGTCATGACAATGCTCCATGACCCCTGTCATCACAAGGCTCCGTGGCCCTTGACATCACAATTCTCCATGACACCTGACAACACAATGCTCCAGGACCCCTGTCATCACAATGCACCATGATACCTTTCATGACAGTAATCCATGACCCCTTTCATCACAATGCTCCAGTATGCCTTTCATCACAATACTCGATGCCCCCTGTCATCACAATGCCCCATGACCCCTCTCCGCAAAATATTCCATGACCCCTGTAGTCACAATGCTCCATAACAGCTGTCATCACAATGCTCCATGAACCTTGTCATGACAATGCTCCATGGCATTTTTCATCACAATGTTCCATGACCCCTTTCATCACAATTCTTCAAGACAACTTTCATCATAATGCTCCATGACCACTTTCCTCACAATGCTCCTTGGCCTGGGTCATCGCAATGCTCCATGACTCCTTTCATCACAATGCTCCATGGCCTCTGACATCACAATGCTCCATTAGCCATGTCATCACAATGTGCCATGACCCCGTCAAAACAATGCTCCATAACCCATTTCATCACAATGCTCCGTGAGCCACGTCAACACAATTGTCCAGGACCCCTTTCATCACAATGCTCCTTGACACGTGTCATCACAATGCTCCATGAACAGTATCATCACAATGCACCATGATCCCTCTCATAACAATGCACTATGACACCTGTCATCACAATGCTCCAAGACAACTGTCATCACAATGCCACATGACTCCTGTCATCACAATACTCCCTGACCTTTGTCATCAAAATGCTCCATGACGCCTTTCATCACAATGCACCATTACCCCTTTCATCACAATTCTCCAGGCCCTCTGTCACCACAATGCTCCATAACCCCTGACATCACAATGGCCAACGACACCTGTCATCACAATTCACCATGGATCTTGTCATCAAAAGGCTCCATGCTCGTGTCATCACAATGATCCAAGACCCGTGTCATCACAATGCTCCATGGCCGGTCTCATCACAGTGCTCCATGACCCCTGTCATCAAAATTCTCCATGAACTTTCATCACAGTGCTCCATGAACATATTCATCACAATGCTCCATGATCCCTTTCATCACAATGCTCTAGGACCAACATCATCACAATGCTCCATGATCGCTATCATCACAATGCTCCATGACCCCTTTCATAACGATGCTCCAATACCCCCTTTCATCACAATGCTCCATGGTTCCTGTCATCACAATGCACCAGGACCCATGTCATCACAATGCTCTATGACCCTTGTCATCACAATGTTCCATGGCCCTTGTCATCACAATGCTCCATGACCACATTCATCACAATGCTGCATGACCCGTTTCACCACAATGCTAAGTGGCCCTTGTCATCACAATGCTCCATGGCCACTGTCATCACAATGCTCCATGACCCGTTTCATCACAATGCTAAATTTCCCTTGTCATCACAATGCTCCATGGCACTTGTCATCACAGTGCTGCATGACTCCTGTCATCACACTGCCCTATGACCCCTGTCATCACAAGGCTCCATGGCCCTTGTCATCACAATGCTCCATAACACCTGTCATCACAATCCTCCATGCCCTTGTCATGACAATGCTCCATGACCCCTGTCATCACAAGGCTCCGTGGCCCTTGACATCACAATTCTCCATGACACCTGACAACACAATGCTCCAGTACGCCTTTCATCACAATGCTCCAGGACCCCTGTCATCACAATGCACCATGATCCCTTTCATGACAGTAATCCATGACCCCTTTCATCACAATGCTCCAGTATGCCTTTCATCACAATACTCGATGCCCCCTGTCATCACAATGCCCCATGACACCTCTCAGCAAAATATTCCATGCCCCCTGTAGTCACAATGCTCCATAACAGCTCTCATCACAATGCTCCATGACCCTTGTCATGACAATGCTCCATGGCATTTTTCATCACAATGTTCCATGACCCCTTTCATCACAATTCTTCAAGACAACTTTCATCATAATGCTCCATGACCACTTTCCTCACAATGCTCCTTGGCCTGGGTCATCGCAATGCTCCATGACTCCTTTCATCACAATGCTCCATGGCCTCTGAAATCACAATGCTCCATAAGCCATGTCATCACAATGTGCCATGACCCCGTCAAAACAATGCTCCATAACCCCTTTCATCACAATGCTCCGTGACCCACGTCAACACAATTGTCCAGGACCCCTTTCATCACAATGCTCCTTGGCACGTGTCATCACAATGCTCCATGAACAGTATCATCACAATGCACCATGATCCCTCTCATAACAATGCACTATGACACCTGTCAGCACAATGCTCCAAGACAACTGTCATCAAAATGCCACATGACTCCTGTCATCACAATACTCCCTGACCTTTGTCATCAAAATGCTCCATGACGCCTTTCATCACAATGCACCATTACCCCTTTCATCACAATTCTCCAGGCCCTCTGTCACCACAATGCTCCATAACCCCTGACATCACAATGGCCAACGACACCTGTCATCACAATTCACCATGGATCTTGTCATCAAAAGGCTCCATGCTCGTGTCATCACAATGATCCAAGACCCGTGTCATCACAATGCTCCATGGCCGGTCTCATCACAGTGCTCCATGACCCCTGTCATCAAAATTCTCCATGAACTTTCATCACAGTGCTCAATGAACATATTCATCACAATGCTCCATGATCCCTTTCATCACAATGCTCTAGGACCAACATCATCACAATGCTCCATGATCGCTATCATCACAATGCTCCATGACCCCTTTCATAACGATGCTCCAATACCCCCTTTCATCACAATGCTCCATGGTTCCTGTCATCACAATGCACCAGGACCCATGTCATCACAATGCTCTATGACCCTTGCCATCACAATGTTCCATGGCCCTTGTCATCACAATGCTCCATGACCACATTCATCACAATGCTGCATGACCCGTTTCACCACAATGCTAAGTGGCCCTTGTCATCACAATGCTCCATGGCCACTGTCATCACAATGCTCCATGACCCGTTTCATCACAATGCTAAATTTCCCTTGTTATCACAATGCTCCATGGCACTTGTCATCACAGTGCTGCATGACTCCTGTCATCACACTGCCCTATGACCCCTGTCATCACAAGGCTCCATGGCCCTTGTCATCACAATGCTCCATAACACCTGTCATCACAATCCTCCATGCCCTTGTCATGACAATGCTCCATGACCCCTGTCATCACAAGGCTCCGTGGCCCTTGACATCACAATTCTCCATGACACCTGACAACACAATGCTACAGTACGCCTTTCATCACAATGCTCCAGGCCCCCTGTCATCACAATGCACCATGATCCCTTTCATGACAATAATCCATGACCCCTTTCATCACAATGCTCCAGTATGCCTTTCATCACAATACTCGATGCCCCCTGTCATCACAATGCCCCATGACCCCTCTCAGCAAAATATTCCATGCCCCTTGTAGTCAAAATGCTCAATAACAGCTCTCATCACAATGCTCCATGACCCTTGTCATGACAATGCTCCATGGCATTTTTCATCACAATGTTCCATGCCCCCTTTCATCACAATTCTTCAAGACAACTTTCATCACAATGCTCCATGACCACTTTCACCACAATGCTGCTTGGCCTGGGTCATCGCAATGCTCCATGACTCCTTTCATCACAATGCTCCATGGCCTCTGACATCACAATGCTCCATAAGCCATGTCATCACAATATGCCATGACCCCGTCAAAACAATGCTCCATAACCCCTTTCATCACAATGCTCCGTGACCCATGTCAACACAATTGTCCAGGACCCCTTTCATCACAATGCTCCTTGGCACGTGTCATCACAAAGCTCCCTGAACAGTATCATCACAATGCACCATGATCCCTTTCATAACAATGCACTATGACACCTGTCATCACAATGCTCCAAGACAATTGTCATCACAATGCCACATGACACCTGTCATCACAATATTCCCTAACCTTTGTCATCACAATGCTCCATGAAGCCTTTCATCACAATGCACCATTACCCCTTTCATCACAATTCTCCAGGCCCTCTGTCACCACAATGCTCCATAACCCCTGACATCACAATGGCCAATGACACCTGTCATCACAATTCACCATGGATCTTGTCATCAAAAGTCTCCATGCTCGTGTCATCACAATGATCCAAGACCCGGGTCATCACAATGCTCCATGGCCGGTCTCATCACAGTGCTCCATGACACCTGTCATCAAAATTCTCCATGAACTTTCATCACAGTGCTCCATGAACACATTCATCACAATGCTCCATGATCCCTTTCATCACAATGCTCTAGGACCAACATCATCACAATGCTCCATGATTGCTATCATCACAATGCTCCATGACCCCTTTCATAACGATGCTCCAATACCCCCTTTCATCACAATGCTCCATGGTTCCTGTCATCACAATGCGCCAGGACCCATGTCATCACAATGCTCTATGATCTTTGTCATCACAATGTTCCATGTCCCTTGTCATCACAATGCTCCATGACCACATTCATCACAATGATGCATGACCCGTTTCACCACAATGCTAAGTGGCCCTTGTCATCACAATGCTCCATGGTGCTTGTCATCACAATGCCCCAAGACCCCTGTCATCACAAGAATCCATGGTCTTTGACATCAGAGTGCTCCATGACACCTGTCATCACAATGCTCGATGATTCGTTTCATCACAGTGCTCCCTTACACCTGTCATCACAGTGCTCCATGACCCCTTGCATCACAACGCTCCATGACCAATTGCATCACAACGCTCCATGACTCCTATCATCAAAATGCTCTATGGCCCTTGTCATCACAATGCTCAATGCCCACTGTCATCACAATGCTCCATGAGCACATTCATCACAATACTCTATGAGCCGTTTCATCACAATGCTAAATGGCCCTTGTCATCACAATGTTCTACGGTGCTTGTCATCACAATGCTGCATGACCCCTGTCATCACAATGCTCCATGGCCCTTGCCATCACAATGCTCCATGAACGCTGTCATCACAATGCCCTATGACCAGTATCATCACAGTGCTCCTTGGCTGTTGTCATGAAAATGCTCCATAACCCCTGTCATCACAGTGAACCATGGCCCTTGTCATCACAATGCTCCCTGACCCATTTCATCACAATGCTCCATGACCACTTTCATTACAATGCTCCATGACCGCTATCATCACAATGATCCATGACCCCTTTCATCACAGTGTTCCAGTACCATTTTCATCACAATGATCCACGACCCCTATCACCACAATGCTCCATGACACGTATATTCACTATGCTCTATGGCCCTTGTCCTCACAATGCTCCAGGGCCACTGTCATCACAATGCTCCATGACCCGTTTCATCACAATGCTAAATTTCCCTTGTCCTCACAATGCTCCATGGCGCTTGTCATCACAGTGCTGCATGACTCCTGTCATCACACTGCCCTATGACCCCTGTAATCACAAGGCTAAATGGCCCTTGTCATCACAATGCTCCATAACACCTGTCATCACAATACTCCATGCCCTTGTCATGACAATGCTCCATGACCCCTGTCATCACAAGGCTCCGTGGCCCTTGACATCACAATTCTCCATGACACCTGACAACACAATGCTCCAGTACGCCTTTCATCACAATGCTCCAGGACCCCTGTCATCACAATGCACCATGATCCCTTTCATGACAGTAATCCATGACCCCTTTCATCACAATGCTCCAGTATGCCTTTCATCACAATACTCGATGCCCCCTGTCATCACAATGCCCCATGACCCCTCTCCACAAAATATTCCATGCCCCTGTAGTCACAATGCTCCATAACAGCTGTCATCACAATGCTCCATGACCCTTGTCATGACAATGCTCCATGGCATTTTTCATCACAATGTTCCATGACCCCTTTCATCACAATTCTTCAAGACAACTTTCATCACAATGCTCCATGACCACTTTCCTCACAATGCTCCTTGGCCTGGGTCATCGCAATGCTCCATGACTCTTTTCATCACAATGCTCCATGGCCTCTGAAATCACAATGTTCCATAAGCCATGTCATCACAATGTGCCATGACCCCGTCAAAACAATGCTCCATAACCCCTTTCATCACAATGCTCCGTGACCCACGTCAACACAATTGTCCAGGACCCCTTTCATCACAATGCTCCTTGGCACGTGTCATCACAATGCTCCATGAACAGTATCATCACAATGCACCATGATCCCTCTCATAACAATGCACTATGACACCTGTCATCACAAGGCTCCAAGACAACTGTCATCACAATGCCACATGACTCCTCTCATCACAATACTCCCTGACTTTTGTCATCAAAATCCTCCATGACGCCTTTCATCACAACGCACCATTACCCCTTTCATCACAATTCTCCAGGCCCTCTGTCACCACAATGCTCCATAACCCCTGTCATCACAATGCACCATGATCCCTTTCATGACAGGAATCCATGACCCCTTTCATCACAATGCTCCAGTATGCCTTACATCACAATACTCGATGCCCCCTGTCATCACAATGCCCCATGACCCCTCTCAGCAAAATATTCCATGCCCCTTGTAGTCAAAATGCTCAATAACAGCTCTCATCACAATGCTCCATGACCCTTGTCATGACAATGCTCCATGGCATTTTTCATCACAATGTTCCATGGCCCCTTTCATCACAATTCTTCAAGACAACTTTCATCACAATGCTCCATGACCACTTTCACCACAATGCTGCTTGGCCTGGGTCATCGCAATGCTCCATGACTCCTTTCATCACAATGCTCCATGGCCTCTGACATCACAATGCTCCATAAGCCATGTCATCACAATATGCCATGACCCCGTCAAAACAATGCTCCATAACCCCTTTCATCACAATGCTCCGTGACCCATGTCAACACAATTGTCCAGGACCCCTTTCATCACAATGCTCCTTGGCACGTGTCATCACAAAGCTCCATGAACAGTATCATCACAATGCACCATGATCCCTTTCATAACAATGCACTATGACACCTGTCATCACAATGCTCCAAGACAATTGTCATCACAATGCCACATGACACATGTCATCACAATACTCCCTGACCTCTGTCATCACAATGCTCCATGACGCCTTTCATCACAATGCACCATTACCCCTTTCATCACAATTCTCCAGGCCCTCTGGCACCACAATGCTCCATAACCCCTGACATCACAATGGCCAATGACACCTGTCATCACAATTCACCATGGATCTTGTCATCAAAAGGCTCCATGCTCGTGTCATCACAATGATCCAAGACCCGGGTCATCACAATGCTCCATGACCGGTCTCATCACAGTGCTCCATGACCCCTGTCATCAAAATTCTCCATGAACTTTCATCACAGTGCTCCATGAACACATTCATCACAATGCTCCATGATCCCTTTCATCACAATGCTCTAGGACCAACATCATCACAATGCTCCATGATCGCTATCATCACAATGCTCCATGACCCCTTTCATAACGATGTTCCAATACCCCCTTTCATCACAATGCTCCATGGTTCCTGTCATCACAATGCGCCAGGACGCATGTCATCACAATGCTCTATGACCCTTGTCATCACAATGTTCCATGGCCCTTGTCATCACAATGGTCCATGACCACATTCATCACAATGATGCATGACCCATTTCACCACAATGCTAAGTGGCCCTTGTCATCAAAATGTTCTACGGTGCTTGTCATCACAATGCTGCATGACCCCTGTCATCACAATGCTCCATGGCCCTTGCCATCACAATGCTCCATGAACGCTGTCATCACAATGCCCTATGACCAGTATCATCACAGTGCTCCTTGGCTCCTGTCATGAAAATGCTCCACAACCCCTGTCATCACAGTGAACCATGGCCCTTGTCATCACAATGCTCCCTGAACCATTTCATCACAATGCTCCATGACCACTTTCATTACAGAGCCCCATGATTGCTATCATCACAATGATCTATGACCCCTTTCATCACAGTGTTCCAGTACCATTTTCATCACAATGATCCACGACCCCTATCACCACAATGCTCCATGACACTTATTTTCACTATGCTCTATGGCCCTTGTCATCACAATGCTCCATGGCCACTGTCATCACAATGCTCCATGACCCGTTTCATCACAATGCTAAATTTCCCTTGTCATCACAATGCTCCATGGCGCTTGTCATCACAATGCTGCATGACTCCTGTCATCACACTGCCCTATGACCCCTGTCATCACAAGGCTCCATGGCCCTTGTCATCACAAAGCTCCATAACACCTGTCATCACAATCCTCCATGCCCTTGTCATGACAATGCTCCATGACCCCTGTCATCACAAGTCTCCGTGGCCCTTGACATCACAATTCTCCATGACACCTGACAACACAAGGCTCCAGTACGCGTTTCATCACAATGCTCCAGGCCCCCTGTCATCACAATGCACCATGATCCCTTTCATGCCAATAATCCATGACCCCTTTCATCACAATGCTCCAGTATGCCTTTCATCACAATACTCGATGCCCCCTGTCATCACAATGCCCCATGACCCCTCTCAGCAAAATATTCCATGCCCCATGTAGTCACAATGCTCCATAACAGCTGTCATCACAATGTTCCATGCCCCCTTTCATCGCAATTTTTCAAGACAACTTTCATCACAATGCTCCATGACCACTTTCATCACAATGCTCCTTGGCCTGGGTCATCGCAATGCTCCATGACTCCTTTCATCACAATGCTCCATGGCCTCTGACATCACAATGCTCCATAAGCCATGTCATCACAATGTGCCATGACCCCTTCAAAACAATGCTCCATAACCCCTTTCATCACAATGCTCCGTGACCCATGTCAACACAATTGTCCAGGATCCCTTTCATCACAATGCTCCTTGGCACGTGTCATCACAATGCTCCATGAACAGTATCATCACAATGCACCATGATCCCTGTCATAACAATGCACTATGACACCTGTCATCACAATGCTCCAAGACAACTGTCATCACAATGCCACATGACTCCTGTCATCACAATACTCCCTGACCTTTGTCATCACAATGCTCCTTGACGCCTTTCATCACAATGCACCATTACCCCTTTCATCACAATTCTCCAGGCCCTCTGTCACCACAATGCTCCATAACCCCTGACATCACAATGGCCAACGACACCTGTCATCACAATTCACCATGGATCTTGTCATCAAAAGGATCCATGCTCGTGTCATCACAATGATCCAAGACCCGGGTCATCACAATGCTCCATGGCCGGTCTCATCACAGTGCTCCATGACCCCTGTCATCAAAATTCTCCATGAACTTTCATCACAGTGCTCCATGAACACATTCATCACAATGCTCCATGATCCCTTTCATCACAATGCTCTAGGACCAACATCATCACAATGCCCCATGACCCCTGTCATCACAAGAATCCATGGTCTTTGACATCACAGTGCTCCATGACACCTGTCATCACAATGCTCGATGATTCGTTTCATCACAATGCTCCCTTACCCCTGTCATCACAGTGCTCCATGACCCCTTGCATCACAACGCTCCATGACCAATTGCATCACAACGCTGTATGACTCCTATCATCACAATGCTCTATGGCCCTTGTCATCACAATGCTCAATGCCCACTGTCATCACAATGCTCCATGAGCACATTCATCACAATACTCTATGAGCCGTTTCATCACAATGCTACATGGCCCTTGTCATCACAATGTTCTATGGTGCTTGTCATCACAATGCTGCATGACCCCTGTCATCACAATGCTCCATGGCCCTTGCCATCACAATGCTCCATGAACGCTGTCATCACAATGCCCTATGACCAGTATCACCACAGTGCTCCTTGGCTGTTGTCATGAAAATGCTCCATAACCCCTGTCATCACAGTGAACCATGGCCCTTGTCATCACAATGCTCCCTGACCCATTTCATCACAATGCTCCATGACCACTTTCATTACAGAGCCCCATGATTCCTATCATCACAATGATCTATGACCCCTTTCATCACAGTGTTCCAGTACCATTTTCATCACAATGATCCACGACCCCTATCACCACAATGCTCCATGACACTTATTTTCACTATGCTCTATGGCCCTTGTCATCACAATGCTCCATGGCCACTGTCATCACAATGCTCCATGACCCGTTTCATCACAATGCTAAATTTCCCTTGTCATCACAATGCTCCATGGCGCTTGTCATCACAGTGCTGCATGACTCCTGTCATCACACTGCCCTATGACCCCTGTCATCACAAGGCTCCATGGCCCTTGTCATCACAAAGCTCCATAACACCTGTCATCACAATCCTCCATGCCCTTGTCATGACAATGCTCCATGACCCCTGTCATCACAAGTCTCCGTGGCCCTTGACATCACAATTCTCCATGACACCTGACAACACAAGGCTCCAGTACGCGTTTCATCACAATGCTCCAGGCCCCCTGTCATCACAATGCACCATGATCCCTTTCATGCCAATAATCCATGACCCCTTTCATCACAATGCTCCAGTATGCCTTTCATCACAATACTCGATGCCCCCTGTCATCACAATGCCCCATGACCCCTCTCAGCAAAATATTCCATGCCCCATGTAGTCACAATGCTCCATAACAGCTGTCATCACAATGTTCCATGCCCCCTTTCATCGCAATTTTTCAAGACAACTTTCATCACAATGCTCCATGACCACTTTCATCACAATGCTCCTTGGCCTGGGTCATCGCAATGCTCCATGACTCCTTTCATCACAATGCTCCATGGCCTCTGACATCACAATGCTCCATAAGCCATGTCATCACAATGTGCCATGACCCCGTCAAAACAATGCTCCATAACCCCTTTCATCACAATGCTCCGTGACCCATGTCAACACAATTGTCCAGGACCCCTTTCATCACAATGCTCCTTGGCACGTGTCATCACAATGCTCCATGAACAGTATCATCACAATGCACCATGATCCCTGTCATCACAATGCACTATGACACCTGTCATCACAATGCTCCAAGACAACTGTCATCACAATGCCACATGACTCCTGTCATCACAATACTCCCTGACCTTTGTCATCACAATGCTCCATGACGCCTTTCATCACAATGCACCATTACCCCTTTCATCACAATTCTCCAGGCCCTCTGTCACCACAATGCTCCATAACCCCTGACATCACAATGGCCAACGACACCTGTCATCACAATTCACCATGGATCTTGTCATCAAAAGGCTCCATCCTCGTGTCATCACAATGATCCAAGACCCGTGTCATCACAATGCTCCATGGCCGGTCTCATCACAGTGCTCCATGACCCCTGTCATCAAAATTCTCCATGAACTTTCATCACAGTGCTCCATGAACACATTCATCACAATGCTCCATGATCCCTTTCATCACAATGCTCTAGGACCAACATCATCACAATGCCCCATGACCCCTGTCATCACAAGAATCCATGGTCTTTGACATCACAGTGCTCCATGACACCTGTCATCACAATGCTTGATGATTCGTTTCATCACAATGCTCCCTTACCCCTGTCATCACAGTGCTCCATGACCCCTTGCATCACAACGCTCCATGACCAATTTCATCACAACGCTCCATGACTCCTATCATCACAATGCTCTATGGCCCTTGTCATCACAATGCTCAATGCCCACTGTCATCACAATGCTCCATGAGCACATTCATCACAATACTCTATGAGCCGTTTCATCACAATGCTAAATGGCCCTTGTCATCACAATGTTCTACGGTGCTTGTCATCACAATGCTGCATGACCCCTGTCATCACAATGCTCCATGGCCCTTGCCATCACAATGCTCCATGAACGCTGTCATCACAATGCCCTCTGACCAGTATCATCACAGTGCTCCTTGGCTGTTGTCATGAAAATGCTCCATAACCCCTGTCTTCACAGTGAACCATGGCCCTTGTCATCACAATGCTCCCTGACCCATTTCATCACAATGCTCCATGACCACTTTCATTACAGAGCTCCATGATCGCTATCATCACAATGATCCATGACCCCTTTCATCACAGTGTTCCAGTACCATTTTCATCACAATGATCCACGACCCCTATCACCACAATGCTCCATGACCCTTATTTTCACTATGATCTATGGCCCTTGTTATCACAATGCTCCATGGCCACTGTCACCACAATGCTCCATAACCCCTGACATCACAATAGCCAACGACACCTGTCATCACAATTCACCATGGATCTTGTCATCAAAAGGCTCCATGCTCGTGTCATCACAATGATCCAAGACCCGTGTCATCACAATGCTCCATGGCCGGTCTCATCACAGTGCTCCATGACCCCTGTCATCAAAATTCTCCATGAAATTTCATCACAGTGCTCCATGAACACATTCATCACAATCCTCCATGATCCCTTTCATCACAATGCTCTAGGACCAACATCATCACAATGCCCCATGACCCCTGTCATCACAAGAATCCATGGTCTTTGACATCACAGTGCTCCATGACACCTGTCATCACGATGCTCGATGATTCGTTTCATCACAATGCTCCCTTACCCCTGTCATCACAGTGCTCCATGACCCCTTGCATCACAACGCTCCATGACCAATTGCATCACAATGCTCCATGACTCATATCATCACAATGCTCTATGGCCCTTGTCATCACAATGCTCAATGCCCACTGTCATCACAATGCTCCATGAGCACATTCATCACAATACTCTATGAGCCGTTTCATCACAATGCTAAATGGCCCTTGTCATCACAATGTTCTACGGTGCTTGTCATCACAATGCTGCATGACCCCTGTCATCACAATGCTCCATGGCCCTTGCCATCACAATGCTCCATGAACGCTGTCATCACAATGCCCTCTGACCAGTATCATCACAGTGCTCCTTGGCTGTTGTCATGAAAATGCTCCATAACCCCTGTCTTCACAGTGAACCATGGCCCTTGTCATCACAATGCTCCCTGACCCATTTCATCACAATGCTCCATGACCACTTTCATTACAGAGCTCCATGATCGCTATCATCACAATGATCCATGACCCCTTTCATCACAGTGTTCCAGTACCATTTTCATCACAATGATCCACGACCCCTATCACCACAACGCTCCATGACCCTTATTTTCACTATGCTCTATGGCCCTTGTCATCACAATGCTCCATGGCCACTGTCACCACAATGCTCCATAACCCCTGACATCACAATAGCCAAGGACACCTGTCATCACAATTCACCATGGATCTTGTCATCAAAAGGCTCCATGCTCGTGTCATCACAATGATCCAAGACCCGTGTCATCACAATGCTCCATGGCCGGTCTCATCACAGTGCTCCATGACCCCTGTCATCAAAATTCTCCATGAAATTTCATCACAGTGCTCCATGAACACATTCATCACAATGCTCCATGATCCCTTTCATCACAATGCTCTAGGACCAACATCATCACAATGCCCCATGACCCCTGTCATCACAAGAATCCATGGTCTTTGACATCACAGTGCTCCATGACACCTGTCATCACGATGCTCGATGATTCGTTTCATCACAATGCTCCCTTACCCCTCTCATCACAGTGCTCCATGACCCCCTGCATCACAACGCTCCATGACCAATTGCATCACAACGCTCCATGACTCCTATCATCACAATGCTCTATGGCCCTTGTCATCACAATGCTCAATGCCCACTGTCATCACAATGCTCCATGAGCACATTCATCACAATACTCTATGAGCCGTTTCATCACAATGCTAAATGGCCCTTGTCATCACAATGTTCTACGGTGCTTGTCATCACAATGCTGCATGACCCCTGTCATCACAATGCTCCATGGCCCTTGCCATCACAATGCTCCATGAACGCTGTCATCACAATGCCCTATGACCAGTATCATCACAGTGCTCCTTGGCTGTTGTCATGAAAATGCTCCATAACCCCTGTCTTCACAGTGAACCATGGCCCTTGTCATCACAATGCTCCCTGACCCATTTCATCACAATGCTCCATGACCACTTTCATTACAGAGCTCCATGATCGCTATCATCACAATGATCCATGACCCCTTTCATCACAGTGTTCCAGTACCATTTTCATCACAATGATCCACGACACCTATCACCACAATGCTCCATGACACTTATTTTCACTATGATCTATGGCCCTTGTCATCACAATGCTCCATGGCCACTGTCACCACAATGCTCCATAACCCCTGACATCACAATAGCCAACGACACCTGTCATCACAATTCACCATGGATCTTGTCATCAAAAGGCTCCATGCCCGTGTCATCACAATGATCCAAGACCCGTGTCATCACAATGCTCCATGGCCGGTCTCATCACAGTGCTCCATGACCCCTGTCATCAAAATTCTCCATGAACTTTCATCACAGTGCTCCATGAACACATTCATCACAATGCTCCATGATCCCTTTCATCACAATGCTCTAGGACCAACATCATCACAATGCTCCATGATCGCTATCATCACAATGCTCCATGACCCCTTTCATAACGATGCTCCAATACCCCCTTTCATCACAATGCTCCATGGTTACTGTCATCACAATGCGCCAGGACCCATGTCATCACAATGCTCTATGACCCTTGTCATCACAATGTTCCATGGCCCTTGTCATCACAATGCTCCATGACCACATTCATCACAATGCTGCATGACCCGTTTCACCACAATGCTAAGTGGCCCTTGTCATCACAATGCTCCATGCCCCCGTCATCACAATGCCCCAGGACCCCTGTCATCACAAGTATCCATGGTCTTTGACATCACAGTGCTCCATGACACCTGTCATCACAATGCTCGATGATTCGTTTCATCACAATGCTCCCTTACCCCTGTCATCACAGTGCTCCATGACCCCTTGCATCACAACGCTCCATGACCAATTGCATCACAACGCTCCATGACTCCTATCATCACAATGCTCTATGGCCCTTGTCATCACAATGCTCAATGCCCACTGTCATCACAATGCTCCATGAGCACATTCATCACAATACTCTATGAGCCGTTTCATCACAATGCTAAATGGCCCTTGTCATCACAATGTTCTACGGTGCTTGTCATCACAATGCTGCATGACCCCTGTCATCACAATGCTCCATGGCCCTTGCCATCACAATGCTCCATGAACGCTGTCATCACAATGCCCTCTGACCAGTATCATCACAGTGCTCCTTGGCTGTTGTCATGAAAATGCTCCATAACCCCTGTCTTCACAGTGAACCATGGCCCTTGTCATCACAATGCTCCCTGACACATTTCATCACAATGCTCCATGACCACTTTCATTACAGAGCTCCATGATCGCTATCATCACAATGATCCATGACCCCTTTCATCACAGTGTTCCAGTACCATTTTCATCACAATGATCCACGACCCCTATCACCACAATGCTCCATGACACTTATTTTCACTATGATCTATGGCCCTGGTCATCACAATGCTCCATGGCCACTGTCACCACAATGCTCCATAACCCCTGACATCACAATAGCCAACGACACCTGTCATCACAATTCACCATGGATCTTGTCATCAAAAGGCTCCATGCTCGTGTCATCACAATGATCCAAGACCCGTGTCATCACAATGCTCCATGGCCGGTCTCATCACAGTGCTCCATGACCCCTGTCATCAAAATTCTCCATGAAATTTCATCACAGTGCTCCATGAACACATTCATCACAATGCTCCATGATCCCTTTCATCACAATGCTCTAGGACCAACATCATCACAATGCTCCATGATCGCTATCATCACAATGCTCCATGACCCCTTTCATAACGATGCTCCAATACCCCCTTTCATCACAATGCTCCATGGTTACTGTCATCACAATGCGCCAGGACCCATGTCATCACAATGCTCTATGACCCTTGTCATCACAATGTTCCATGGCCCTTGTCATCACAATGCTCCATGACCACATTCATCACAATGCTGCATGACCCGTTTCACCGCAATGCTAAGTGGCCCTTGTCATCACAATGCTCCATGGTGCTTGTCATCACAATGCTCCATGCCCCCGTCATCACAATGCCCCAGGACCGTGTCATCACAAGTATCCATGGTCTTTGACATCACAGTGTTCCATGACACCTGTCATCACAATGCTCGATGATTCGTTTCATCACAATGCTCCCTTACCCTTGTCATCACAATGCTCAATGCCCACTGTCATCACAATGCTCCATGAGCACATTCATCACAATACTCTATGAGCCGTTTCATCACAATGCTAAATGGCCCTTGTCATCACAATGTTCTACGGTGCTTGTCATCACAATGCTGCATGACCCCTGTCATCACAATGCTCCATGGCCCTTGCCATCACAATGCTCCATGAACGCTGTCATCACAATGCCCTATGACCAGTATCACCACAGTGCTCCTTGGCTGTTGTCATGAAAATGCTCCATAACCCCTGTCATCACAGTGAACCATGGCCCTTGTCATCACAATGCTCCCTGACCCATTTCATCACAATGCTCCATGACCACTTTCATTACAGAGCCCCATGATTGCTATCATCACAATGATCTATGACCCCTTTCATCACAGTGTTCCAGTACCATTTTCATCACAATGATCCACGACCCCTATCACCACAATGCTCCATGACACTTATTTTCACTATGCTCTATGGCCCTTGTCATCACAATGCTCCATGGCCACTGTCATCACAATGCTCCATGACCCGTTTCATCACAATGCTAAATTTCCCTTGTCATCACAATGCTCCATGGCGCTTGTCATCACAATGCTGCATGACTCCTGTCATCACACTGCCCTATGACCCCTGTCATCACAAGGCTCCATGGCCCTTGTCATCACAAAGCTCCATAACACCTGTCATCACAATCCTCCATGCCCTTGTCATGACAATGCTCCATGACCCCTGTCATCACAAGTCTCCGTGGCCCTTGACATCACAATTCTCCATGACACCTGACAACACAAGGCTCCAGTACGCGTTTCATCACAATGCTCCAGGCCCCCTGTCATCACAATGCACCATGATCCCTTTCATGGCAATAATCCATGACCCCTTTCATCACAATGCTCCAGTATGCCTTTCATCACAATACTCGATGCCCCCTGTCATCACAATGCCCCATGACCCCTCTCAGCAAAATATTCCATGCCCCATGTAGTCACAATGCTCCATAACAGCTGTCATCACAATGTTCCATGCCCCCTTTCATCGCAATTTTTCAAGACAACTTTCATCACAATGCTCCATGACCACTTTCATCACAATGCTCCTTGGCCTGGGTCATCGCAATGCTCCATGACTCCTTTCATCACAATGCTCCATGGCCTCTGACATCACAATGCTCCATAAGCCATGTCATCACAATGTGCCATGACCCCGTCAAAACAATGCTCCATAACCCCTTTCATCACAATGCTCCGTGACCCATGTCAACACAATTGTCCAGGACCCCTTTCATCACAATGCTCCTTGGCACGTGTCATCACAATGCTCCATGAACAGTATCATCACAATGCACCATGATCCCTGTCATCACAATGCACTATGACACCTGTCATCACAATGCTCCAAGACAACTGTCATCACAATGCCACATGACTCCTGTCATCACAATACTCCCTGACCTTTGTCATCACAATGCTCCTTGACGCCTTTCATCACAATGCACCATTACCCCTTTCATCACAATTCTCCAGGCCCTCTGTCACCACAATGCTCCATATCCCCTGACATCACAATGGCCAACGACATCTGTCATCACAATTCACCATGGATCTTGTCATCAAAAGACTCCATGCTCGTGTCATCACAATGATCCAAGACCCGTGTCATCACAATGCTCCATGGCCGGTCTCATCACAGTGCTCCATGACCCCTGTCATCAAAATTCTCCATGAACTTTCATCACAGTGCTCCATGAACACATTCATCACAATGCTCCATGATCCCTTTCATCACAATGCTCTAGGACCAACATCATCACAATGCTCCATGATCGCTATCATCGTAATGCTCCATGACCCCTTTCATAACGATGCTCCAATACCCCCTTTCATCACAATGCTCCATGGTTACTGTCATCACAATGCGCCAGGACCCATGTCATCACAATGCTCTATGACCCTTGTCATCACAATGTTCCATGGCCCTTGTCATCACAATGCTCCATGACCACATTCATCACAATGCTGCATGACCCGTTTCACCACAATGCTAAGTGGCCCTTGTCATCACAATGCTCCATGGTGCTTGTCATCACAATGCTCCATGCCCCCGTCATCACAATGCCCCAGGACCCCTGTCATCACAAGTATCCATGGTCTTTGACATCACAGTGCTCCATGACACCTGTCATCACAATGCTCGATGATTCGTTTCATCACAATGCTCCCTTACCCCTGTCATCACAGTGCTCCATGACCCCTTGCATCACAACACTCCATGACCAATTGCATCACAACGCTCCATGACTCCTATCATCACAATGCTCTATGGCCCTTGTCATCACAATGCTCAATGCCCACTGTCATCACAATGCTCCATGAGCACATTCATCACAATACTCTATGAGCCGTTTCATCACAATGCTAAATGGCCCTTGTCATCACAATGTTCTACGGTGCTTGTCATCACAATGCTGCATGACCCCTGTCATCACAATGCTCCATGGCCCTTGCCATCACAATGCTCCATGAACGCTGTCATCACAATGCCCTATGACCAGTATCACCACAGTGCTCCTTGGCTGTTGTCATGAAAATGCTCCATAACCCCTGTCATCACAGTGAACCATGGCCCTTGTCATCACAATGCTCCCTGACCCATTTCATCACAATGCTCCATGACCACTTTCATTACAGAGCCCCATGATTGCTATCATCACAATGATCTATGACCCCTTTCATCACAGTGTTCCAGTACCATTTTCATCACAATGATCCACGACCCCTATCACCACAATGCTCCATGACACTTATTTTCACTATGCTCTATGGCCCTTGTCATCACAATGCTCCATGGCCACTGTCATCACAATGCTCCATGACCCGTTTCATCACAATGCTAAATTTCCCTTGTCATCACAATGCTCCATGGCGCTTGTCATCACAATGCTGCATGACTCCTGTCATCACACTGCCCTATGACCCCTGTCATCACAAGGCTCCATGGCCCTTGTCATCACAAAGCTCCATAACACCTGTCATCACAATCCTCCATGCCCTTGTCATGACAATGCTCCATGACCCCTGTCATCACAAGTCTCCGTGGCCCTTGACATCACAATTCTCCATGACACCTGACAACACAAGGCTCCAGTACGCGTTTCATCACAATGCTCCAGGCCCCCTGTCATCACAATGCACCATGATCCCTTTCATGGCAATAATCCATGACCCCTTTCATCACAATGCTCCAGTATGCCTTTCATCACAATACTCGATGCCCCCTGTCATCACAATGCCCCATGACCCCTCTCAGCAAAATATTCCATGCCCCATGTAGTCACAATGCTCCATAACAGCTGTCATCACAATGTTCCATGCCCCCTTTCATCGCAATTTTTCAAGACAACTTTCATCACAATGCTCCATGACCACTTTCATCACAATGCTCCTTGGCCTGGGTCATCGCAATGCTCCATGACTCCTTTCATCACAATGCTCCATGGCCTCTGACATCACAATGCTCCATAAGCCATGTCATCACAATGTGCCATGACCCCGTCAAAACAATGCTCCATAACCCCTTTCATCACAATGCTCCGTGACCCATGTCAACACAATTGTCCAGGACCCCTTTCATCACAATGCTCCTTGGCACGTGTCATCACAATGCTCCATGAACAGTATCATCACAATGCACCATGATCCCTGTCATCACAATGCACTATGACACCTGTCATCACAATGCTCCAAGACAACTGTCATCACAATGCCACATGACTCCTGTCATCACAATACTCCCTGACCTTTGTCATCACAATGCTCCTTGACGCCTTTCATCACAATGCACCATTACCCCTTTCATCACAATTCTCCAGGCCCTCTGTCACCACAATGCTCCATATCCCCTGACATCACAATGGCCAACGACATCTGTCATCACAATTCACCATGGATCTTGTCATCAAAAGACTCCATGCTCGTGTCATCACAATGATCCAAGACCCGTGTCATCACAATGCTCCATGGCCGGTCTCATCACAGTGCTCCATGACCCCTGTCATCAAAATTCTCCATGAACTTTCATCACAGTGCTCCATGAACACATTCATCACAATGCTCCATGATCCCTTTCATCACAATGCTCTAGGACCAACATCATCACAATGCTCCATGATCGCTATCATCGTAATGCTCCATGACCCCTTTCATAACGATGCTCCAATACCCCCTTTCATCACAATGCTCCATGGTTACTGTCATCACAATGCGCCAGGACCCATGTCATCACAATGCTCTATGACCCTTGTCATCACAATGTTCCATGGCCCTTGTCATCACAATGCTCCATGACCACATTCATCACAATGCTGCATGACCCGTTTCACCACAATGCTAAGTGGCCCTTGTCATCACAATGCTCCATGGTGCTTGTCATCACAATGCTCCATGCCCCCGTCATCACAATGCCCCAGGACCCCTGTCATCACAAGTATCCATGGTCTTTGACATCACAGTGCTCCATGACACCTGTCATCACAATGCTCGATGATTCGTTTCATCACAATGCTCCCTTACCCCTGTCATCACAGTGCTCCATGACCCCTTGCATCACAACACTCCATGACCAATTGCATCACAACGCTCCATGACTCCTATCATCACAATGCTCTATGGCCCTTGTCATCACAATGCTCAATGCCCACTGTCATCACAATGCTCCATGAGCACATTCATCACAATACTCTATGAGCCGTTTCATCACAATGCTAAATGGCCCTTGTCATCACAATGTTCTACGGTGCTTGTCATCACAATGCTGCATGACCCCTGTCATCACAATGCTCCATGGCCCTTGCCATCACAATGCTCCATGAACGCTGTCATCACAATGCCCTATGACCAGTATCACCACAGTGCTCCTTGGCTGTTGTCATGAAAATGCTCCATAACCCCTGTCATCACAGTGAACCATGGCCCTTGTCATCACAATGCTCCCTGACCCATTTCATCACAATGCTCCATGACCACTTTCATTACAGAGCCCCATGATTGCTATCATCACAATGATCTATGACCCCTTTCATCACAGTGTTCCAGTACCATTTTCATCACAATGATCCACGACCCCTATCACCACAATGCTCCATGACACTTATTTTCACTATGCTCTATGGCCCTTGTCATCACAATGCTCCATGGCCACTGTCATCACAATGCTCCATGACCCGTTTCATCACAATGCTAAATTTCCCTTGTCATCACAATGCTCCATGGCGCTTGTCATCACAATGCTGCATGACTCCTGTCATCACACTGCCCTATGACCCCTGTCATCACAAGGCTCCATGGCCCTTGTCATCACAAAGCTCCATAACACCTGTCATCACAATCCTCCATGCCCTTGTCATGACAATGCTCCATGACCCCTGTCATCACAAGTCTCCGTGGCCCTTGACATCACAATTCTCCATGACACCTGACAACACAAGGCTCCAGTACGCGTTTCATCACAATGCTCCAGGCCCCCTGTCATCACAATGCACCATGATCCCTTTCATGGCAATAATCCATGACCCCTTTCATCACAATGCTCCAGTATGCCTTTCATCACAATACTCGATGCCCCCTGTCATCACAATGCCCCATGACCCCTCTCAGCAAAATATTCCATGCCCCATGTAGTCACAATGCTCCATAACAGCTGTCATCACAATGTTCCATGCCCCCTTTCATCGCAATTTTTCAAGACAACTTTCATCACAATGCTCCATGACCACTTTCATCACAATGCTCCTTGGCCTGGGTCATCGCAATGCTCCATGACTCCTTTCATCACAATGCTCCATGGCCTCTGACATCACAATGCTCCATAAGCCATGTCATCACAATGTGCCATGACCCCGTCAAAACAATGCTCCATAACCCCTTTCATCACAATGCTCCGTGACCCATGTCAACACAATTGTCCAGGACCCCTTTCATCACAATGCTCCTTGGCACGTGTCATCACAATGCTCCATGAACAGTATCATCACAATGCACCATGATCCCTGTCATCACAATGCACTATGACACCTGTCATCACAATGCTCCAAGACAACTGTCATCACAATGCCACATGACTCCTGTCATCACAATACTCCCTGACCTTTGTCATCACAATGCTCCTTGACGCCTTTCATCACAATGCACCATTACCCCTTTCATCACAATTCTCCAGGCCCTCTGTCACCACAATGCTCCATATCCCCTGACATCACAATGGCCAACGACATCTGTCATCACAATTCACCATGGATCTTGTCATCAAAAGACTCCATGCTCGTGTCATCACAATGATCCAAGACCCGTGTCATCACAATGCTCCATGGCCGGTCTCATCACAGTGCTCCATGACCCCTGTCATCAAAATTCTCCATGAACTTTCATCACAGTGCTCCATGAACACATTCATCACAATGCTCCATGATCCCTTTCATCACAATGCTCTAGGACCAACATCATCACAATGCTCCATGATCGCTATCATCGTAATGCTCCATGACCCCTTTCATAACGATGCTCCAATACCCCCTTTCATCACAATGCTCCATGGTTACTGTCATCACAATGCGCCAGGACCCATGTCATCACAATGCTCTATGACCCTTGTCATCACAATGTTCCATGGCCCTTGTCATCACAATGCTCCATGACCACATTCATCACAATGCTGCATGACCCGTTTCACCACAATGCTAAGTGGCCCTTGTCATCACAATGCTCCATGGTGCTTGTCATCACAATGCTCCATGCCCCCGTCATCACAATGCCCCAGGACCCCTGTCATCACAAGTATCCATGGTCTTTGACATCACAGTGCTCCATGACACCTGTCATCACAATGCTCGATGATTCGTTTCATCACAATGCTCCCTTACCCCTGTCATCACAGTGCTCCATGACCCCTTGCATCACAACACTCCATGACCAATTGCATCACAACGCTCCATGACTCCTATCATCACAATGCTCTATGGCCCTTGTCATCACAATGCTCAATGCCCACTGTCATCACAATGCTCCATGAGCACATTCATCACAATACTCTATGAGCCGTTTCATCACAATGCTAAATGGCCCTTGTCATCACAATGTTCTACGGTGCTTGTCATCACAATGCTGCATGACCCCTGTCATCACAATGCTCCATGGCCCTTGCCATCACAATGCTCCATGAACGCTGTCATCACAATGCCCTATGACCAGTATCACCACAGTGCTCCTTGGCTGTTGTCATGAAAATGCTCCATAACCCCTGTCATCACAGTGAACCATGGCCCTTGTCATCACAATGCTCCCTGACCCATTTCATCACAATGCTCCATGACCACTTTCATTACAGAGCCCCATGATTGCTATCATCACAATGATCTATGACCCCTTTCATCACAGTGTTCCAGTACCATTTTCATCACAATGATCCACGACCCCTATCACCACAATGCTCCATGACACTTATTTTCACTATGCTCTATGGCCCTTGTCATCACAATGCTCCATGGCCACTGTCATCACAATGCTCCATGACCCGTTTCATCACAATGCTAAATTTCCCTTGTCATCACAATGCTCCATGGCGCTTGTCATCACAATGCTGCATGACTCCTGTCATCACACTGCCCTATGACCCCTGTCATCACAAGGCTCCATGGCCCTTGTCATCACAAAGCTCCATAACACCTGTCATCACAATCCTCCATGCCCTTGTCATGACAATGCTCCATGACCCCTGTCATCACAAGTCTCCGTGGCCCTTGACATCACAATTCTCCATGACACCTGACAACACAAGGCTCCAGTACGCGTTTCATCACAATGCTCCAGGCCCCCTGTCATCACAATGCACCATGATCCCTTTCATGGCAATAATCCATGACCCCTTTCATCACAATGCTCCAGTATGCCTTTCATCACAATACTCGATGCCCCCTGTCATCACAATGCCCCATGACCCCTCTCAGCAAAATATTCCATGCCCCATGTAGTCACAATGCTCCATAACAGCTGTCATCACAATGTTCCATGCCCCCTTTCATCGCAATTTTTCAAGACAACTTTCATCACAATGCTCCATGACCACTTTCATCACAATGCTCCTTGGCCTGGGTCATCGCAATGCTCCATGACTCCTTTCATCACAATGCTCCATGGCCTCTGACATCACAATGCTCCATAAGCCATGTCATCACAATGTGCCATGACCCCGTCAAAACAATGCTCCATAACCCCTTTCATCACAATGCTCCGTGACCCATGTCAACACAATTGTCCAGGACCCCTTTCATCACAATGCTCCTTGGCACGTGTCATCACAATGCTCCATGAACAGTATCATCACAATGCACCATGATCCCTGTCATCACAATGCACTATGACACCTGTCATCACAATGCTCCAAGACAACTGTCATCACAATGCCACATGACTCCTGTCATCACAATACTCCCTGACCTTTGTCATCACAATGCTCCTTGACGCCTTTCATCACAATGCACCATTACCCCTTTCATCACAATTCTCCAGGCCCTCTGTCACCACAATGCTCCATATCCCCTGACATCACAATGGCCAACGACATCTGTCATCACAATTCACCATGGATCTTGTCATCAAAAGACTCCATGCTCGTGTCATCACAATGATCCAAGACCCGTGTCATCACAATGCTCCATGGCCGGTCTCATCACAGTGCTCCATGACCCCTGTCATCAAAATTCTCCATGAACTTTCATCACAGTGCTCCATGAACACATTCATCACAATGCTCCATGATCCCTTTCATCACAATGCTCTAGGACCAACATCATCACAATGCTCCATGATCGCTATCATCGTAATGCTCCATGACCCCTTTCATAACGATGCTCCAATACCCCCTTTCATCACAATGCTCCATGGTTACTGTCATCACAATGCGCCAGGACCCATGTCATCACAATGCTCTATGACCCTTGTCATCACAATGTTCCATGGCCCTTGTCATCACAATGCTCCATGACCACATTCATCACAATGCTGCATGACCCGTTTCACCACAATGCTAAGTGGCCCTTGTCATCACAATGCTCCATGGTGCTTGTCATCACAATGCTCCATGCCCCCGTCATCACAATGCCCCAGGACCCCTGTCATCACAAGTATCCATGGTCTTTGACATCACAGTGCTCCATGACACCTGTCATCACAATGCTCGATGATTCGTTTCATCACAATGCTCCCTTACCCCTGTCATCACAGTGCTCCATGACCCCTTGCATCACAACACTCCATGACCAATTGCATCACAACGCTCCATGACTCCTATCATCACAATGCTCTATGGCCCTTGTCATCACAATGCTCAATGCCCACTGTCATCACAATGCTCCATGAGCACATTCATCACAATACTCTATGAGCCGTTTCATCACAATGCTAAATGGCCCTTGTCATCACAATGTTCTACGGTGCTTGTCATCACAATGCTGCATGACCCCTGTCATCACAATGCTCCATGGCCCTTGCCATCACAATGCTCCATGAACGCTGTCATCACAATGCCCTATGACCAGTATCACCACAGTGCTCCTTGGCTGTTGTCATGAAAATGCTCCATAACCCCTGTCATCACAGTGAACCATGGCCCTTGTCATCACAATGCTCCCTGACCCATTTCATCACAATGCTCCATGACCACTTTCATTACAGAGCCCCATGATTGCTATCATCACAATGATCTATGACCCCTTTCATCACAGTGTTCCAGTACCATTTTCATCACAATGATCCACGACCCCTATCACCACAATGCTCCATGACACTTATTTTCACTATGCTCTATGGCCCTTGTCATCACAATGCTCCATGGCCACTGTCATCACAATGCTCCATGACCCGTTTCATCACAATGCTAAATTTCCCTTGTCATCACAATGCTCCATGGCGCTTGTCATCACAATGCTGCATGACTCCTGTCATCACACTGCCCTATGACCCCTGTCATCACAAGGCTCCATGGCCCTTGTCATCACAAAGCTCCATAACACCTGTCATCACAATCCTCCATGCCCTTGTCATGACAATGCTCCATGACCCCTGTCATCACAAGTCTCCGTGGCCCTTGACATCACAATTCTCCATGACACCTGACAACACAAGGCTCCAGTACGCGTTTCATCACAATGCTCCAGGCCCCCTGTCATCACAATGCACCATGATCCCTTTCATGGCAATAATCCATGACCCCTTTCATCACAATGCTCCAGTATGCCTTTCATCACAATACTCGATGCCCCCTGTCATCACAATGCCCCATGACCCCTCTCAGCAAAATATTCCATGCCCCATGTAGTCACAATGCTCCATAACAGCTGTCATCACAATGTTCCATGCCCCCTTTCATCGCAATTTTTCAAGACAACTTTCATCACAATGCTCCATGACCACTTTCATCACAATGCTCCTTGGCCTGGGTCATCGCAATGCTCCATGACTCCTTTCATCACAATGCTCCATGGCCTCTGACATCACAATGCTCCATAAGCCATGTCATCACAATGTGCCATGACCCCGTCAAAACAATGCTCCATAACCCCTTTCATCACAATGCTCCGTGACCCATGTCAACACAATTGTCCAGGACCCCTTTCATCACAATGCTCCTTGGCACGTGTCATCACAATGCTCCATGAACAGTATCATCACAATGCACCATGATCCCTGTCATCACAATGCACTATGACACCTGTCATCACAATGCTCCAAGACAACTGTCATCACAATGCCACATGACTCCTGTCATCACAATACTCCCTGACCTTTGTCATCACAATGCTCCTTGACGCCTTTCATCACAATGCACCATTACCCCTTTCATCACAATTCTCCAGGCCCTCTGTCACCACAATGCTCCATATCCCCTGACATCACAATGGCCAACGACATCTGTCATCACAATTCACCATGGATCTTGTCATCAAAAGACTCCATGCTCGTGTCATCACAATGATCCAAGACCCGTGTCATCACAATGCTCCATGGCCGGTCTCATCACAGTGCTCCATGACCCCTGTCATCAAAATTCTCCATGAACTTTCATCACAGTGCTCCATGAACACATTCATCACAATGCTCCATGATCCCTTTCATCACAATGCTCTAGGACCAACATCATCACAATGCTCCATGATCGCTATCATCGTAATGCTCCATGACCCCTTTCATAACGATGCTCCAATACCCCCTTTCATCACAATGCTCCATGGTTACTGTCATCACAATGCGCCAGGACCCATGTCATCACAATGCTCTATGACCCTTGTCATCACAATGTTCCATGGCCCTTGTCATCACAATGCTCCATGACCACATTCATCACAATGCTGCATGACCCGTTTCACCACAATGCTAAGTGGCCCTTGTCATCACAATGCTCCATGGTGCTTGTCATCACAATGCTCCATGCCCCCGTCATCACAATGCCCCAGGACCCCTGTCATCACAAGTATCCATGGTCTTTGACATCACAGTGCTCCATGACACCTGTCATCACAATGCTCGATGATTCGTTTCATCACAATGCTCCCTTACCCCTGTCATCACAGTGCTCCATGACCCCTTGCATCACAACACTCCATGACCAATTGCATCACAACGCTCCATGACTCCTATCATCACAATGCTCTATGGCCCTTGTCATCACAATGCTCAATGCCCACTGTCATCACAATGCTCCATGAGCACATTCATCACAATACTCTATGAGCCGTTTCATCACAATGCTAAATGGCCCTTGTCATCACAATGTTCTACGGTGCTTGTCATCACAATGCTGCATGACCCCTGTCATCACAATGCTCCATGGCCCTTGCCATCACAATGCTCCATGAACGCTGTCATCACAATGCCCTATGACCAGTATCACCACAGTGCTCCTTGGCTGTTGTCATGAAAATGCTCCATAACCCCTGTCATCACAGTGAACCATGGCCCTTGTCATCACAATGCTCCCTGACCCATTTCATCACAATGCTCCATGACCACTTTCATTACAGAGCCCCATGATTGCTATCATCACAATGATCTATGACCCCTTTCATCACAGTGTTCCAGTACCATTTTCATCACAATGATCCACGACCCCTATCACCACAATGCTCCATGACACTTATTTTCACTATGCTCTATGGCCCTTGTCATCACAATGCTCCATGGCCACTGTCATCACAATGCTCCATGACCCGTTTCATCACAATGCTAAATTTCCCTTGTCATCACAATGCTCCATGGCGCTTGTCATCACAATGCTGCATGACTCCTGTCATCACACTGCCCTATGACCCCTGTCATCACAAGGCTCCATGGCCCTTGTCATCACAAAGCTCCATAACACCTGTCATCACAATCCTCCATGCCCTTGTCATGACAATGCTCCATGACCCCTGTCATCACAAGTCTCCGTGGCCCTTGACATCACAATTCTCCATGACACCTGACAACACAAGGCTCCAGTACGCGTTTCATCACAATGCTCCAGGCCCCCTGTCATCACAATGCACCATGATCCCTTTCATGGCAATAATCCATGACCCCTTTCATCACAATGCTCCAGTATGCCTTTCATCACAATACTCGATGCCCCCTGTCATCACAATGCCCCATGACCCCTCTCAGCAAAATATTCCATGCCCCATGTAGTCACAATGCTCCATAACAGCTGTCATCACAATGTTCCATGCCCCCTTTCATCGCAATTTTTCAAGACAACTTTCATCACAATGCTCCATGACCACTTTCATCACAATGCTCCTTGGCCTGGGTCATCGCAATGCTCCATGACTCCTTTCATCACAATGCTCCATGGCCTCTGACATCACAATGCTCCATAAGCCATGTCATCACAATGTGCCATGACCCCGTCAAAACAATGCTCCATAACCCCTTTCATCACAATGCTCCGTGACCCATGTCAACACAATTGTCCAGGACCCCTTTCATCACAATGCTCCTTGGCACGTGTCATCACAATGCTCCATGAACAGTATCATCACAATGCACCATGATCCCTGTCATCACAATGCACTATGACACCTGTCATCACAATGCTCCAAGACAACTGTCATCACAATGCCACATGACTCCTGTCATCACAATACTCCCTGACCTTTGTCATCACAATGCTCCTTGACGCCTTTCATCACAATGCACCATTACCCCTTTCATCACAATTCTCCAGGCCCTCTGTCACCACAATGCTCCATATCCCCTGACATCACAATGGCCAACGACATCTGTCATCACAATTCACCATGGATCTTGTCATCAAAAGACTCCATGCTCGTGTCATCACAATGATCCAAGACCCGTGTCATCACAATGCTCCATGGCCGGTCTCATCACAGTGCTCCATGACCCCTGTCATCAAAATTCTCCATGAACTTTCATCACAGTGCTCCATGAACACATTCATCACAATGCTCCATGATCCCTTTCATCACAATGCTCTAGGACCAACATCATCACAATGCTCCATGATCGCTATCATCGTAATGCTCCATGACCCCTTTCATAACGATGCTCCAATACCCCCTTTCATCACAATGCTCCATGGTTACTGTCATCACAATGCGCCAGGACCCATGTCATCACAATGCTCTATGACCCTTGTCATCACAATGTTCCATGGCCCTTGTCATCACAATGCTCCATGACCACATTCATCACAATGCTGCATGACCCGTTTCACCACAATGCTAAGTGGCCCTTGTCATCACAATGCTCCATGGTGCTTGTCATCACAATGCTCCATGCCCCCGTCATCACAATGCCCCAGGACCCCTGTCATCACAAGTATCCATGGTCTTTGACATCACAGTGCTCCATGACACCTGTCATCACAATGCTCGATGATTCGTTTCATCACAATGCTCCCTTACCCCTGTCATCACAGTGCTCCATGACCCCTTGCATCACAACACTCCATGACCAATTGCATCACAACGCTCCATGACTCCTATCATCACAATGCTCTATGGCCCTTGTCATCACAATGCTCAATGCCCACTGTCATCACAATGCTCCATGAGCACATTCATCACAATACTCTATGAGCCGTTTCATCACAATGCTAAATGGCCCTTGTCATCACAATGTTCTACGGTGCTTGTCATCACAATGCTGCATGACCCCTGTCATCACAATGCTCCATGGCCCTTGCCATCACAATGCTCCATGAACGCTGTCATCACAATGCCCTATGACCAGTATCACCACAGTGCTCCTTGGCTGTTGTCATGAAAATGCTCCATAACCCCTGTCATCACAGTGAACCATGGCCCTTGTCATCACAATGCTCCCTGACCCATTTCATCACAATGCTCCATGACCACTTTCATTACAGAGCCCCATGATTGCTATCATCACAATGATCTATGACCCCTTTCATCACAGTGTTCCAGTACCATTTTCATCACAATGATCCACGACCCCTATCACCACAATGCTCCATGACACTTATTTTCACTATGCTCTATGGCCCTTGTCATCACAATGCTCCATGGCCACTGTCATCACAATGCTCCATGACCCGTTTCATCACAATGCTAAATTTCCCTTGTCATCACAATGCTCCATGGCGCTTGTCATCACAATGCTGCATGACTCCTGTCATCACACTGCCCTATGACCCCTGTCATCACAAGGCTCCATGGCCCTTGTCATCACAAAGCTCCATAACACCTGTCATCACAATCCTCCATGCCCTTGTCATGACAATGCTCCATGACCCCTGTCATCACAAGTCTCCGTGGCCCTTGACATCACAATTCTCCATGACACCTGACAACACAAGGCTCCAGTACGCGTTTCATCACAATGCTCCAGGCCCCCTGTCATCACAATGCACCATGATCCCTTTCATGGCAATAATCCATGACCCCTTTCATCACAATGCTCCAGTATGCCTTTCATCACAATACTCGATGCCCCCTGTCATCACAATGCCCCATGACCCCTCTCAGCAAAATATTCCATGCCCCATGTAGTCACAATGCTCCATAACAGCTGTCATCACAATGTTCCATGCCCCCTTTCATCGCAATTTTTCAAGACAACTTTCATCACAATGCTCCATGACCACTTTCATCACAATGCTCCTTGGCCTGGGTCATCGCAATGCTCCATGACTCCTTTCATCACAATGCTCCATGGCCTCTGACATCACAATGCTCCATAAGCCATGTCATCACAATGTGCCATGACCCCGTCAAAACAATGCTCCATAACCCCTTTCATCACAATGCTCCGTGACCCATGTCAACACAATTGTCCAGGACCCCTTTCATCACAATGCTCCTTGGCACGTGTCATCACAATGCTCCATGAACAGTATCATCACAATGCACCATGATCCCTGTCATCACAATGCACTATGACACCTGTCATCACAATGCTCCAAGACAACTGTCATCACAATGCCACATGACTCCTGTCATCACAATACTCCCTGACCTTTGTCATCACAATGCTCCTTGACGCCTTTCATCACAATGCACCATTACCCCTTTCATCACAATTCTCCAGGCCCTCTGTCACCACAATGCTCCATATCCCCTGACATCACAATGGCCAACGACATCTGTCATCACAATTCACCATGGATCTTGTCATCAAAAGACTCCATGCTCGTGTCATCACAATGATCCAAGACCCGTGTCATCACAATGCTCCATGGCCGGTCTCATCACAGTGCTCCATGACCCCTGTCATCAAAATTCTCCATGAACTTTCATCACAGTGCTCCATGAACACATTCATCACAATGCTCCATGATCCCTTTCATCACAATGCTCTAGGACCAACATCATCACAATGCTCCATGATCGCTATCATCGTAATGCTCCATGACCCCTTTCATAACGATGCTCCAATACCCCCTTTCATCACAATGCTCCATGGTTACTGTCATCACAATGCGCCAGGACCCATGTCATCACAATGCTCTATGACCCTTGTCATCACAATGTTCCATGGCCCTTGTCATCACAATGCTCCATGACCACATTCATCACAATGCTGCATGACCCGTTTCACCACAATGCTAAGTGGCCCTTGTCATCACAATGCTCCATGGTGCTTGTCATCACAATGCTCCATGCCCCCGTCATCACAATGCCCCAGGACCCCTGTCATCACAAGTATCCATGGTCTTTGACATCACAGTGCTCCATGACACCTGTCATCACAATGCTCGATGATTCGTTTCATCACAATGCTCCCTTACCCCTGTCATCACAGTGCTCCATGACCCCTTGCATCACAACACTCCATGACCAATTGCATCACAACGCTCCATGACTCCTATCATCACAATGCTCTATGGCCCTTGTCATCACAATGCTCAATGCCCACTGTCATCACAATGCTCCATGAGCACATTCATCACAATACTCTATGAGCCGTTTCATCACAATGCTAAATGGCCCTTGTCATCACAATGTTCTACGGTGCTTGTCATCACAATGCTGCATGACCCCTGTCATCACAATGCTCCATGGCCCTTGCCATCACAATGCTCCATGAACGCTGTCATCACAATGCCCTATGACCAGTATCACCACAGTGCTCCTTGGCTGTTGTCATGAAAATGCTCCATAACCCCTGTCATCACAGTGAACCATGGCCCTTGTCATCACAATGCTCCCTGACCCATTTCATCACAATGCTCCATGACCACTTTCATTACAGAGCCCCATGATTGCTATCATCACAATGATCTATGACCCCTTTCATCACAGTGTTCCAGTACCATTTTCATCACAATGATCCACGACCCCTATCACCACAATGCTCCATGACACTTATTTTCACTATGCTCTATGGCCCTTGTCATCACAATGCTCCATGGCCACTGTCATCACAATGCTCCATGACCCGTTTCATCACAATGCTAAATTTCCCTTGTCATCACAATGCTCCATGGCGCTTGTCATCACAATGCTGCATGACTCCTGTCATCACACTGCCCTATGACCCCTGTCATCACAAGGCTCCATGGCCCTTGTCATCACAAAGCTCCATAACACCTGTCATCACAATCCTCCATGCCCTTGTCATGACAATGCTCCATGACCCCTGTCATCACAAGTCTCCGTGGCCCTTGACATCACAATTCTCCATGACACCTGACAACACAAGGCTCCAGTACGCGTTTCATCACAATGCTCCAGGCCCCCTGTCATCACAATGCACCATGATCCCTTTCATGGCAATAATCCATGACCCCTTTCATCACAATGCTCCAGTATGCCTTTCATCACAATACTCGATGCCCCCTGTCATCACAATGCCCCATGACCCCTCTCAGCAAAATATTCCATGCCCCATGTAGTCACAATGCTCCATAACAGCTGTCATCACAATGTTCCATGCCCCCTTTCATCGCAATTTTTCAAGACAACTTTCATCACAATGCTCCATGACCACTTTCATCACAATGCTCCTTGGCCTGGGTCATCGCAATGCTCCATGACTCCTTTCATCACAATGCTCCATGGCCTCTGACATCACAATGCTCCATAAGCCATGTCATCACAATGTGCCATGACCCCGTCAAAACAATGCTCCATAACCCCTTTCATCACAATGCTCCGTGACCCATGTCAACACAATTGTCCAGGACCCCTTTCATCACAATGCTCCTTGGCACGTGTCATCACAATGCTCCATGAACAGTATCATCACAATGCACCATGATCCCTGTCATCACAATGCACTATGACACCTGTCATCACAATGCTCCAAGACAACTGTCATCACAATGCCACATGACTCCTGTCATCACAATACTCCCTGACCTTTGTCATCACAATGCTCCTTGACGCCTTTCATCACAATGCACCATTACCCCTTTCATCACAATTCTCCAGGCCCTCTGTCACCACAATGCTCCATATCCCCTGACATCACAATGGCCAACGACATCTGTCATCACAATTCACCATGGATCTTGTCATCAAAAGACTCCATGCTCGTGTCATCACAATGATCCAAGACCCGTGTCATCACAATGCTCCATGGCCGGTCTCATCACAGTGCTCCATGACCCCTGTCATCAAAATTCTCCATGAACTTTCATCACAGTGCTCCATGAACACATTCATCACAATGCTCCATGATCCCTTTCATCACAATGCTCTAGGACCAACATCATCACAATGCTCCATGATCGCTATCATCGTAATGCTCCATGACCCCTTTCATAACGATGCTCCAATACCCCCTTTCATCACAATGCTCCATGGTTACTGTCATCACAATGCGCCAGGACCCATGTCATCACAATGCTCTATGACCCTTGTCATCACAATGTTCCATGGCCCTTGTCATCACAATGCTCCATGACCACATTCATCACAATGCTGCATGACCCGTTTCACCACAATGCTAAGTGGCCCTTGTCATCACAATGCTCCATGGTGCTTGTCATCACAATGCTCCATGCCCCCGTCATCACAATGCCCCAGGACCCCTGTCATCACAAGTATCCATGGTCTTTGACATCACAGTGCTCCATGACACCTGTCATCACAATGCTCGATGATTCGTTTCATCACAATGCTCCCTTACCCCTGTCATCACAGTGCTCCATGACCCCTTGCATCACAACACTCCATGACCAATTGCATCACAACGCTCCATGACTCCTATCATCACAATGCTCTATGGCCCTTGTCATCACAATGCTCAATGCCCACTGTCATCACAATGCTCCATGAGCACATTCATCACAATACTCTATGAGCCGTTTCATCACAATGCTAAATGGCCCTTGTCATCACAATGTTCTACGGTGCTTGTCATCACAATGCTGCATGACCCCTGTCATCACAATGCTCCATGGCCCTTGCCATCACAATGCTCCATGAACGCTGTCATCACAATGCCCTATGACCAGTATCACCACAGTGCTCCTTGGCTGTTGTCATGAAAATGCTCCATAACCCCTGTCATCACAGTGAACCATGGCCCTTGTCATCACAATGCTCCCTGACCCATTTCATCACAATGCTCCATGACCACTTTCATTACAGTGCCCCATGATTGCTATCATCACAATGATCTATGACCCCTTTCATCACAGTGTTCCAGTACCATTTTCATCACAATGATCCACGACCCCTATCACCACAATGCTCCATGACACTTATTTTCACTATGCTCTATGGCCCTTGTCATCACAATGCTCCATGGCCACTGTCATCACAATGCTCCATGACCCGTTTCATCACAATGCTAAATTTCCCTTGTCATCACAATGCTCCATGGCGCTTGTCATCACAATGCTGCATGACTCCTGTCATCACACTGCCCTATGACCCCTGTCATCACAAGGCTCCATGGCCCTTGTCATCACAAAGCTCCATAACACCTGTCATCACAATCCTCCATGCCCTTGTCATGACAATGCTCCATGACCCCTGTCATCACAAGTCTCCGTGGCCCTTGACATCACAATTCTCCATGACACCTGACAACACAAGGCTCCAGTACGCGTTTCATCACAATGCTCCAGGCCCCCTGTCATCACAATGCACCATGATCCCTTTCATGGCAATAATCCATGACCCCTTTCATCACAATGCTCCAGTATGCCTTTCATCACAATACTCGATGCCCCCTGTCATCACAATGCCCCATGACCCCTCTCAGCAAAATATTCCATGCCCCATGTAGTCACAATGCTCCATAACAGCTGTCATCACAATGTTCCATGCCCCCTTTCATCGCAATTTTTCAAGACAACTTTCATCACAATGCTCCATGACCACTTTCATCACAATGCTCCTTGGCCTGGGTCATCGCAATGCTCCATGACTCCTTTCATCACAATGCTCCATGGCCTCTGACATCACAATGCTCCATAAGCCATGTCATCACAATGTGCCATGACCCCGTCAAAACAATGCTCCATAACCCCTTTCATCACAATGCTCCGTGACCCATGTCAACACAATTGTCCAGGACCCCTTTCATCACAATGCTCCTTGGCACGTGTCATCACAATGCTCCATGAACAGTATCATCACAATGCACCATGATCCCTGTCATCACAATGCACTATGACACCTGTCATCACAATGCTCCAAGACAACTGTCATCACAATGCCACATGACTCCTGTCATCACAATACTCCCTGACCTTTGTCATCACAATGCTCCTTGACGCCTTTCATCACAATGCACCATTACCCCTTTCATCACAATTCTCCAGGCCCTCTGTCACCACAATGCTCCATATCCCCTGACATCACAATGGCCAACGACATCTGTCATCACAATTCACCATGGATCTTGTCATCAAAAGACTCCATGCTCGTGTCATCACAATGATCCAAGACCCGTGTCATCACAATGCTCCATGGCCGGTCTCATCACAGTGCTCCATGACCCCTGTCATCAAAATTCTCCATGAACTTTCATCACAGTGCTCCATGAACACATTCATCACAATGCTCCATGATCCCTTTCATCACAATGCTCTAGGACCAACATCATCACAATGCTCCATGATCGCTATCATCGTAATGCTCCATGACCCCTTTCATAACGATGCTCCAATACCCCCTTTCATCACAATGCTCCATGGTTACTGTCATCACAATGCGCCAGGACCCATGTCATCACAATGCTCTATGACCCTTGTCATCACAATGTTCCATGGCCCTTGTCATCACAATGCTCCATGACCACATTCATCACAATGCTGCATGACCCGTTTCACCACAATGCTAAGTGGCCCTTGTCATCACAATGCTCCATGGTGCTTGTCATCACAATGCTCCATGCCCCCGTCATCACAATGCCCCAGGACCCCTGTCATCACAAGTATCCATGGTCTTTGACATCACAGTGCTCCATGACACCTGTCATCACAATGCTCGATGATTCGTTTCATCACAATGCTCCCTTACCCCTGTCATCACAGTGCTCCATGACCCCTTGCATCACAACACTCCATGACCAATTGCATCACAACGCTCCATGACTCCTATCATCACAATGCTCTATGGCCCTTGTCATCACAATGCTCAATGCCCACTGTCATCACAATGCTCCATGAGCACATTCATCACAATACTCTATGAGCCGTTTCATCACAATGCTAAATGGCCCTTGTCATCACAATGTTCTACGGTGCTTGTCATCACAATGCTGCATGACCCCTGTCATCACAATGCTCCATGGCCCTTGCCATCACAATGCTCCATGAACGCTGTCATCACAATGCCCTATGACCAGTATCACCACAGTGCTCCTTGGCTGTTGTCATGAAAATGCTCCATAACCCCTGTCATCACAGTGAACCATGGCCCTTGTCATCACAATGCTCCCTGACCCATTTCATCACAATGCTCCATGACCACTTTCATTACAGAGCCCCATGATTGCTATCATCACAATGATCTATGACCCCTTTCATCACAGTGTTCCAGTACCATTTTCATCACAATGATCCACGACCCCTATCACCACAATGCTCCATGACACTTATTTTCACTATGCTCTATGGCCCTTGTCATCACAATGCTCCATGGCCACTGTCATCACAATGCTCCATGACCCGTTTCATCACAATGCTAAATTTCCCTTGTCATCACAATGCTCCATGGCGCTTGTCATCACAATGCTGCATGACTCCTGTCATCACACTGCCCTATGACCCCTGTCATCACAAGGCTCCATGGCCCTTGTCATCACAAAGCTCCATAACACCTGTCATCACAATCCTCCATGCCCTTGTCATGACAATGCTCCATGACCCCTGTCATCACAAGTCTCCGTGGCCCTTGACATCACAATTCTCCATGACACCTGACAACACAAGGCTCCAGTACGCGTTTCATCACAATGCTCCAGGCCCCCTGTCATCACAATGCACCATGATCCCTTTCATGGCAATAATCCATGACCCCTTTCATCACAATGCTCCAGTATGCCTTTCATCACAATACTCGATGCCCCCTGTCATCACAATGCCCCATGACCCCTCTCAGCAAAATATTCCATGCCCCATGTAGTCACAATGCTCCATAACAGCTGTCATCACAATGTTCCATGCCCCCTTTCATCGCAATTTTTCAAGACAACTTTCATCACAATGCTCCATGACCACTTTCATCACAATGCTCCTTGGCCTGGGTCATCGCAATGCTCCATGACTCCTTTCATCACAATGCTCCATGGCCTCTGACATCACAATGCTCCATAAGCCATGTCATCACAATGTGCCATGACCCCGTCAAAACAATGCTCCATAACCCCTTTCATCACAATGCTCCGTGACCCATGTCAACACAATTGTCCAGGACCCCTTTCATCACAATGCTCCTTGGCACGTGTCATCACAATGCTCCATGAACAGTATCATCACAATGCACCATGATCCCTGTCATCACAATGCACTATGACACCTGTCATCACAATGCTCCAAGACAACTGTCATCACAATGCCACATGACTCCTGTCATCACAATACTCCCTGACCTTTGTCATCACAATGCTCCTTGACGCCTTTCATCACAATGCACCATTACCCCTTTCATCACAATTCTCCAGGCCCTCTGTCACCACAATGCTCCATATCCCCTGACATCACAATGGCCAACGACATCTGTCATCACAATTCACCATGGATCTTGTCATCAAAAGACTCCATGCTCGTGTCATCACAATGATCCAAGACCCGTGTCATCACAATGCTCCATGGCCGGTCTCATCACAGTGCTCCATGACCCCTGTCATCAAAATTCTCCATGAACTTTCATCACAGTGCTCCATGAACACATTCATCACAATGCTCCATGATCCCTTTCATCACAATGCTCTAGGACCAACATCATCACAATGCTCCATGATCGCTATCATCGTAATGCTCCATGACCCCTTTCATAACGATGCTCCAATACCCCCTTTCATCACAATGCTCCATGGTTACTGTCATCACAATGCGCCAGGACCCATGTCATCACAATGCTCTATGACCCTTGTCATCACAATGTTCCATGGCCCTTGTCATCACAATGCTCCATGACCACATTCATCACAATGCTGCATGACCCGTTTCACCACAATGCTAAGTGGCCCTTGTCATCACAATGCTCCATGGTGCTTGTCATCACAATGCTCCATGCCCCCGTCATCACAATGCCCCAGGACCCCTGTCATCACAAGTATCCATGGTCTTTGACATCACAGTGCTCCATGACACCTGTCATCACAATGCTCGATGATTCGTTTCATCACAATGCTCCCTTACCCCTGTCATCACAGTGCTCCATGACCCCTTGCATCACAACACTCCATGACCAATTGCATCACAACGCTCCATGACTCCTATCATCACAATGCTCTATGGCCCTTGTCATCACAATGCTCAATGCCCACTGTCATCACAATGCTCCATGAGCACATTCATCACAATACTCTATGAGCCGTTTCATCACAATGCTAAATGGCCCTTGTCATCACAATGTTCTACGGTGCTTGTCATCACAATGCTGCATGACCCCTGTCATCACAATGCTCCATGGCCCTTGCCATCACAATGCTCCATGAACGCTGTCATCACAATGCCCTATGACCAGTATCACCACAGTGCTCCTTGGCTGTTGTCATGAAAATGCTCCATAACCCCTGTCATCACAGTGAACCATGGCCCTTGTCATCACAATGCTCCCTGACCCATTTCATCACAATGCTCCATGACCACTTTCATTACAGAGCCCCATGATTGCTATCATCACAATGATCTATGACCCCTTTCATCACAGTGTTCCAGTACCATTTTCATCACAATGATCCACGACCCCTATCACCACAATGCTCCATGACACTTATTTTCACTATGCTCTATGGCCCTTGTCATCACAATGCTCCATGGCCACTGTCATCACAATGCTCCATGACCCGTTTCATCACAATGCTAAATTTCCCTTGTCATCACAATGCTCCATGGCGCTTGTCATCACAATGCTGCATGACTCCTGTCATCACACTGCCCTATGACCCCTGTCATCACAAGGCTCCATGGCCCTTGTCATCACAAAGCTCCATAACACCTGTCATCACAATCCTCCATGCCCTTGTCATGACAATGCTCCATGACCCCTGTCATCACAAGTCTCCGTGGCCCTTGACATCACAATTCTCCATGACACCTGACAACACAAGGCTCCAGTACGCGTTTCATCACAATGCTCCAGGCCCCCTGTCATCACAATGCACCATGATCCCTTTCATGGCAATAATCCATGACCCCTTTCATCACAATGCTCCAGTATGCCTTTCATCACAATACTCGATGCCCCCTGTCATCACAATGCCCCATGACCCCTCTCAGCAAAATATTCCATGCCCCATGTAGTCACAATGCTCCATAACAGCTGTCATCACAATGTTCCATGCCCCCTTTCATCGCAATTTTTCAAGACAACTTTCATCACAATGCTCCATGACCACTTTCATCACAATGCTCCTTGGCCTGGGTCATCGCAATGCTCCATGACTCCTTTCATCACAATGCTCCATGGCCTCTGACATCACAATGCTCCATAAGCCATGTCATCACAATGTGCCATGACCCCGTCAAAACAATGCTCCATAACCCCTTTCATCACAATGCTCCGTGACCCATGTCAACACAATTGTCCAGGACCCCTTTCATCACAATGCTCCTTGGCACGTGTCATCACAATGCTCCATGAACAGTATCATCACAATGCACCATGATCCCTGTCATCACAATGCACTATGACACCTGTCATCACAATGCTCCAAGACAACTGTCATCACAATGCCACATGACTCCTGTCATCACAATACTCCCTGACCTTTGTCATCACAATGCTCCTTGACGCCTTTCATCACAATGCACCATTACCCCTTTCATCACAATTCTCCAGGCCCTCTGTCACCACAATGCTCCATATCCCCTGACATCACAATGGCCAACGACATCTGTCATCACAATTCACCATGGATCTTGTCATCAAAAGACTCCATGCTCGTGTCATCACAATGATCCAAGACCCGTGTCATCACAATGCTCCATGGCCGGTCTCATCACAGTGCTCCATGACCCCTGTCATCAAAATTCTCCATGAACTTTCATCACAGTGCTCCATGAACACATTCATCACAATGCTCCATGATCCCTTTCATCACAATGCTCTAGGACCAACATCATCACAATGCTCCATGATCGCTATCATCGTAATGCTCCATGACCCCTTTCATAACGATGCTCCAATACCCCCTTTCATCACAATGCTCCATGGTTACTGTCATCACAATGCGCCAGGACCCATGTCATCACAATGCTCTATGACCCTTGTCATCACAATGTTCCATGGCCCTTGTCATCACAATGCTCCATGACCACATTCATCACAATGCTGCATGACCCGTTTCACCACAATGCTAAGTGGCCCTTGTCATCACAATGCTCCATGGTGCTTGTCATCACAATGCTCCATGCCCCCGTCATCACAATGCCCCAGGACCCCTGTCATCACAAGTATCCATGGTCTTTGACATCACAGTGCTCCATGACACCTGTCATCACAATGCTCGATGATTCGTTTCATCACAATGCTCCCTTACCCCTGTCATCACAGTGCTCCATGACCCCTTGCATCACAACACTCCATGACCAATTGCATCACAACGCTCCATGACTCCTATCATCACAATGCTCTATGGCCCTTGTCATCACAATGCTCAATGCCCACTGTCATCACAATGCTCCATGAGCACATTCATCACAATACTCTATGAGCCGTTTCATCACAATGCTAAATGGCCCTTGTCATCACAATGTTCTACGGTGCTTGTCATCACAATGCTGCATGACCCCTGTCATCACAATGCTCCATGGCCCTTGCCATCACAATGCTCCATGAACGCTGTCATCACAATGCCCTATGACCAGTATCACCACAGTGCTCCTTGGCTGTTGTCATGAAAATGCTCCATAACCCCTGTCATCACAGTGAACCATGGCCCTTGTCATCACAATGCTCCCTGACCCATTTCATCACAATGCTCCATGACCACTTTCATTACAGAGCCCCATGATTGCTATCATCACAATGATCTATGACCCCTTTCATCACAGTGTTCCAGTACCATTTTCATCACAATGATCCACGACCCCTATCACCACAATGCTCCATGACACTTATTTTCACTATGCTCTATGGCCCTTGTCATCACAATGCTCCATGGCCACTGTCATCACAATGCTCCATGACCCGTTTCATCACAATGCTAAATTTCCCTTGTCATCACAATGCTCCATGGCGCTTGTCATCACAATGCTGCATGACTCCTGTCATCACACTGCCCTATGACCCCTGTCATCACAAGGCTCCATGGCCCTTGTCATCACAAAGCTCCATAACACCTGTCATCACAATCCTCCATGCCCTTGTCATGACAATGCTCCATGACCCCTGTCATCACAAGTCTCCGTGGCCCTTGACATCACAATTCTCCATGACACCTGACAACACAAGGCTCCAGTACGCGTTTCATCACAATGCTCCAGGCCCCCTGTCATCACAATGCACCATGATCCCTTTCATGGCAATAATCCATGACCCCTTTCATCACAATGCTCCAGTATGCCTTTCATCACAATACTCGATGCCCCCTGTCATCACAATGCCCCATGACCCCTCTCAGCAAAATATTCCATGCCCCATGTAGTCACAATGCTCCATAACAGCTGTCATCACAATGTTCCATGCCCCCTTTCATCGCAATTTTTCAAGACAACTTTCATCACAATGCTCCATGACCACTTTCATCACAATGCTCCTTGGCCTGGGTCATCGCAATGCTCCATGACTCCTTTCATCACAATGCTCCATGGCCTCTGACATCACAATGCTCCATAAGCCATGTCATCACAATGTGCCATGACCCCGTCAAAACAATGCTCCATAACCCCTTTCATCACAATGCTCCGTGACCCATGTCAACACAATTGTCCAGGACCCCTTTCATCACAATGCTCCTTGGCACGTGTCATCACAATGCTCCATGAACAGTATCATCACAATGCACCATGATCCCTGTCATCACAATGCACTATGACACCTGTCATCACAATGCTCCAAGACAACTGTCATCACAATGCCACATGACTCCTGTCATCACAATACTCCCTGACCTTTGTCATCACAATGCTCCTTGACGCCTTTCATCACAATGCACCATTACCCCTTTCATCACAATTCTCCAGGCCCTCTGTCACCACAATGCTCCATATCCCCTGACATCACAATGGCCAACGACATCTGTCATCACAATTCACCATGGATCTTGTCATCAAAAGACTCCATGCTCGTGTCATCACAATGATCCAAGACCCGTGTCATCACAATGCTCCATGGCCGGTCTCATCACAGTGCTCCATGACCCCTGTCATCAAAATTCTCCATGAACTTTCATCACAGTGCTCCATGAACACATTCATCACAATGCTCCATGATCCCTTTCATCACAATGCTCTAGGACCAACATCATCACAATGCTCCATGATCGCTATCATCGTAATGCTCCATGACCCCTTTCATAACGATGCTCCAATACCCCCTTTCATCACAATGCTCCATGGTTACTGTCATCACAATGCGCCAGGACCCATGTCATCACAATGCTCTATGACCCTTGTCATCACAATGTTCCATGGCCCTTGTCATCACAATGCTCCATGACCACATTCATCACAATGCTGCATGACCCGTTTCACCACAATGCTAAGTGGCCCTTGTCATCACAATGCTCCATGGTGCTTGTCATCACAATGCTCCATGCCCCCGTCATCACAATGCCCCAGGACCCCTGTCATCACAAGTATCCATGGTCTTTGACATCACAGTGCTCCATGACACCTGTCATCACAATGCTCGATGATTCGTTTCATCACAATGCTCCCTTACCCCTGTCATCACAGTGCTCCATGACCCCTTGCATCACAACACTCCATGACCAATTGCATCACAACGCTCCATGACTCCTATCATCACAATGCTCTATGGCCCTTGTCATCACAATGCTCAATGCCCACTGTCATCACAATGCTCCATGAGCACATTCATCACAATACTCTATGAGCCGTTTCATCACAATGCTAAATGGCCCTTGTCATCACAATGTTCTACGGTGCTTGTCATCACAATGCTGCATGACCCCTGTCATCACAATGCTCCATGGCCCTTGCCATCACAATGCTCCATGAACGCTGTCATCACAATGCCCTATGACCAGTATCACCACAGTGCTCCTTGGCTGTTGTCATGAAAATGCTCCATAACCCCTGTCATCACAGTGAACCATGGCCCTTGTCATCACAATGCTCCCTGACCCATTTCATCACAATGCTCCATGACCACTTTCATTACAGAGCCCCATGATTGCTATCATCACAATGATCTATGACCCCTTTCATCACAGTGTTCCAGTACCATTTTCATCACAATGATCCACGACCCCTATCACCACAATGCTCCATGACACTTATTTTCACTATGCTCTATGGCCCTTGTCATCACAATGCTCCATGGCCACTGTCATCACAATGCTCCATGACCCGTTTCATCACAATGCTAAATTTCCCTTGTCATCACAATGCTCCATGGCGCTTGTCATCACAATGCTGCATGACTCCTGTCATCACACTGCCCTATGACCCCTGTCATCACAAGGCTCCATGGCCCTTGTCATCACAAAGCTCCATAACACCTGTCATCACAATCCTCCATGCCCTTGTCATGACAATGCTCCATGACCCCTGTCATCACAAGTCTCCGTGGCCCTTGACATCACAATTCTCCATGACACCTGACAACACAAGGCTCCAGTACGCGTTTCATCACAATGCTCCAGGCCCCCTGTCATCACAATGCACCATGATCCCTTTCATGGCAATAATCCATGACCCCTTTCATCACAATGCTCCAGTATGCCTTTCATCACAATACTCGATGCCCCCTGTCATCACAATGCCCCATGACCCCTCTCAGCAAAATATTCCATGCCCCATGTAGTCACAATGCTCCATAACAGCTGTCATCACAATGTTCCATGCCCCCTTTCATCGCAATTTTTCAAGACAACTTTCATCACAATGCTCCATGACCACTTTCATCACAATGCTCCTTGGCCTGGGTCATCGCAATGCTCCATGACTCCTTTCATCACAATGCTCCATGGCCTCTGACATCACAATGCTCCATAAGCCATGTCATCACAATGTGCCATGACCCCGTCAAAACAATGCTCCATAACCCCTTTCATCACAATGCTCCGTGACCCATGTCAACACAATTGTCCAGGACCCCTTTCATCACAATGCTCCTTGGCACGTGTCATCACAATGCTCCATGAACAGTATCATCACAATGCACCATGATCCCTGTCATCACAATGCACTATGACACCTGTCATCACAATGCTCCAAGACAACTGTCATCACAATGCCACATGACTCCTGTCATCACAATACTCCCTGACCTTTGTCATCACAATGCTCCTTGACGCCTTTCATCACAATGCACCATTACCCCTTTCATCACAATTCTCCAGGCCCTCTGTCACCACAATGCTCCATATCCCCTGACATCACAATGGCCAACGACATCTGTCATCACAATTCACCATGGATCTTGTCATCAAAAGACTCCATGCTCGTGTCATCACAATGATCCAAGACCCGTGTCATCACAATGCTCCATGGCCGGTCTCATCACAGTGCTCCATGACCCCTGTCATCAAAATTCTCCATGAACTTTCATCACAGTGCTCCATGAACACATTCATCACAATGCTCCATGATCCCTTTCATCACAATGCTCTAGGACCAACATCATCACAATGCTCCATGATCGCTATCATCGTAATGCTCCATGACCCCTTTCATAACGATGCTCCAATACCCCCTTTCATCACAATGCTCCATGGTTACTGTCATCACAATGCGCCAGGACCCATGTCATCACAATGCTCTATGACCCTTGTCATCACAATGTTCCATGGCCCTTGTCATCACAATGCTCCATGACCACATTCATCACAATGCTGCATGACCCGTTTCACCACAATGCTAAGTGGCCCTTGTCATCACAATGCTCCATGGTGCTTGTCATCACAATGCTCCATGCCCCCGTCATCACAATGCCCCAGGACCCCTGTCATCACAAGTATCCATGGTCTTTGACATCACAGTGCTCCATGACACCTGTCATCACAATGCTCGATGATTCGTTTCATCACAATGCTCCCTTACCCCTGTCATCACAGTGCTCCATGACCCCTTGCATCACAACACTCCATGACCAATTGCATCACAACGCTCCATGACTCCTATCATCACAATGCTCTATGGCCCTTGTCATCACAATGCTCAATGCCCACTGTCATCACAATGCTCCATGAGCACATTCATCACAATACTCTATGAGCCGTTTCATCACAATGCTAAATGGCCCTTGTCATCACAATGTTCTACGGTGCTTGTCATCACAATGCTGCATGACCCCTGTCATCACAATGCTCCATGGCCCTTGCCATCACAATGCTCCATGAACGCTGTCATCACAATGCCCTATGACCAGTATCACCACAGTGCTCCTTGGCTGTTGTCATGAAAATGCTCCATAACCCCTGTCATCACAGTGAACCATGGCCCTTGTCATCACAATGCTCCCTGACCCATTTCATCACAATGCTCCATGACCACTTTCATTACAGAGCCCCATGATTGCTATCATCACAATGATCTATGACCCCTTTCATCACAGTGTTCCAGTACCATTTTCATCACAATGATCCACGACCCCTATCACCACAATGCTCCATGACACTTATTTTCACTATGCTCTATGGCCCTTGTCATCACAATGCTCCATGGCCACTGTCATCACAATGCTCCATGACCCGTTTCATCACAATGCTAAATTTCCCTTGTCATCACAATGCTCCATGGCGCTTGTCATCACAATGCTGCATGACTCCTGTCATCACACTGCCCTATGACCCCTGTCATCACAAGGCTCCATGGCCCTTGTCATCACAAAGCTCCATAACACCTGTCATCACAATCCTCCATGCCCTTGTCATGACAATGCTCCATGACCCCTGTCATCACAAGTCTCCGTGGCCCTTGACATCACAATTCTCCATGACACCTGACAACACAAGGCTCCAGTACGCGTTTCATCACAATGCTCCAGGCCCCCTGTCATCACAATGCACCATGATCCCTTTCATGGCAATAATCCATGACCCCTTTCATCACAATGCTCCAGTATGCCTTTCATCACAATACTCGATGCCCCCTGTCATCACAATGCCCCATGACCCCTCTCAGCAAAATATTCCATGCCCCATGTAGTCACAATGCTCCATAACAGCTGTCATCACAATGTTCCATGCCCCCTTTCATCGCAATTTTTCAAGACAACTTTCATCACAATGCTCCATGACCACTTTCATCACAATGCTCCTTGGCCTGGGTCATCGCAATGCTCCATGACTCCTTTCATCACAATGCTCCATGGCCTCTGACATCACAATGCTCCATAAGCCATGTCATCACAATGTGCCATGACCCCGTCAAAACAATGCTCCATAACCCCTTTCATCACAATGCTCCGTGACCCATGTCAACACAATTGTCCAGGACCCCTTTCATCACAATGCTCCTTGGCACGTGTCATCACAATGCTCCATGAACAGTATCATCACAATGCACCATGATCCCTGTCATCACAATGCACTATGACACCTGTCATCACAATGCTCCAAGACAACTGTCATCACAATGCCACATGACTCCTGTCATCACAATACTCCCTGACCTTTGTCATCACAATGCTCCTTGACGCCTTTCATCACAATGCACCATTACCCCTTTCATCACAATTCTCCAGGCCCTCTGTCACCACAATGCTCCATATCCCCTGACATCACAATGGCCAACGACATCTGTCATCACAATTCACCATGGATCTTGTCATCAAAAGACTCCATGCTCGTGTCATCACAATGATCCAAGACCCGTGTCATCACAATGCTCCATGGCCGGTCTCATCACAGTGCTCCATGACCCCTGTCATCAAAATTCTCCATGAACTTTCATCACAGTGCTCCATGAACACATTCATCACAATGCTCCATGATCCCTTTCATCACAATGCTCTAGGACCAACATCATCACAATGCTCCATGATCGCTATCATCGTAATGCTCCATGACCCCTTTCATAACGATGCTCCAATACCCCCTTTCATCACAATGCTCCATGGTTACTGTCATCACAATGCGCCAGGACCCATGTCATCACAATGCTCTATGACCCTTGTCATCACAATGTTCCATGGCCCTTGTCATCACAATGCTCCATGACCACATTCATCACAATGCTGCATGACCCGTTTCACCACAATGCTAAGTGGCCCTTGTCATCACAATGCTCCATGGTGCTTGTCATCACAATGCTCCATGCCCCCGTCATCACAATGCCCCAGGACCCCTGTCATCACAAGTATCCATGGTCTTTGACATCACAGTGCTCCATGACACCTGTCATCACAATGCTCGATGATTCGTTTCATCACAATGCTCCCTTACCCCTGTCATCACAGTGCTCCATGACCCCTTGCATCACAACACTCCATGACCAATTGCATCACAACGCTCCATGACTCCTATCATCACAATGCTCTATGGCCCTTGTCATCACAATGCTCAATGCCCACTGTCATCACAATGCTCCATGAGCACATTCATCACAATACTCTATGAGCCGTTTCATCACAATGCTAAATGGCCCTTGTCATCACAATGTTCTACGGTGCTTGTCATCACAATGCTGCATGACCCCTGTCATCACAATGCTCCATGGCCCTTGCCATCACAATGCTCCATGAACGCTGTCATCACAATGCCCTATGACCAGTATCACCACAGTGCTCCTTGGCTGTTGTCATGAAAATGCTCCATAACCCCTGTCATCACAGTGAACCATGGCCCTTGTCATCACAATGCTCCCTGACCCATTTCATCACAATGTCCATGACCACTTTCATTACAGAGCCCCATGATTGCTATCATCACAATGATCTATGACCCCTTTCATCACAGTGTTCCAGTACCATTTTCATCACAATGATCCACGACCCCTATCACCACAATGCTCCATGACACTTATTTTCACTATGCTCTATGGCCCTTGTCATCACAATGCTCCATGGCCACTGTCATCACAATGCTCCATGACCCGTTTCATCACAATGCTAAATTTCCCTTGTCATCACAATGCTCCATGGCGCTTGTCATCACAATGCTGCATGACTCCTGTCATCACACTGCCCTATGACCCCTGTCATCACAAGGCTCCATGGCCCTTGTCATCACAAAGCTCCATAACACCTGTCATCACAATCCTCCATGCCCTTGTCATGACAATGCTCCATGACCCCTGTCATCACAAGTCTCCGTGGCCCTTGACATCACAATTCTCCATGACACCTGACAACACAAGGCTCCAGTACGCGTTTCATCACAATGCTCCAGGCCCCCTGTCATCACAATGCACCATGATCCCTTTCATGGCAATAATCCATGACCCCTTTCATCACAATGCTCCAGTATGCCTTTCATCACAATACTCGATGCCCCCTGTCATCACAATGCCCCATGACCCCTCTCAGCAAAATATTCCATGCCCCATGTAGTCACAATGCTCCATAACAGCTGTCATCACAATGTTCCATGCCCCCTTTCATCGCAATTTTTCAAGACAACTTTCATCACAATGCTCCATGACCACTTTCATCACAATGCTCCTTGGCCTGGGTCATCGCAATGCTCCATGACTCCTTTCATCACAATGCTCCATGGCCTCTGACATCACAATGCTCCATAAGCCATGTCATCACAATGTGCCATGACCCCGTCAAAACAATGCTCCATAACCCCTTTCATCACAATGCTCCGTGACCCATGTCAACACAATTGTCCAGGACCCCTTTCATCACAATGCTCCTTGGCACGTGTCATCACAATGCTCCATGAACAGTATCATCACAATGCACCATGATCCCTGTCATCACAATGCACTATGACACCTGTCATCACAATGCTCCAAGACAACTGTCATCACAATGCCACATGACTCCTGTCATCACAATACTCCCTGACCTTTGTCATCACAATGCTCCTTGACGCCTTTCATCACAATGCACCATTACCCCTTTCATCACAATTCTCCAGGCCCTCTGTCACCACAATGCTCCATATCCCCTGACATCACAATGGCCAACGACATCTGTCATCACAATTCACCATGGATCTTGTCATCAAAAGACTCCATGCTCGTGTCATCACAATGATCCAAGACCCGTGTCATCACAATGCTCCATGGCCGGTCTCATCACAGTGCTCCATGACCCCTGTCATCAAAATTCTCCATGAACTTTCATCACAGTGCTCCATGAACACATTCATCACAATGCTCCATGATCCCTTTCATCACAATGCTCTAGGACCAACATCATCACAATGCTCCATGATCGCTATCATCGTAATGCTCCATGACCCCTTTCATAACGATGCTCCAATACCCCCTTTCATCACAATGCTCCATGGTTACTGTCATCACAATGCGCCAGGACCCATGTCATCACAATGCTCTATGACCCTTGTCATCACAATGTTCCATGGCCCTTGTCATCACAATGCTCCATGACCACATTCATCACAATGCTGCATGACCCGTTTCACCACAATGCTAAGTGGCCCTTGTCATCACAATGCTCCATGGTGCTTGTCATCACAATGCTCCATGCCCCCGTCATCACAATGCCCCAGGACCCCTGTCATCACAAGTATCCATGGTCTTTGACATCACAGTGCTCCATGACACCTGTCATCACAATGCTCGATGATTCGTTTCATCACAATGCTCCCTTACCCCTGTCATCACAGTGCTCCATGACCCCTTGCATCACAACACTCCATGACCAATTGCATCACAACGCTCCATGACTCCTATCATCACAATGCTCTATGGCCCTTGTCATCACAATGCTCAATGCCCACTGTCATCACAATGCTCCATGAGCACATTCATCACAATACTCTATGAGCCGTTTCATCACAATGCTAAATGGCCCTTGTCATCACAATGTTCTACGGTGCTTGTCATCACAATGCTGCATGACCCCTGTCATCACAATGCTCCATGGCCCTTGCCATCACAATGCTCCATGAACGCTGTCATCACAATGCCCTATGACCAGTATCACCACAGTGCTCCTTGGCTGTTGTCATGAAAATGCTCCATAACCCCTGTCATCACAGTGAACCATGGCCCTTGTCATCACAATGCTCCCTGACCCATTTCATCACAATGCTCCATGACCACTTTCATTACAGAGCCCCATGATTGCTATCATCACAATGATCTATGACCCCTTTCATCACAGTGTTCCAGTACCATTTTCATCACAATGATCCACGACCCCTATCACCACAATGCTCCATGACACTTATTTTCACTATGCTCTATGGCCCTTGTCATCACAATGCTCCATGGCCACTGTCATCACAATGCTCCATGACCCGTTTCATCACAATGCTAAATTTCCCTTGTCATCACAATGCTCCATGGCGCTTGTCATCACAATGCTGCATGACTCCTGTCATCACACTGCCCTATGACCCCTGTCATCACAAGGCTCCATGGCCCTTGTCATCACAAAGCTCCATAACACCTGTCATCACAATCCTCCATGCCCTTGTCATGACAATGCTCCATGACCCCTGTCATCACAAGTCTCCGTGGCCCTTGACATCACAATTCTCCATGACACCTGACAACACAAGGCTCCAGTACGCGTTTCATCACAATGCTCCAGGCCCCCTGTCATCACAATGCACCATGATCCCTTTCATGGCAATAATCCATGACCCCTTTCATCACAATGCTCCAGTATGCCTTTCATCACAATACTCGATGCCCCCTGTCATCACAATGCCCCATGACCCCTCTCAGCAAAATATTCCATGCCCCATGTAGTCACAATGCTCCATAACAGCTGTCATCACAATGTTCCATGCCCCCTTTCATCGCAATTTTTCAAGACAACTTTCATCACAATGCTCCATGACCACTTTCATCACAATGCTCCTTGGCCTGGGTCATCGCAATGCTCCATGACTCCTTTCATCACAATGCTCCATGGCCTCTGACATCACAATGCTCCATAAGCCATGTCATCACAATGTGCCATGACCCCGTCAAAACAATGCTCCATAACCCCTTTCATCACAATGCTCCGTGACCCATGTCAACACAATTGTCCAGGACCCCTTTCATCACAATGCTCCTTGGCACGTGTCATCACAATGCTCCATGAACAGTATCATCACAATGCACCATGATCCCTGTCATCACAATGCACTATGACACCTGTCATCACAATGCTCCAAGACAACTGTCATCACAATGCCACATGACTCCTGTCATCACAATACTCCCTGACCTTTGTCATCACAATGCTCCTTGACGCCTTTCATCACAATGCACCATTACCCCTTTCATCACAATTCTCCAGGCCCTCTGTCACCACAATGCTCCATATCCCCTGACATCACAATGGCCAACGACATCTGTCATCACAATTCACCATGGATCTTGTCATCAAAAGACTCCATGCTCGTGTCATCACAATGATCCAAGACCCGTGTCATCACAATGCTCCATGGCCGGTCTCATCACAGTGCTCCATGACCCCTGTCATCAAAATTCTCCATGAACTTTCATCACAGTGCTCCATGAACACATTCATCACAATGCTCCATGATCCCTTTCATCACAATGCTCTAGGACCAACATCATCACAATGCTCCATGATCGCTATCATCGTAATGCTCCATGACCCCTTTCATAACGATGCTCCAATACCCCCTTTCATCACAATGCTCCATGGTTACTGTCATCACAATGCGCCAGGACCCATGTCATCACAATGCTCTATGACCCTTGTCATCACAATGTTCCATGGCCCTTGTCATCACAATGCTCCATGACCACATTCATCACAATGCTGCATGACCCGTTTCACCACAATGCTAAGTGGCCCTTGTCATCACAATGCTCCATGGTGCTTGTCATCACAATGCTCCATGCCCCCGTCATCACAATGCCCCAGGACCCCTGTCATCACAAGTATCCATGGTCTTTGACATCACAGTGCTCCATGACACCTGTCATCACAATGCTCGATGATTCGTTTCATCACAATGCTCCCTTACCCCTGTCATCACAGTGCTCCATGACCCCTTGCATCACAACGCTCCATGACCAATTGCATCACAACGCTCCATGACTCCTATCATCACAATGCTCTATGGCCCTTGTCATCACAATGCTCAATGCCCACTGTCATCACAATGCTCCATGAGCACATTCATCACAATACTCTATGAGCCGTTTCATCACAATGCTAAATGGCCCTTGTCATCACAATGTTCTACGGTGCTTGTCATCACAATGCTGCATGACCCCTGTCATCACAATGCTCCATGGCCCTTGCCATCACAATGCTCCATGAACGCTGTCATCACAATGCCCTCTGACCAGTATCATCACAGTGCTCCTTGGCTGTTGTCATGAAAATGCTCCATAACCCCTGTCTTCACAGTGAACCATGGCCCTTGTCATCACAATGCTCCCTGACCCATTTCATCACAATGCTCCATGACCACTTTCATTACAGAGCTCCATGATCGCTATCATCACAATGATCCATGACCCCTTTCATCACAGTGTTCCAGTACCATTTTCATCACAATGATCCACGACCCCTATCACCACAATGCTCCATGACACTAATTTTCACTATGATCTATGGCCCTTGTCATCACAATGCTCCATGGCCACTGTCACCACAATGCTCCATAACCCCTGACATCACAATAGCCAACGACACCTGTCATCACAATTCACCATGGATCTTGTCATCAAAAGGCTCCATGCTCGTGTCATCACAATGATCCAAGACCCGTGTCATCACAATGCTCCATGGCCGGTCTCATCACAGTGCTCCATGACCCCTGTCATCAAAATTCTCCATGAAATTTCATCACAGTGCTCCATGAACACATTCATCACAATGCTCCATGATCCCTTTCATCACAATGCTCTAGGACCAACATCATCACAATGCTCCATGATCGCTATCATCACAATGCTCCATGACCCCTTTCATAACGATGCTCCAATACCCCCTTTCATCACAATGCTCCAGGGTTACTGTCATCACAATGCGCCAGGACCCATGTCATCACAATGCTCTATGACCCTTGTCATCACAATGTTCCATGGCCCTTGTCATCACAATGCTCCATGACCACATTCATCACAATGCTGCATGACCCGTTTCACCGCAATGCTAAGTGGCCCTTGTCATCACAATGCTCCATGGTGCTTGTCATCACAATGCTCCATGCCCCCGTCATCACAATGCCCCAGGACCGTGTCATCACAAGTATCCATGGTCTTTGACATCACAGTGTTCCATGACACCTGTCATCACAATGCTCGATGATTCGTTTCATCACAATGCTCCCTTACCCCTCTCATCACAGTGCTCCATGACCCCTTGCATCACAACGCTCCATGACCAATTGCATCACAACGCTCCATGACTCCTATCATCACAATGCTCTATGGCCCTTGTCATCACAATGCTCAATGCCCACTGTCATCACAATGCTCCATGAGCACATTCATCACAATACTCTATGAGCCGTTTCATCACAATGCTAAATGGCCCTTGTCATCACAATGTTCTATGGTGCTTGTCATCACAATGCTGCATGACCCCTGTCATCACAATGCTCCATGGCCCTTGCCATCACAATGCTCCATGAACGCTGTCATCACAATGCCCTATGACCAGTATCACCACAGTGCTCCTTGGCTGTTGTCATGAAAATGCTCCATAACCCCTGTCATCACAGTGAACCATGGCCCTTGTCATCACAATGCTCCCTGACCCATTTCAGCACAATGCTCCATGACCACTTTCATTACAGAGCCCCATGATTGCTATCATCACAATGATCTATGACCCCTTTCATCACAGTGTTCCAGTACCATTTTCATCACAATGATCCACGACCCCTATCACCACAATGCTCCATGACACTTATTTTCACTATGCTCTATGGCCCTTGTCATCACAATGCTCCATGGCCACTGTCATCACAATGCTCCATGACCCGTTTCATCACAATGCTAAATTTCCCTTGTCATCACAATGCTCCATGGCGCTTGTCATCACAATGCTGCATGACTCCTGTCATCACACTGCCCTATGACCCCTGTCATCACAAGGCTCCATGGCCCTTGTCATCACAAAGCTCCATAACACCTGTCATCACAATCCTCCATGCCCTTGTCATGACAATGCTCCATGACCGCTGTCATCACAAGTCTCCGTGGCCCTTGACATCACAATTCTCCATGACACCTGACAACACAAGGCTCCAGTACGCGTTTCATCACAATGCTCCAGGCCCCCTGTCATCACAATGCACCATGATCCCTTTCATGGCAATAATCCATGACCCCTTTCATCACAATGCTCCAGTATGCCTTTCATCACAATACTCGATGCCCCCTGTCATCACAATGCCCCATGACCCCTCTCAGCAAAATATTCCATGCCCCATGTAGTCACAATGCTCCATAACAGCTGTCATCACAATGTTCCATGCCCCCTTTCATCGCAATTTTTCAAGACAACTTTCATCACAATGCTCCATGACCACTTTCATCACAATGCTCCTTGGCCTGGGTCATCGCAATGCTCCATGACTCCTTTCATCACAATGCTCCATGGCCTCTGACATCACAATGCTCCATAAGCCATGTCATCACAATGTGCCATGACCCCGTCAAAACAATGCTCCATAACCCCTTTCATCACAATGCTCCGTGACCCATGTCAACACAATTGTCCAGGACCCCTTTCATCACAATGCTCCTTGGCACGTGTCATCACAATGCTCCATGAACAGTATCATCACAATGCACCATGATCCCTGTCATCACAATGCACTATGACAAGTGTCATCACAATGCTCCAAGACAACTGTCATCACAATGCCACATGACTCCTGTCATCACAATACTCCCTGACCTTTGTCATCACAATGCTCCTTGACGCCTTTCATCACAATGCACCATTACCCCTTTCATCACAATTCTCCAGGCCCTCTGTCACCACAATGCTCCATATCCCCTGACATCACAATGGCCAACGACACCTGTCATCACAATTCACCATGGATCTTGTCATCAAAAGGCTCCATGCTCGTGTCATCACAATGATCCAAGACCCGTGTCATCACAATGCTCCATGGCCACTGTCATCACAAGAATCCATGGTCTTTGACATCACAATGCTCCATGACACCTGTCATCACAATGCTCGATGATTCGTTTCATCACAATGCTCCCTTACCCCTGTCATCACAGTGCTCCATGACCCCTTGCATCACAACGCTCCATGACCAATTGCATCACAACGCTCCATGACTCCTATCATCACAATGCTCTATGGCCCTTGTCATCACAATGCTCAATGCCCACTGTCATCACAATGCTCCATGAGCACATTCATCACAATACTCTATGAGCCGTTTCATCACAATGCTAAATGGCCCTTGTCATCACAATGTTCTACGGTGCTTGTCATCACAATGCTGCATGACCCCTGTCATCACAATGCTCCATGGCCCTTGCCATCACAATGCTCCATGAACGCTGTCATCACAATGCCCTCTGACCAGTATCATCACAGTGCTCCTTGGCTGTTGTCATGAAAATGCTCCATAACCCCTGTCTTCACAGTGAACCATGGCCCTTGTCATCACAATGCTCCCTGACCCATTTCATCACAATGCTCCATGACCACTTTCATTACAGAGCTCCATGATCGCTATCATCACAATGATCCATGACCCCTTTCATCACAGTGTTCCAGTACCATTTTCATCACAATGATCCACGACCCCTATCACCACAATGCTCCATGACACTAATTTTCACTATGATCTATGGCCCTTGTCATCACAATGCTCCATGGCCACTGTCACCACAATGCTCCATAACCCCTGACATCACAATAGCCAACGACACCTGTCATCACAATTCACCATGGATCTTGTCATCAAAAGGCTCCATGCTCGTGTCATCACAATGATCCAAGACCCGTGTCATCACAATGCTCCATGGCCGGTCTCATCACAGTGCTCCATGACCCCTGTCATCAAAATTCTCCATGAAATTTCATCACAGTGCTCCATGAACACATTCATCACAATGCTCCATGATCCCTTTCATCACAATGCTCTAGGACCAACATCATCACAATGCTCCATGATCGCTATCATCACAATGCTCCATGACCCCTTTCATAACGATGCTCCAATACCCCCTTTCATCACAATGCTCCATGGTTACTGTCATCACAATGCGCCAGGACCCATGTCATCACAATGCTCTATGACCCTTGTCATCACAATGTTCCATGGCCCTTGTCATCACAATGCTCCATGACCACATTCATCACAATGCTGCATGACCCGTTTCACCGCAATGCTAAGTGGCCCTTGTCATCACAATGCTCCATGGTGCTTGTCATCACAATGCTCCATGCCCCCGTCATCACAATGCCCCAGGACCGTGTCATCACAAGTATCCATGGTCTTTGACATCACAGTGTTCCATGACACCTGTCATCACAATGCTCGATGATTCGTTTCATCACAATGCTCCCTTACCCCTCTCATCACAGTGCTCCATGACCCCTTGCATCACAACGCTCCAAGACCAATTGCATCACAACGCTCCATGACTCCTATCATCACAATGCTCTATGGCCCTTGTCATCACAATGTTCTACGGTGCTTGTCATCACAATGCTGCATGACCCCTGTCATCACAATGCTCCATGGCCCTTGCCATCACAATGCTCCATGAACGCTGTCATCACAATGCCCTATGACCAGTATCACCACAGTGCTCCTTGGCTGTTGTCATGAAAATGCTCCATAACCCCTGTCATCACAGTGAACCATGGCCCTTGTCATCACAATGCTCCCTGACCCATTTCATCACAATGCTCCATGACCACTTTCATTACAGAGCCCCATGATTGCTATCATCACAATGATCTATGACCCCTTTCATCACAGTGTTCCAGTACCATTTTCATCACAATGATCCACGACCCCTATCACCACAATGCTCCATGACACTTATTTTCACTATGCTCTATGGCCCTTGTCATCACAATGCTCCATGGCCACTGTCATCACAATGCTCCATGACCCGTTTCATCACAATGCTAAATTTCCCTTGTCATCACAATGCTCCATGGCGCTTGTCATCACAATGCTGCATGACTCCTGTCATCACACTGCCCTATGACCCCTGTCATCACAAGGCTCCATGGCCCTTGTCATCACAAAGCTCCATAACACCTGTCATCACAATCCTCCATGCCCTTGTCATGACAATGCTCCATGACCCCTGTCATCACAAGTCTCCGTGGCCCTTGACATCACAATTCTCCATGACACCTGACAACACAAGGCTCCAGTACGCGTTTCATCACAATGCTCCAGGCCCCCTGTCATCACAATGCACCATGATCCGTTTCATGGCAATAATCCATGACCCCTTTCATCACAATGCTCCAGTATGCCTTTCATCACAATACTCGATGCCCCCTATCATCACAATGCCCCATGACCCCTCTCAGCAAAATATTCCATGCCCCATGTAGTCACAATGCTCCATAACAGCTGTCATCACAATGTTCCATGCCCCCTTTCATCGCAATTTTTCAAGACAACTTTCATCACAATGCTCCATGACCACTTTCATCACAATGCTCCTTGGCCTGGGTCATCGCAATGCTCCATGACTCCTTTCATCACAATGCTCCATGGCCTCTGACATCACAATGCTCCATAAGCCATGTCATCACAATGTGCCATGACCCCGTCAAAACAATGCTCCATAACCCCTTTCATCACAATGCTCCGTGACCCATGTCAACACAATTGTCCAGGACCCCTTTCATCACAATGCTCCTTGGCACGTGTCATCACAATGCTCCATGAACAGTATCATCACAATGCACCATGATCCCTGTCATCACAACGCACTATGACACCTGTCATCACAATGCTCCAAGACAACTGTTATCACAATGCCACATGACTCCTGTCATCACAATACTCCCTGACCTTTGTCATCACAATGCTCCTTGACGCCTTTCATCACAATGCACCATTACCCCTTTCATCACAATTCTCCAGGCCCTCTGTCACCACAATGCTCCATATCCCCTGACATCACAATGGCCAACGACACCTGTCATCACAATTCACCATGGATCTTGTCATCAAAAGGCTCCATGCTCGTGTCATCACAATGCTCCATGGCCACTGTCATCACAAGAATCCATGGTCTTTGACATCACAATGCTCCATGACACCTGTCATCACAATGCTCGATGATTCGTTTCATCACAATGCTCCCTTACCCCTGTCATCACAGTGCTCCATGACCCCTTGCATCACAACGCTCCATGACCAATTGCATCACAACGCTCCATGACTCCTATCATCACAATGCTCTATGGCCCTTGTCATCACAATGCTCAATGCCCACTGTCATCACAATGCTCCATGAGCACATTCATCACAATACTCTATGAGCCGTTTCATCACAATGCTAAATGGCCCTTGTCATCACAATGTTCTACGGTGCTTGTCATCACAATGCTGCATGACCCCTGTCATCACAATGCTCCATGGCCCTTGCCATCACAATGCTCCATGAACGCTGTCATCACAATGCCCTCTGACCAGTATCATCACAGTGCTCCTTGGCTGTTGTCATGAAAATGCTCCATAACCCCTGTCTTCACAGTGAACCATGGCCCTTGTCATCACAATGCTCCCTGACCCATTTCATCACAATGCTCCATGACCACTTTCATTACAGAGCTCCATGATCGCTATCATCACAATGATCCATGACCCCTTTCATCACAGTGTTCCAGTACCATTTTCATCACAATGATCCACGACCCCTATCACCACAATGCTCCATGACACTTATTTTCACTATGATCTATGGCCCTTGTCATCACAATGCTCCATGGCCACTGTCACCACAATGCTCCATAACCCCTGACATCACAATAGCCAACGACACCTGTCATCACAATTCACCATGGATCTTGTCATCAAAAGGCTCCATGCTCGTGTCATCACAATGATCCAAGACCCGTGTCATCACAATGCTCCATGGCCGGTCTCATCACAGTGCTCCATGACCCCTGTCATCAAAATTCTCCATGAAATTTCATCACAGTGCTCCATGAACACATTCATCACAATGCTCCATGATCCCTTTCATCACAATGCTCTAGGACCAACATCATCACAATGCTCCATGATCGCTATCATCACAATGCTCCATGACCCCTTTCATAACGATGCTCCAATACCCCCTTTCATCACAATGCTCCATGGTTACTGTCATCACAATGCGCCAGGACCCATGTCATCACAATGCTCTATGACCCTTGTCATCACAATGTTCCATGGCCCTTGTCATCACAATGCTCCATGACCACATTCATCACAATGCTGCATGACCCGTTTCACCACAATGCTAAGTGGCCCTTGTCATCACAATGCTCCATGGTGCTTGTCATCACAATGCTCCATGCCCCCGTCATCACAATGCCCCAGGACCCCTGTCATCACAAGTATCCATGGTCTTTGACATCACAGTGCTCCATGACACCTGTCATCACAATGCTCGATGATTCGTTTCATCACAATGCTCCCTTACCCCTCTCATCACAGTGCTCCATGACCCCTTGCATCACAACGCTCCATGACCAATTGCATCACAACGCTCCATGACTCCTATCATCACAATGCTCTATGGCCCTTGTCATCACAATGCTCAATGCCCACTGTCATCACAATGCTCCATGAGCACATTCATCACAATACTCTATGAGCCGTTTCATCACAATGCTAAATGGCCCTTGTCATCACAATGTTCTATGGTGCTTGTCATCACAATGCTGCATGACCCCTGTCATCACAATGCTCCATGGCCCTTGCCATCACAATGCTCCATGAACGCTGTCATCACAATGCCCTATGACCAGTATCACCACAGTGCTCCTTGGCTGTTGTCATGAAAATGCTCCATAACCCCTGTCATCACAGTGAACCATGGCCCTTGTCATCACAATGCTCCCTGACCCATTTCATCACAATGCTCCATGACCACTTTCATTACAGAGCCCCATGATTGCTATCATCACAATGATCTATGACCCCTTTCATCACAGTGTTCCAGTACCATTTTCATCACAATGATCCACGACCCCTATCACCACAATGCTCCATGACACTTATTTTCACTATGCTCTATGGCCCTTGTCATCACAATGCTCCATGGCCACTGTCATCACAATGCTCCATGACCCGTTTCATCACAATGCTAAATTTCCCTTGTCATCACAATGCTCCATGGCGCTTGTCATCACAATGCTGCATGACTCCTGTCATCACACTGCCCTATGACCCCTGTCATCACAAGGCTCCATGGCCCTTGTCATCACAAAGCTCCATAACACCTGTCATCACAATCCTCCATGCCCTTGTCATGACAATGCTCCATGACCCCTGTCATCACAAGTCTCCGTGGCCCTTGACATCACAATTCTCCATGACACCTGACAACACAAGGCTCCAGTACGCGTTTCATCACAATGCTCCAGGCCCCCTGTCATCACAATGCACCATGATCCCTTTCATGGCAATAATCCATGACCCCTTTCATCACAATGCTCCAGTATGCCTTTCATCACAATACTCGATGCCCCCTATCATCACAATGCCCCATGACCCCTCTCAGCAAAATATTCCATGCCCCATGTAGTCACAATGCTCCATAACAGCTGTCATCACAATGTTCCATGCCCCCTTTCATCGCAATTTTTCAAGACAACTTTCATCACAATGCTCCATGACCACTTTCATCACAATGCTCCTTGGCCTGGGTCATCGCAATGCTCCATGACTCCTTTCATCACAATGCTCCATGGCCTCTGACATCACAATGCTCCATAAGCCATGTCATCACAATGTGCCATGACCCCGTCAAAACAATGCTCCATAACCCCTTTCATCACAATGCTCCGTGACCCATGTCAACACAATTGTCCAGGACCCCTTTCATCACAATGCTCCTTGGCACATGTCATCACAATGCTCCATGAACAGTATCATCACAATGCACCATGATCCCTGTCATCACAATGCACTATGACAAGTGTCATCACAAAGCTCCAAGACAACTGTCATCACAATGCCACATGACTCCTGTCATCACAATACTCCCTGACCTTTGTCATCACAATGCTCCTTGACGCCTTTCATCACAATGCACCATTACCCCTTTCATCACAATTCTCCAGGCCCTCTGTCACCACAATGCTCCATATCCCCTGACATCACAATGGCCAACGACACCTGTCATCACAATTCACCATGGATCTTGTCATCAAAAGGCTCCATGCTCGTGTCATCACAATGATCCAAGACCCGTGTCATCACAATGCTCCATGGCCACTGTCATCACAAGAATCCATGGTCTTTGACATCACAATGCTCCATGACACCTGTCATCACAATGCTCGATGATTCGTTTCATCACAATGCTCCCTTACCCCTGTCATCACAGTGCTCCATGACCCCTTGCATCACAACGCTCCATGACCAATTGCATCACAACGCTCCATGACTCCTATCATCACAATGCTCTATGGCCCTTGTCATCACAATGCTCAATGCCCACTGTCATCACAATGCTCCATGAGCACATTCATCACAATACTCTATGAGCCGTTTCATCACAATGCTAAATGGCCCTTGTCATCACAATGTTCTACGGTGCTTGTCATCACAATGCTGCATGACCCCTGTCATCACAATGCTCCATGGCCCTTGCCATCACAATGCTCCATGAACGCTGTCATCACAATGCCCTCTGACCAGTATCATCACAGTGCTCCTTGGCTGTTGTCATGAAAATGCTCCATAACCCCTGTCTTCACAGTGAACCATGGCCCTTGTCATCACAATGCGCCCTGACCCATTTCATCACAATGCTCCATGACCACTTTCATTACAGAGCTCCATGATCACTATCATCACAATGATCCATGACCCCTTTCATCACAGTGTTCCAGTACCATTTTCATCACAATGATCCACGACCCCTATCACCACAATGCTCCATGACACTAATTTTCACTATGATCTATGGCCCTTGTCATCACAATGCTCCATGGCCACTGTCACCACAATGCTCCATAACCCCTGACATCACAATAGCCAACGACACCTGTCATCACAATTCACCATGGATCTTGTCATCAAAAGGCTCCATGCTCGTGTCATCACAATGATCCAAGACCCGTGTCATCACAATGCTCCATGGCCGGTCTCATCACAGTGCTCCATGACCCCTGTCATCAAAAATCTCCATGAACTTTCATCACAGTGCTCCATGAACACATTCATCACAATGCTCCATGATCCCTTTCATCACAATGTTCTTGGACCAACAGCATCACAATGCCCCATGACCCCTGTCATCACAAGAATCCATGGTCTTTGACATCACAGTGCTCCATGACACCTGTCATCACAATGCTCGATGATTCGTTTCATCACAATGCTCCCTTACCCCTGTCATCACAGTGCTCCATGACCCCTTGCATCACAACGCTCCATGACCAATTGCATCACAACGCTCCATGACTCCTATCATCACAATGCTCTATGGCCCTTGTCATCACAATGCTCAATGCCCACTGTCATCACAATGCTCCATGAGCACATTCATCACAATACTCTATGAGCCGTTTCATCACAATGCTAAATGGCCCTTGTCATCACAATGTTCTACGGTGCTTGTCATCACAATGCTGCATGACCCCTGTCATCACAATGCTCCATGGCCCTTGCCATCACAATGCTCCATGAACGCTGTCATCACAATGCCCTCTGACCAGTATCATCACAGTGCTCCTTGGCTGTTGTCATGAAAATGCTCAATAACCCCTGTCTTCAAAGTGAACCATGGCCCTTGTCATCACAATGCTCCCTGACACATTTCATCACAATGCTCCATGACCACTTTCATTACAGAGCCCCATGATCGCTATCATCACAATGATCTATGACCCCTTTCATCACAGTGTTCCAGTACCATTTTCATCACAATGATCCACGACCCCTATCACCACAATGCTCCATGACACTTATTTTCACTATGCTCTATGGCCCTTGTCATCACAATGCTCCATGACCACTTTCATTACAGAGCTCCATGATCGCTATCATCACAATGATCCATGACCCCTTTCATCACAGTGTTCCAGTACCATTTTCATCACAATGATCCACGACCCCTATCACCACAATGCTCCATGACACTTATTTTCACTATGATCTATGGCCCTTGTCATCACAATGCTCCATGGCCACTGTCACCACAATGCTCCATAACCCCTGACATCACAATAGCCAACGACACCTGTCATCACAATTCACCATGGATCTTGTCATCAAAAGGCTCCATGCTCGTGTCATCACAATGATCCAAGACCCGTGTCATCACAATGCTCCATGGCCGGTCTCATCACAGTGCTCCATGACCCCTGTCATCAAAATTCTCCATGAAATTTCATCACAGTGCTCCATGAACACATTCATCACAATGCTCCATGATCCCTTTCATCACAATGCTCTAGGACCAACATCATCACAATGCTCCATGATCGCTATCATCACAATGCTCCATGACCCCTTTCATAACGATGGTCCAATACCCCCTTTCATCACAATGCTCCATGGTTACTGTCATCACAATGCGCCAGGACCCATGTCATCACAATGCTCTATGACCCTTGTCATCACAATGTTCCATGGCCCTTGTCATCACAATGCTCCATGACCACATTCATCACAATGCTGCATGACCCGTTTCACCGCAATGCTAAGTGGCCCTTGTCATCACAATGCTCCATGGTGCTTGTCATCACAATGCTCCATGCCCCCGTCATCACAATGCCCCAGGACCGTGTCATCACAAGTATCCATGGTCTTTGACATCACAGTGTTCCATGACACCTGTCATCACAATGCTCGATGATTCGTTTCATCACAATGCTCCCTTACCCCTCTCATCACAGTGCTCCATGACCCCTTGCATCACAACGCTCCAAGACCAATTGCATCACAACGCTCCATGACTCCTATCATCACAATGCTCTATGGCCCTTGTCATCACAATGTTCTACGGTGCTTGTCATCACAATGCTGCATGACCCCTGTCATCACAATGCTCCATGGCCCTTGCCATCACAATGCTCCATGAACGCTGTCATCACAATGCCCTATGACCAGTATCACCACAGTGCTCCTTGGCTGTTGTCATGAAAATGCTCCATAACCCCTGTCATCACAGTGAACCATGGCCCTTGTCATCACAATGCTCCCTGACCCATTTCATCACAATGCTCCATGACCACTTTCATTACAGAGCCCCATGATTGCTATCATCACAATGATCTATGACCCCTTTCATCACAGTGTTCCAGTACCATTTTCATCACAATGATCCACGACCCCTATCACCACAATGCTCCATGACACTTATTTTCACTATGCTCTATGGCCCTTGTCATCACAATGCTCCATGGCCACTGTCATCACAATGCTCCATGACCCGTTTCATCACAATGCTAAATTTCCCTTGTCATCACAAGGCTCCATGGCGCTTGTCATCACAATGCTGTATGACTCCTGTCATCACACTGCCCTATGACCCCTGTCATCACAAGGCTCCATGGCCCTTGTCATCACAAAGCTCCATAACACCTGTCATCACAATCCTCCATGCCCTTGTCATGACAATGCTCCATGACCCCTGTCATCACAAGTCTCCGTGGCCCTTGACATCACAATTCTCCATGACACCTGACAACACAAGGCTCCAGTACGCGTTTCATCACAATGCTCCAGGCCCCCTGTCATCACAATGCACCATGATCCCTTTCATGGCAATAATCCATGACCCCTTTCATCACAATGCTCCAGTATGCCTTTCATCACAATACTCGATGCCCCCTGTCATCACAATGCCCCATGACCCCTGTCATCACAAGTATCCATGGTCTTTGACATCACAGTGCTCCATGACACCTGTCATCACAATGCTCGATGATTCGTTTCATCACAATGCTCCCTTACCCCTCTCATCACAGTGCTCCATGACCCCTTGCATCACAACGCTCCATGACCAATTGCATCACAACGCTCCATGACTCCTATCATCACAATGCTCTATGGCCCTTGTCATCACAATGCTCAATGCCCACTGTCATCACAATGCTCCATGAGCACATTCATCACAATACTCTATGAGCCGTTTCATCACAATGCTAAATGGCCCTTGTCATCACAATGTTCTACGGTGCTTGTCATCACAATGCTGCATGACCCCTGTCATCACAATGCTCCATGGCCCTTGCCATCACAATGCTCCATGAACGCTGTCATCACAATGCCCTATGACCAGTATCACCACAGTGCTCCTTGGCTGTTGTCATGAAAATGCTCCATAACCCCTGTCATCACAGTGAACCATGGCCCTTGTCATCACAATGCTCCCTGACCCATTTCATCACAATGCTCCATGACCACTTTCATTACAGAGCCCCATGATTGCTATCATCACAATGATCTATGACCCCTTTCATCACAGTGTTCCAGTACCATTTTCATCACAATGATCCACGACCCCTATCACCACAATGCTCCATGACACTTATTTTCACTATGCTCTATGGCCCTTGTCATCACAATGCTCCATGGCCACTGTCATCACAATGCTCCATGACCCGTTTCATCACAATGCTAAATTTCCCTTGTCATCACAATGCTCCATGGCGCTTGTCATCACAATGCTGCATGACTCCTGTCATCACACTGCCCTATGACCCCTGTCATCACAAGGCTCCATGGCCCTTGTCATCACAAAGCTCCATAACACCTGTCATCACAATCCTCCATGCCCTTGTCATGACAATGCTCCATGACCCCTGTCATCACAAGTCTCCGTGGCCCTTGACATCACAATTCTCCATGACACCTGACAACACAAGGCTCCAGTACGCGTTTCATCAAAATGCTCCAGGCCCCCTGCCATCACAATGCACCATGATCCCTTTCATGGCAATAATCCATGACCCCTTTCATCACAATGCTCCAGTATGCCTTTCATCACAATACTCGATGCCCCCTGTCATCACAATGCCCCATGACCCCTCTCAGCAAAATATTCCATGCCCCATGTAGTCACAATGCTCCATAACAGCTGTCATCACAATGTTCCATGCCCCCTTTCATCGCAATTTTTCAAGACAACTTTCATCACAATGCTCCATGACCACTTTCATCACAATGCTCCTTGGCCTGGGTCATCGCAATGCTCCATGACTCCTTTCATCACAATGCTCCATGGCCTCTGACATCACAATGCTCCATAAGCCATGTCATCACAATGTGCCATGACCCCTTCAAAACAATGCTCCATAACCCCTTTCATCACAATGCTCCGTGACCCATGTCAACACAATTGTCCAGGACCCCTTTCATCACAATGCTCCTTGGCACGTGTCATCACAATGCTCCATGAACAGTATCATCACAATGCACCATGATCCCTCTCATAACAATGCACTATGACACCTGTCATCACAATGCTCCAAGACAACTGTCATCACAATGCCACATGACTCCTGTCATCACAATACTCCCTGACCTTTGTCATCACAATGCTCCTTGACGCCTTTCATCACAATGCACCATTACCCCTTTCATCACAATTCTCCAGGCCCTCTGTCACCACAATGCTCCATATCCCCTGACATCACAATGGCCAACGACACCTGTCATCACAATTCACCATGGATCTTGTCATCAAAAGGCTCCATGCTCGTGTCATCACAATGATCCAAGACCCGTGTCATCACAATGCTCCATGGCCGGTCTCATCACAGTGCTCCATGACCCCTGTCATCAAAATTCTCCATGAACTTTCATCACAGTGCTCCATGAACACATTCATCACAATGCTCCATGATCCCTTTCATCACAATGCTCTAGGACCAACATCATCACAATGCCCCATGACCCCTGTCATCACAAGAATCCATGGTCTTTGACATCACAGTGCTCCATGACACCTGTCATCACAATGCTCGATGATTCGTTTCATCACAATGCTCCCTTACCCCTCTCATCACAGTGCTCCATGACCCCTTGCATCACAACGCTCCATGACCAATTGCATCACAACGCTCCATGACTCCTATCATCACAATGCTCTATGGCCCTTGTCATCACAATGCTCAATGCCCACTGTCATCACAATGCTCCATGAGCACATTCATCACAATACTCTATGAGCCGTTTCATCACAATGCTAAATGGCCCTTGTCATCACAATGTTCTACGGTGCTTGTCATCACAATGCTGCATGACCCCTGTCATCACAATGCTCCATGGCCCTTGCCATCACAATGCTCCATGAACGCTGTCATCACAATGCCCTCTGACCAGTATCATCACAGTGCTCCTTGGCTGTTGTCATGAAAATGCTCAATAACCCCTGTCTTCAAAGTGAACCATGGCCCTTGTCATCACAATGCTCCCTGACACATTTCATCACAATGCTCCATGACCACTTTCATTACAGAGCCCCATGATCGCTATCATCACAATGATCTATGACCCCTTTCATCACAGTGTTCCAGTACCATTTTCCACACAATGATCCACGACCCCTATCACCACAATGCTCCATGACACTTATTTTCACTATGCTCTATGGCCCTTGTCATCACAATGCTCCATGGCCACTGTCATCACAATGCTCCATGACCCGTTTCATCACAATGCTAAATTTCCCTTGTCATCACAATGCTCCATGGCGCTTGTCATCACAATGCTGCATGACTCCTGTCATCACACTGCCCTATGACCCCTGTCATCACAAGGCTCCATGGCCCTTGTCATCACAAAGCTCCATAACACCTGTCATCACAATCCTCCATGCCCTTGTCATGACAATGCTCCATGACCCCTGTCATCACAAGTCTCCGTGGCCCTTGACATCACAATTCTCCATGACACCTGACAACACAAGGCTCCAGTACGCGTTTCATCACAATGCTCCAGGCCCCCTCTCATCACAATGCACCATGATCCCTTTCATGGCAATAATCCATGACCCCTTTCATCACAATGCTCCAGTATGCCTTTCATCACAATACTCGATGCCCCCTGTCATCACAATGCCCCATGACCCCTGTCATCACAAGTATCCATGGTCTTTGACATCACAGTGCTCCATGACACCTGTCATCACAATGCTCGATGATTCGTTTCATCACAATGCTCCCTTACCCCTCTCATCACAGTGCTCCATGACCCCTTGCATCACAACGCTCCATGACCAATTGCATCACAACGCTCCATGACTCCTATCATCACAATGCTCTATGGCCCTTGTCATCACAATGCTCAATGCCCACTGTCATCACAATGCTCCATGAGCACATTCATCACAATACTCTATGAGCCGTTTCATCACAATGCTAAATGGCCCTTGTCATCACAATGTTCTACGGTGCTTGTCATCACAATGCTGCATGACCCCTGTCATCACAATGCTCCATGGCCCTTGCCATCACAATGCTCCATGAACGCTGTCATCACAATGCCCTATGACCAGTATCATCACAGTGCTCCTTGGCTGTTGTCATGAAAATGCTCAATAACCCCTGTCTTCAAAGTGAACCATGGCCCTTGTCATCACAATGCTCCCTGACACATTTCATCACAATGCTCCATGACCACTTTCATTACAGAGCCCCATGATCGCTATCATCACAATGATCTATGACCCCTTTCATCACAGTGTTCCAGTACCATTTTCATCACAATGATCCACGACCCCTATCACCACAATGCTCCATGACACTTATTTTCACTATGCTCTATGGCCCTTGTCATCACAATGCTCCATGACCACTTTCATTACAGAGCTCCATGATCGCTATCATCACAATGATCCATGACCCCTTTCATCACAGTGTTCCAGTACCATTTTCATCACAATGATCCACGACCCCTATCACCACAATGCTCCATGACACTTATTTTCACTATGATCTATGGCCCTTGTCATCACAATGCTCCATGGCCACTGTCACCACAATGCTCCATAACCCCTGACATCACAATAGCCAACGACACCTGTCATCACAATTCACCATGGATCTTGTCATCAAAAGGCTCCATGCTCGTGTCATCACAATGATCCAAGACCCGTGTCATCACAATGCTCCATGGCCGGTCTCATCACAGTGCTCCATGACCCCTGTCATCAAAATTCTCCATGAAATTTCATCACAGTGCTCCATGAACACATTCATCACAATGCTCCATGATCCCTTTCATCACAATGCTCTAGGACCAACATCATCACAATGCTCCATGAACGCTATCATCACAATGCTCCATGACCCCTTTCATAACGATGCTCCAATACCCCCTTTCATCACAATGCTCCATGGTTACTGTCATCACAATGCGCCAGGACCCATGTCATCACAATGCTCTATGACCCTTGTCATCACAATGTTCCATGGCCCTTGTCATCACAATGCTCCATGACCACATTCATCACAATGCTGCATGACCCGTTTCACCACAATGCTAAGTGGCCCTTGTCATCACAATGCTCCATGGTGCTTGTCATCACAAGGCTCCATGCCCCCGTCATCTCAATGCCCCAGGACCCCTGTCATCACAAGTATCCATGGTCTTTGACATCACAGTGCTCCATGACACCTGTCATCACAATGCTCGATGATTCGTTTCATCACAATGCTCCCTTACCCCTGTCATCACAGTGCTCCATGACCCCTTGCATCACAACGCTCCATGACCAATTGCATCACAACGCTCCATGACTCCTATCATCACAATGCTCTATGGCCCTTGTCATCACAATGCTCAATGCCCACTGTCATCACAATGCTCCATGAGCACATTCATCACAATACTCTATGAGCCATTTCATCACAATGCTAAATGGCCCTTGTCATCACAATGTTCTACGGTGCTTGTCATCACAATGCTGCATGACCCCTGTCATCACAATGCTCCATGGCCCTTGCCATCACAATGCTCCATGAACGCTGTCATCACAATGCCCTATGACCAGTATCACCACAGTGCTCCTTGGCTGTTGTCATGAAAATGCTCCATAACCCCTGTCATCACAGTGAACCATGGCCCTTGTCATCACAATGCTCCCTGACCCATTTCATCACAATGCTCCATGACCACTTTCATTACAGAGCCCCATGATTGCTATCATCACAATGATCTATGACCCCTTTCATCACAGTGTTCCAGTACCATTTTCATCACAATGATCCACGACCCCTATCACCACAATGCTCCATGACACTTATTTTCACTATGCTCTATGGCCCTTGTCATCACAATGCTCCATGGCCACTGTCATCACAATGCTCCATGACCCGTTTCATCACAATGCTAAATTTCCCTTGTCATCACAATGCTCCATGGCGCTTGTCATCACAATGCTGTATGACTTCTGTCATCACACTGCCCTATGACCCCTGTCATCACAAGGCTCCATGGCCCTTGTCATCACAAAGCTCCATAACACCTGTCATCACAATCCTCCATGCCCTTGTCATGACAATGCTCCATGACCCCTGTCATCACAAGTCTCCGTGGCCCTTGACATCACAATTCTCCATGACACCTGACAACACAAGGCTCCAGTACGCGTTTCATCACAATGCTCCAGGCCCCCTGTCATCACAATGCACCATGATCCCTTTCATGGCAATAATCCATGACCCCTTTCATCACAATGCTCCAGTATGCCTTTCATCACAATACTCGATGCCCCCTGTCATCACAATGCCCCATGACCCCTGTCATCACAAGTATCCATGGTCTTTGACATCACAGTGCTCCATGACACCTGTCATCACAATGCTCGATGATTCGTTTCATCACAATGCTCCCTTACCCCTCTCATCACAGTGCTCCATGACCCCTTGCATCACAACGCTCCATGACCAATTGCATCACAACGCTCCATGACTCCTATCATCACAATGCTCTATGGCCCTTGTCATCACAATGCTCAATGCCCACTGTCATCACAATGCTCCATGAGCACATTCATCACAATACTCTATGAGCCGTTTCATCACAATGCTAAATGGCCCTTGTCATCACAATGTTCTACGGTGCTTGTCATCACAATGCTGCATGACCCCTGTCATCACAATGCTCCATGGCCCTTGCCATCACAATGCTCCATGAACGCTGTCATCACAATGCCCTATGACCAGTATCACCACAGTGCTCCTTGGCTGTTGTCATGAAAATGCTCCATAACCCCTGTCATCACAGTGAACCATGGCCCTTGTCATCACAATGCTCCCTGACCCATTTCATCACAATGCTCCATGACCACTTTCATTACAGAGTCCCATGATTGCTATCATCACAATGATCTATGACCCCTTTCATCACAGTGTTCCAGTACCATTTTCATCACAATGATCCACGACCCCTATCACCACAATGCTCCATGACACTTATTTTCACTATGCTCTATGGCCCTTGTCATCACAATGCTCCATGGCCACTGTCATCACAATGCTCCATGACCCGTTTCATCACAATGCTAAATTTCCCTTGTCATCACAATGCTCCATGGCGCTTGTCATCACAATGCTGCATGACTCCTGTCATCACACTGCCCTATGACCCCTGTCATCACAAGGCTCCATGGCCCTTGTCATCACAAAGCTCCATAACACCTGTCATCACAATCCTCCATGCCCTTGTCATGACAATGCTCCATGACCCCTGTCATCACAAGTCTCCGTGGCCCTTGACATCACAATTCTCCATGACACCTGACAACACAAGGCTCCAGTACGCGTTTCATCACAATGCTCCAGGCCCCCTGCCATCACAATGCACCATGATCCCTTTCATGGCAATAATCCATGACCCCTTTCATCACAATGCTCCAGTATGCCTTTCATCACAATACTCGATGCCCCCTGTCATCACAATGCCCCATGACCCCTCTCAGCAAAATATTCCATGCCCCATGTAGTCACAATGCTCCATAACAGCTGTCATCACAATGTTCCATGCCCCCTTTCATCGCAATTTTTCAAGACAACTTTCATCACAATGCTCCATGACCACTTTCATCACAATGCTCCTTGGCCTGGGTCATCGCAATGCTCCATGACTCCTTTCATCACAATGCTCCATGGCCTCTGACATCACAATGCTCCATAAGCCATGTCATCACAATGTGCCATGACCCCGTCAAAACAATGCTCCATAACCCCTTTCATCACAATGCTCCGTGACCCATGTCAACACAATTGTCCAGGACCCCTTTCATCACAATGCTCCTTGGCACGTGTCATCACAATGCTCCATGAACAGTATCATCACAATGCACCATGATCCCTCTCATAACAATGCACTATGACACCTGTCATCACAATGCTCCAAGACAACTGTCATCACAATGCCACATGACTCCTGTCATCACAATACTCCCTGACCTTTGTCATCACAATGCTCCTTGACGCCTTTCATCACAATGCACCATTACCCCTTTCATCACAATTCTCCAGGCCCTCTGTCACCACAATGCTCCATATCCCCTGACATCACAATGGCCAACGACACTTGTCATCACAATTCACCATGGATCTTGTCATCAAAAGGCTCCATGCTCGTGTCATCACAATGATCCAAGACCCGTGTCATCACAATGCTCCATGGCCGGTCTCATCACAGTGCTCCATGACCCCTGTCATCAAAATTCTCCATGAACTTTCATCACAGTGCTCCATGAACACATTCATCACAATGCTCCATGATCCCTTTCATCACAATGCTCTAGGACCAACATCATCACAATGCCCCATGACCCCTGTCATCACAAGAATCCATGGTCTTTGACATCACAGTGCTCCATGACACCTGTCATCACAATGCTCGATGATTCGTTTCATCACAATGCTCCCTTACCCCTCTCATCACAGTGCTCCATGACCCCTTGCATCACAACGCTCCATGACCAATTGCATCACAACGCTCCATGACTCCTATCATCACAATGCTCTATGGCCCTTGTCATCACAATGCTCAATGCCCACTGTCATCACAATGCTCCATGAGCACATTCATCACAATACTCTATGAGCCGTTTCATCACAATGCTAAATGGCCCTTGTCATCACAATGTTCTACGGTGCTTGTCATCACAATGCTGCATGACCCCTGTCATCACAATGCTCCATGGCCCTTGCCATCACAATGCTCCATGAACGCTGTCATCACAATGCCCTATGACCAGTATCATCACAGTGCTCCTTGGCTGTTGTCATGAAAATGCTCAATAACCCCTGTCTTCAAAGTGAACCATGGCCCTTGTCATCACAATGCTCCCTGACACATTTCATCACAATGCTCCATGACCACTTTCATTACAGAGCCCCATGATCGCTATCATCACAATGATCTATGACCCCTTTCATCACAGTGTTCCAGTACCATTTTCCACACAATGATCCACGACCCCTATCACCACAATGCTCCATGACACTTATTTTCACTATGCTCTATGTCCCTTGTCATCACAATGCTCCATGGCCACTGTCATCACAATGCTCCATGACCCGTTTCATCACAATGCTAAATTTCCCTTGTCATCACAATGCTCCATGGCGCTTGTCATCACAATGCTGCATGACTCCTGTCATCACACTGCCCTATGACCCCTGTCATCACAAGGCTCCATGGCCCTTGTCATCACAAAGCTCCATAACACCTGTCATCACAATCCTCCATGCCCTTGTCATGACAATGCTCCATGACCCCTGTCATCACAAGTCTCCGTGGCCCTTGACATCACAATTCTCCATGACACCTGACAACACAAGGCTCCAGTACGCGTTTCATCACAATGCTCCAGGCCCCCTCTCATCACAATGCACCATGATCCCTTTCATGGCAATAATCCATGACCCCTTTCATCACAATGCTCCAGTATGCCTTTCATCACAATACTCGATGCCCCCTATCATCACAATGCCCCATGACCCCTCTCAGCAAAATATTCCATGCCCCATGTAGTCACAATGCTCCATAACAGCTGTCATCACAATGTTCCATGCCCCCTTTCATCGCAATTTTTCAAGACAACTTTCATCACAATGCTCCATGACCACTTTCATCACAATGCTCCTTGGCCTGGGTCATCGCAATGCTCCATGACTCCTTTCATCACAATGCTCCATGGCCTCTGACATCACAATGCTCCATAAGCCATGTCATCACAATGTGCCATGACCCCGTCAAAACAATGCTCCATAACCCCTTTCATCACAATGCTCCGTGACCCATGTCAACACAATTGTCCAGGACCCCTTTCATCACAATGCTCCTTGGCACGTGTCATCACAATGCTCCATGAACAGTATCATCACAATGCACCATGATCCCTGTCATCACAATGCACTATGACACCTGTCATCACAATGCTCCAAGACAACTGTCATCACAATGTCACATGACTCCTGTCATCACAATACTCCCTGACCTTTGTCATCACAATGCTCCTTGACGCCTTTCATCACAATGCACCATTACCCCTTTCATCACAATTCTCCAGGCCCTCTGTCACCACAATGCTCCATAACCCCTGACATCACAATGGCCAACGACACCTGTCATCACAATTCACCATGGATCTTGTCATCAAAAGGCTCCATGCTCGTGTCATCACAACGATCCAAGACCCGTGTCATCACAATGCTCCATGGCCGGTCTCATCACAGTGCTCCATGACCCCTGTCATCAAAATTCTCCATTAACTTTCATCACTGTGCTCCATGAACACATTCATCACAATGCTCCATGATCCCTTTCATCACAGTGCTCTAGGACCAACATCATCACAATGCCCCATGACCCCTGTCATCACAAGAATCCATGGTCTTTGACATCACAGTGCTCCATGACACCTGTCATCACAATGCTCGATGATTCGTTTCATCACAATGCTCCCTTACCCCTGTCATCACAGTGCTCCTTGACCCCTTGCATCACAACGCTCCATGACCAATTGCATCACAACGCTCCATGACTCCTATCATCACAATGCTCTATGGCCCTTGTCATCACAATGCTCAATGCCCACTGTCATCACAATGCTCCATGAGCACATTCATCACAATACTCTATGAGCCGTTTCATCACAATGCTACATGGCCCTTGTCATCACAATGTTCTACTGTGCTTATCATCACAATGCTGCATGACCCCTGTCATCACAATGCTCCATGGCCCTTGCCATCACAATGCTCCATGAACGCTGTCATCACAATGCCCTCTGACCAGTATCATCACAGTGCTCCTTGGCTGTTGTCATGAAAATGCTCCATAACCCCTGTGTTCACAGTGAACCATGGCCCTTGTCATCACAATGCTCCCTGACCCATTTCATCACAATGCTCCATGACCACTTTCATTACAGAGCTCCATGATCGCTATCATCACAATGATCCATGACCCCTTTCATCACAGTGTTCCAGTACCATTTTCATCACAATGATCCACGACCCCTATCACCACAATGCTCCATGACACTTATTTTCACTATGATCTATGGCCCTTGTCATCACAATGCTCCATGGCCACTGTCACCACAATGCTCCATAACCCCTGACATCACAATAGCCAACGACACCTGTCATCACAATTCACCATGGATCTTGTCATCAAAGGGCTCCATGCTCGTGTCATCACAATGATCCAAGACCCGTGTCATCACAATGCTCCATGGACGGTCTCATCACAGTGCTCCATGACCCCTGTCATCAAAATTCTCCATGAAATTTCATCACAGTGCTCCATGAACACATTCATCACAATGCTCCATGATCCCTTTCATCACAATGCTCTAGGACCAACATCATCACAATGCTCCATGATCGCTATCATCACAATGCTCCATGTCCCCTTACATAACGATGCTCCAATACCCCCTTTCATCACAATGCTCCATGGTTACTGTCATCACAATGCGCCAGGACCCATGTCATCACAATGCTCTATGACCCTTGTCATCACAATGTTCCATGGCCCTTGTCATCACAATGCTCCATGACCACATTCATCACAATGCTGCATGACCCGTTTCACCACAATGCTAAGTGGCCCTTGTCATCACAATGCTCCATGGTGCTTGTCATCACAATGCTCCATGCCCCCGTCATCACAATGCCCCAGGACCCCTGTCATCACAAGAATCCATGGTCTTTGACATCACAGTGCTCCATGACACCTGTCATCACAATGCTCGATGATTCGTTTCATCACAATGCTCCCTTACCCCTGTCATCACAGTGCTCCATGACCCCTTGCATCACAACGCTCCATGACCAATTGCATCACAACGCTCCATGACTCCTATCATCACAATGCTCTATGGCCCTTGTCATCACAATGCTCAATGCCCACTGTCATCACAATGCTCCATGAGCACATTCATCACAATACTCTATGAGCCGTTTCATCACAATGCTAAATGGCCCTTGTCATCACAATGTTCTACGGTGCTTGTCATCACAATGCTGCATGACCCCTGTCATCACAATGCTCCATGGCCCTTGCCATCACAATGCTCCATGAACGCTGTCATCACAATGCCCTATGACCAGTATCACCACAGTGCTCCTTGGCTGTTGTCATGAAAATGCTCCATAACCCCTGTCATCACAGTGAACCATGGCCCTTGTCATCACAATGCTCCCTGACCCATTTCATCACAATGTCCCTGACCACTTTCATTACAGAGCTCCATGATCGCTATCATCACAATGATCCATGACCCCTTTCATCACAGTGTTCCAGTACCATTTTCATCACAATGATCCACGACCCCTATCACCACAATGCTCCATGACACTTATTTTCACTATGCTCTATGGCCCTTGTCATCACAATGCTCCATGGCCACTGTCATCACAATGCTCCATGACCCGTTTCATCACAATGCTAAATTTCCCTTGTCATCACAATGCTCCATGGCGCTTGTCATCACAATGCTGCATGACTCCTGTCATCACACTGCCCTATGACCCCTGTCATCACAAGGCTCCATGGCCCTTGTCATCACAAAGCTCCATAACACCTGTCATCACAATCCTCCATGCCCTTGTCATGACAATGCTCCATGACCCCTGTCATCACAAGTCTCCGTGGCCCTTGACATCACAATTCTCCATGACACCTGACAACACAAGGCTCCAGTACGCGTTTCATCACAATGCTCCAGGCCCCCTGTCATCACAATGCACCATGATCCCTTTCATGGCAATAATCCATGACCCCTTTCATCACAATGCTCCAGTATGCCTTTCATCACAATACTCGATGCCCCCTGTCATCACAATGCCCCATGACCCCTCTCAGCAAAATATTCCATGCCCCATGTAGTCACAATGCTCCATAACAGCTGTCATCACAATGTTCCATGCCCCCTTTCATCGCAATTTTTCAAGACAACTTTCATCACAATGCTCCATGACCACTTTCATCACAATGCTCCTTGGCCTGGGTCATCGCAATGCTCCATGACTCCTTTCATCACAATGCTCCATGGCCTCTGACATCACAATGCTCCATAAGCCATGTCATCACAATGTGCCATGACCCCGTCAAAACAATGCTCCATAACCCCTTTCATCACAATGCTCCGTGACCCATGTCAACACAATTGTCCAGGACCCCTTTCATCACAATGCTCCTTGGCACGTGTCATCACAATGCTCCATGAACAGTATCATCACAATGCACCATGATCCCTGTCATAACAATGCACTATGACACCTGTCATCACAATGCTCCAAGACAACTGTCATCACAATGTCACATGACTCCTGTCATCACAATACTCCCTGACCTTTGTCATCACAATGCTCCTTGACGCCTTTCATCACAATGCACCATTACCCCTTTCATCACAATTCTCCAGGCCCTCTGTCACCACAATGCTCCATAACCCCTGACATCACAATGGCCAACGACACCTGTCATCACAATTCACCATGGATCTTGTCATCAAAAGGCTCCATGCTCGTGTCATCACAACGATCCAAGACCCGTGTCATCACAATGCTCCATGGCCGGTCTCATCACAGTGCTCCATGACCCCTGTCATCAAAATTCTCCATTAACTTTCATCACTGTGCTCCATGAACACATTCATCACAATGCTCCATGATCCCTTTCATCACAGTGCTCTAGGACCAACATCATCACAATGCCCCATGACCCCTGTCATCACAAGAATCCATGGTCTTTGACATCACAGTGCTCCATGACACCTGTCATCACAATGCTCGATGATTCGTTTCATCACAATGCTCCCTTACCCCTGTCATCACAGTGCTCCTTGACCCCTTGCATCACAACGCTCCATGACCAATTGCATCACAACGCTCCATGACTCCTATCATCACAATGCTCTATGGCCCTTGTCATCACAATGCTCAATGCCCACTGTCATCACAATGCTCCATGAGCACATTCATCACAATACTCTATGAGCCGTTTCATCACAATGCTACATGGCCCTTGTCATCACAATGTTCTACTGTGCTTATCATCACAATGCTGCATGACCCCTGTCATCACAATGCTCCATGGCCCTTGCCATCACAATGCTCCATGAACGCTGTCATCACAATGCCCTCTGACCAGTATCATCACAGTGCTCCTTGGCTGTTGTCATGAAAATGCTCCATAACCCCTGTGTTCACAGTGAACCATGGCCCTTGTCATCACAATGCTCCCTGACCCATTTCATCACAATGCTCCATGACCACTTTCATTACAGAGCTCCATGATCGCTATCATCACAATGATCCATGACCCCTTTCATCACAGTGTTCCAGTACCATTTTCATCACAATGATCCACGACCCCTATCACCACAATGCTCCATGACACTTATTTTCACTATGATCTATGGCCCTTGTCATCACAATGCTCCATGGCCACTGTCACCACAATGCTCCATAACCCCTGACATCACAATAGCCAACGACACCTGTCATCACAATTCACCATGGATCTTGTCATCAAAGGGCTCCATGCTCGTGTCATCACAATGATCCAAGACCCGTGTCATCACAATGCTCCATGGACGGTCTCATCACAGTGCTCCATGACCCCTGTCATCAAAATTCTCCATGAAATTTCATCACAGTGCTCCATGAACACATTCATCACAATGCTCCATGATCCCTTTCATCACAATGCTCTAGGACCAACATCATCACAATGCTCCATGATCGCTATCATCACAATGCTCCATGTCCCCTTTCATAACGATGCTCCAATACCCCCTTTCATCACAATGCTCCATGGTTACTGTCATCACAATGCGCCAGGACCCATGTCATCACAATGCTCTATGACCCTTGTCATCACAATGTTCCATGGCCCTTGTCATCACAATGCTCCATGACCACATTCATCACAATGCTGCATGACCCGTTTCACCACAATGCTAAGTGGCCCTTGTCATCACAATGCTCCATGGTGCTTGTCATCACAATGCTCCATGCCCCCGTCATCACAATGCCCCAGGACCCCTGTCATCACAAGAATCCATGGTCTTTGACATCACAGTGCTCCATGACACCTGTCATCACAATGCTCGATGATTCGTTTCATCACAATGCTCCCTTACCCCTGTCATCACAGTGCTCCATGACCCCTTGCATCACAACGCTCCATGACCAATTGCATCACAACGCTCCATGACTCCTATCATCACAATGCTCTATGGCCCTTGTCATCACAATGCTCAATGCCCACTGTCATCACAATGCTCCATGAGCACATTCATCACAATACTCTATGAGCCGTTTCATCACAATGCTAAATGGCCCTTGTCATCACAATGTTCTACGGTGCTTGTCATCACAATGCTGCATGACCCCTGTCATCACAATGCTCCATGGCCCTTGCCATCACAATGCTCCATGAACGCTGTCATCACAATGCCCTATGACCAGTATCACCACAGTGCTCCTTGGCTGTTGTCATGAAAATGCTCCATAACCCCTGTCATCACAGTGAACCATGGCCCTTGTCATCACAATGCTCCCTGACCCATTTCATCACAATGTCCCTGACCACTTTCATTACAGAGCTCCATGATCGCTATCATCACAATGATCCATGACCCCTTTCATCACAGTGTTCCAGTACCATTTTCATCACAATGATCCACGACCCCTATCACCACAATGCTCCATGACACTTATTTTCACTATGCTCTATGGCCCTTGTCATCACAATGCTCCATGGCCACTGTCATCACAATGCTCCATGACCCGTTTCATCACAATGCTAAATTTCCCTTGTCATCACAATGCTCCATGGCGCTTGTCATCACAATGCTGCATGACTCCTGTCATCACACTGCCCTATGACCCCTGTCATCACAAGGCTCCATGGCCCTTGTCATCACAAAGCTCCATAACACCTGTCATCACAATCCTCCATGCCCTTGTCATGACAATGCTCCATGACCCCTGTCATCACAAGTCTCCGTGGCCCTTGACATCACAATTCTCCATGACACCTGACAACACAAGGCTCCAGTACGCGTTTCATCACAATGCTCCAGGCCCCCTGTCATCACAATGCACCATGATCCCTTTCATGGCAATAATCCATGACCCCTTTCATCACAATGCTCCAGTATGCCTTTCATCACAATACTCGATGCCCCCTGTCATCACAATGCCCCATGACCCCTCTCAGCAAAATATTCCATGCCCCATGTAGTCACAATGCTCCATAACAGCTGTCATCACAATGTTCCATGCCCCCTTTCATCGCAATTTTTCAAGACAACTTTCATCACAATGCTCCATGACCACTTTCATCACAATGCTCCTTGGCCTGGGTCATCGCAATGCTCCATGACTCCTTTCATCACAATGCTCCATGGCCTCTGACATCACAATGCTCCATAAGCCATGTCATCACAATGTGCCATGACCCCGTCAAAACAATGCTCCATAACCCCTTTCATCACAATGCTCCGTGACCCATGTCAACACAATTGTCCAGGACCCCTTTCATCACAATGCTCCTTGGCACGTGTCATCACAATGCTCCATGAACAGTATCATCACAATGCACCATGATCCCTGTCATAACAATGCACTATGACACCTGTCATCACAATGCTCCAAGACAACTGTCATCACAATGCCACATGACTCCTGTCATCACAATACTCCCTGACCTTTGTCATCACAATGCTCCTTGACGCCTTTCATCACAATGCACCATTACCCGTTTCATCACATTTCTCCAGGCCCTCTATCACCACAATGCTCCATAACCCCTGACATCACAATGGCCAACGACACCTGTCATCACAATTCACCATGGATCTTGTCATCAAAAGGCTCCATCCTCATGTCATCACAATGATCCAAGACCCGTGTCATCACAATGCTCCATGGCCGGTCTCATCACAGTGCTCCATGACCCCTGTCATCAAAATTCTCCATGAACTTTCATCACAGTGCTCCATGAACACATTCATCACAATGCTCCATGATCCCTTTCATCACAATGCTCTAGGACCAACATCATCACAATGCCCCATGACCCCTGTCATCACAAGAATCCATGGTCTTTGACATCACAGTGCTCCATGACACCTGTCATCACAATGCTCGATGATTCGTTTCATCACAATGCTCCCTTACCCCTCTCATCACAGTGCTCCATGACCCCTTGCATCACAACGCTCCATGACCAATTGCATCACAACGCTCCATGACTCCTATCATCACAATGCTCTATGGCCCTTGTCATCACAATGCTCAATGCCCACTGTCATCACAATGCTCCATGAGCACATTCATCACAATACTCTATGAGCCGTTTCATCACAATGCTAAATGGCCCTTGTCATCACAATGTTCTACGGTGCTTGTCATCACAATGCTGCATGACCCCTGTCATCACAATGCTCCATGGCCCTTGCCATCACAATGCTCCATGAACGCTGTCATCACAATGCCCTATGACCAGTATCACCACAGTGCTCCTTGGCTGTTGTCATGAAAATGCTCCATAACCCCTGTCATCACAGTGAACCATGGCCCTTGTCATCACAATGCTCCCTGACCCATTTCATCACAATGTCCATGACCACTTTCATTACAGAGCTCCATGATCGCTATCATCACAATGATCCATGACCCCTTTCATCACAGTGTTCCAGTACCATTTTCATCACAATGATCCACGACCCCTATCACCACAATGCTCCATGACACTTATTTTCACTATGCTCTATGGCCCTTGTCATCACAATGCTCCATGGCCACTGTCATCACAATGCTCCATGACCCGTTTCATCACAATGCTAAATTTCCCTTGTCATCACAATGCTCCATGGCGCTTGTCATCACAATGCTGCATGACTCCTGTCATCACACTGCCCTATGACCCCTGTCATCACAAGGCTCCATGGCCCTTGTCATCACAAAGCTCCATAACACCTGTCATCACAATCCTCCATGCCCTTGTCATGACAATGCTCCATGACCCCTGTCATCACAAGTCTCCGTGGCCCTTGACATCACAATTCTCCATGACACCTGACAACACAAGGCTCCAGTACGCGTTTCATCACAATGCTCCAGGCCCCCTGTCATCACAATGCACCATGATCCCTTTCATGGCAATAATCCATGACCCCTTTCATCCCAATGCTCCAGTATGCCTTTCATCACAATACTCGATGCCCCCTGTCATCACAATGCCCCATGACCCCTCTCAGCAAAATATTCCATGCCCCATGTAGTCACAATGCTCCATAACAGCTGTCATCACAATGTTCCATGCCCCCTTTCATCGCAATTTTTCAAGACAACTTTCATCACAATGCTCCATGACCACTTTCATCACAATGCTCCTTGGCCTGGGTCATCGCAATGCTCCATGACTCCTTTCATCACAATGCTCCATGGCCTCTGACATCACAATGCTCCATAAGCCATGTCATCACAATGTGCCATGACCCCGTCAAAACAATGCTCCATAACCCCTTTCATCACAATGCTCCGTGACCCATGTCAACACAATTGTCCAGGACCCCTTTCATCACAATGCTCCTTGGCACGTGTCATCACAATGCTCCATGAACAGTATCATCACAATGCACCATGATCCCTGTCATAACAATGCACTATGACACCTGTCATCACAATGCTCCAAGACAACTGTCATCACAATGCCACATGACTCCTGTCATCACAATACTCCCTGACCTTTGTCATCACAATGCTCCTTGACGCCTTTCATCACAATGCACCATTACCCGTTTCATCACAATTCTCCAGGCCCTCTGTCACCACAATGCTCCATAACCCCTGACATCACAATGGCCAACGACACCTGTCATCACAATTCACCATGGATCTTGTCATCAAAAGGCTCCATCCTCATGTCATCACAATGATCCAAGACCCGTGTCATCACAATGCTCCATGGCCGGTCTCATCACAGTGCTCCATGACCCCTGTCATCAAAATTCTCCATGAACTTTCATCACAGTGCTCCATGAACACATTCATCACAATGCTCCATGATCCCTTTCATCACAATGCTCTAGGACCAACATCATCACAATGCCCCATGACCCCTGTCATCACAAGAATCCATGGTCTTTGACATCACAGTGCTCCATGACACCTGTCATCACAATGCTCGATGATTCGTTTCATCACAATGCTCCCTTACCCCTCTCATCACAGTGCTCCATGACCCCTTGCATCACAACGCTCCATGACCAATTGCATCACAACGCTCCATGACTCCTATCATCACAATGCTCTATGGCCCTTGTCATCACAATGCTCAATGCCCACTGTCATCACAATGCTCCATGAGCACATTCATCACAATACTCTATGAGCCGTTTCATCACAATGCTAAATGGCCCTTGTCATCACAATGTTCTACGGTGCTTGTCATCACAATGCTGCATGACCCCTGTCATCACAATGCTCCATGGCCCTTGCCATCACAATGCTCCATGAACGCTGTCATCACAATGCCCTATGACCAGTATCACCACAGTGCTCCTTGGCTGTTGTCATGAAAATGCTCCATAACCCCTGTCATCACAGTGAACCATGGCCCTTGTCATCACAATGCTCCCTGACCCATTTCATCACAATGCTCCATGACCACTTTCATTACAGAGCTCCATGATCGCTATCATCACAATGATCCATGACCCCTTTCATCACAGTGTTCCAGTACCATTTTCATCACAATGATCCACGACCCCTATCACCACAATGCTCCATGACACGTATTTTCACTATGCTCTATGGCCCTTGTCATCACAATGCCCCTTGGCCACTGTCATCACAATGCTCCATGACCCTTTTCATCACAATGCTAAATTTCCCTTGTCATCACAATGCTCCATGGCGCTTGTCATCACAGTGCTGCATGACTCCTGTCATCACACTGCCCTATGACCCCTGTCATCACAAGGCTCCATGGCCCTTGTCGTCAGAATGCTCCATAACACCTGTCATCACAATCCTCCATGCCCTTGTCATGACAATGCTCCATGACCCCTGTCATCACAAGTCTCCGTGGCCCTTGACATCACAATTCTCCATGACACCTGACAACACAAGGCTCCAGTACGCGTTTCATCACAATGCTCCAGGCCCCCTGTCATCACAATGCACCATGATCCCTTTCATGGCAATAATCCATGACCCCTTTCATCACAATGCTCCAGTATGCCTTTCATCACAATACTCGATGCCCCCTGTCATCACAATGCCCCATGACCCCTCTCAGCAAAATATTCCATGCCCCATGTAGTCACAATGCTCCATAACAGCTGTCATCACAATGTTCCATGCCCCCTTTCATCGCAATTTTTCAAGACAACTTTCATCACAATGCTCCATGACCACTTTCATCACAATGCTCCTTGGCCTGGGTCATCGCAATGCTCCATGACTCCTTTCATCACAATGCTCCATGGCCTCTGACATCACAATGCTCCATAAGCCATGTCATCACAATGTGCCATGACCCCGTCAAAACAATGCTCCATAACCCCTTTCATCACAATGCTCCGTGACCCATGTCAACACAATTGTCCAGGACCCCTTTCATCACAATGCTCCTTGGCACGTGTCATCACAATGCTCCATGAACAGTATCATCACAATGCACCATGATCCCTGTCATCACAATGCACTATGACACCTGTCATCACAATGCTCCAAGACAACTGTCATCACAATGCCACATGACTCCTGTCATCACAATACTCCCTGACCTTTGTCATCACAATGCTCCTTGACGCCTTTCATCACAATGCACCATTACCCCTTTCATCACAATTCTCCAGGCCCTCTGTCACCACAATGCTCCATAATCCCTGACATCACAATGGCCAACGACACCTGTCATCACAATTCACCATGGATCTTGTCATCATAAGGCTCCATCCTCATGTCATCACAATGATCCAAGACCCGTGTCATCACAATGCTCCATGGCCGGTCTCATCACAGTGCTCCATGACCCCTGTCATCAAAATTCTCCATGAACTTTCATCACAGTGCTCCATGAACACATTCATCACAATGCTCCATGATCCCTTTCATCACAATGCTCTAGGACCAACATCATCACAATGCCCCATGACCCCTGTCATCACAAGAATCCATGGTCTTTGACATCACAGTGCTCCATGACACCTGTCATCACAATGCTCGATGATTCGTTTCATCACAATGCTCCCTTACCCCTCTCATCACAGTGCTCCATGACCCCTTGCATCACAACGCTCCATGACCAATTGCATCACAACGCTCCATGACTCCTATCATCACAATGCTCTATGGCCCTTGTCATCACAATGCTCAATGCCCACTGTCATCACAATGCTCCATGAGCACATTCATCACAATACTCTATGAGCCGTTTCATCACAATGCTAAATGGCCCTTGTCATCACAATGTTCTACGGTGCTTGTCATCACAATGCTGCATGACCCCTGTCATCACAATGCTCCGTGGCCCTTGCCATCACAATGCTCCATGAACGCTGTCATCACAATGCCCTATGACCAGTATCACCACAGTGCTCCTTGGCTGTTGTCATGAAAATGCTCCATAACCCCTGTCATCACAGTGAACCATGGCCCTTGTCATCACAATGCTCCCTGACCCATTTCATCACAATGCTCCATGACCACTTTCATTACAGAGCTCCATGATCGCTATCATCACAATGATCCATGACCCCTTTCATCACAGTGTTCCAGTACCATTTTCATCACAATGATCCACGAACCCTATCATCACAATGCTCCATGACACTTATTTTCACTATGCTCTATGGCCCTTGTCATCACAATGCTCCATGGCCACTGTCATCACAATGCTCCATGACCCGTTTCATCACAATGCTAAATTTCCCTTGTCATCACAATGCTCCATGGCGCTTGTCATCACAATGCTGCATGACTCCTGTCATCACACTGCCCTATGACCCCTGTCATCACAAGGCTCCATGGCCCTTGTCATCACAAAGCTCCATAACACCTGTCATCACAATCCTCCATGCCCTTGTCATGACAATGCTCCATGACCCCTGTCATCACAAGGCACCGTGGCCCTTGACATCACAATTCTCCATGACACCTGACAACACAAGGCTCCAGTACGCGTTTCATCACAATGCTCCAGGCCCCCTGTCATCACAATGCACCATGATCCCTTTCATGGCAATAATCCATGACCCCTTTCATCACAATGCTCCAGTATGCCGTTCATCACAGTACTCGATGCCCCCTGTCATCACAATGCCCCATGACCCCTCTCAGCAAAATATTCCATGCCCCATGTAGTCACAATGCTCCATACCAGCTGTCATCACAATGCTCCATGACCCTTGTCATGACAATGCTCCATGGCATTTTTCATCACAATGTTCCATGCCCCCTTTCATCGCAATTCTTCAAGACAACTTTCATCACAATGCTCCATGACCACTTTCATCACAATGCTCCTTGGCCTGGGTCATCGCAATGCTCCATGACTCCTTTCATCACAATGCTCCATGGCCTCTGACATCACAATGCTCCATAAGCCATGTCATCACAATGTGCCATGACCCCGTCAAAACAATGCTCCATAACCCCTTTCATCACAATGCTCCGTAACCCATGTCAACACAATTGTCCAGGACCCCTTTCATCACAATGCTCCTTGGCACGTGTCATCACAATGCTCCATGAACAGTATCATCACAATGCACCATGATCCCTGTCATAACAATGGACTATGACACCTGTCATCACAATGCTCCAAGACAACTGTCATCACAATGCCACATGACTCCTGTCATCACAATACTCCCTGACCTTTGTCATCACAATGCTCCTTGACGCCTTTCATCACAATGCACCATTACCCGTTTCATCACAATTCTCCAGGCCCTCTGTCACCACAATGCTCCATAACCCCTGACATCACAATGGCCAACGACACCTGTCATCACAATTCACCATGGATCTTGTCATCAAAAGGCTCCATCCTCATGTCATCACAATGATCCAAGACCCGTGTCATCACAATGCTCCATGGCCGGTCTCATCACAGTGTTCCATGACCCCTGTCATGAAAATTCTCCATGAACGTTCATCACAGTGCTCCATGAACACATTCATCACAATGCTCCATGATCCCTTTCATCACAATGCTCTAGGACCAACATCATCACAATGCCCCATGACCCCTGTCATCACAAGAATCCATGGTCTTTGACATCACAGTGCTCCATGACACCTGTCATCACAATGCTCGATGATTCGTTTCATCACAATGCTCCCTTACCCCTCTCATCACAGTGCTCCATGACCCCTTGCATCACAACGCTCCATGACCAATTGCATCACAACGCTCCATGACTCCTATCATCACAATGCTCTATGGCCCTTGTCATCACAATGCTCAATGCCCACTGTCATCACAATGCTCCATGAGCACATTCATCACAATACTCTATGAGCCGTTTCATCACAATGCTAAATGGCCCTTGTCATCACAATGTTCTACGGTGCTTGTCATCACAATGCTGCATGACCCCTGTCATCACAATGCTCCATGGCCCTTGCCATCACAATGCTCCATGAACGCTGTCATCACAATGCCCTATGACCAGTATCACCACAGTGCTCCTTGGCTGTTGTCATAAAAATGCTCCATAACCCCTGTCATCACAGTGAACCATGGCCCTTGTCATCACAATGCTCCCTGACCCATTTCATCACAATGCTCCATGACCACTTTTATTACAGAGCTCCATGATCGCTATCATCACAATGATCCATGACCCCTTTCATCACAGTGTTCCAGTACCATTTTCATCACAATGATCCACGACCCCTATCACCACAATGCTCCATGACACTTATTTTCACTATGCTCTATGGCCCTTGTCATCACAATGCTCCATGGCCACTGTCATCACAATGCTCCATGACCCGTTTCATCACAATGCTAAATTTCCCTTGTCATCACAATGCTCCATGGCGCTTGTCATCACAATGCTGCATGACTCCTGTCATCACACTGCCCTATGACCCCTGTCATCACAAGGCTCCATGGCCCTTGTCTTCACAAAGCTCCATAACAACTGTCATCACAATCCTCCATGCCCTTGTCATGACAATGCTCCATGACCCCTGTCATCACAAGGCACCGTGGCCCTTGACATCACAATTCTCCATGACACCTGACAACACAAGGCTCCAGTACGCGTTTCATCACAATGCTCCAGGCCCCCTGTCATCACAATGCACCATGATCCCTTTCATGGCAATAATCCATGACCCCTTTCATCACAATGCTCCAGTATGCCGTTCATCACAGTACTCGATGCCCCCTGTCATCACAATGCCCCATGACCCCTCTCAGCAAAATATTCCATGCCCCATGTAGTCACAATGCTCCATATCAGCTGTCATCACAATACTCCATGACCCTTGTCATGACAATGCTCCATGGCATTTTTCATCACAATGTTCCATGCCCCCTTTCATCGCAATTCTTCAAGACAACTTTCATCACAATGCTCCATGACCACTTTCATCACAATGCTCCTTGGCCTGGGTCATCGCAATGCTCCATGACTCCTTTCATCACAATGCTCCATGGCCTCTGACATCACAATGCTCCATAAGCCATGTCATCACAATGTGCCATGACCCCGTCAAAACAATGCTCCATAACCCCTTTCATCACAATGCTCCGTAACCCATGTCAACACAATTGTCCAGGACCCCTTTCATCACAATGCTCCTTGGCACGTGTCATCACAATGCTCCATGAACAGTATCATCACAATGCACCATGATCCCTGTCATAACAATGCACTATGACACCTGTCATCACAATGCTCCAAGACAACTGTCATCACAATGCCACATGACTCCTGTCATCACAATACTCCCTGACCTTTGTCATCACAATGCTCCTTGACGCCTTTCATCAAAATGCACCATTACCCCTTTCATCACAATTCTCCAGGCCCTCTGTCACCACAATGCTCCATAACCCCTGACATCACGATGGCCAACGACACCTGTCATCACAATTCACCATGGATCTTGTCATCAAAAGGCTCCATCCTCATGTCATCACAATGATCCAAGACCCGTGTCATCACAATGCTCCATGGCCGGTCTCATCACAGTGTTCCATGACCCCTGTCATCAAAATTCTCCATGAACGTTCATCACAGTGCTCCATGAACACATTCATCACAATGCTCCATGATCCCTTTCATCACAATGCTCTAGGACCAACATCATCACAATGCCCCATGACCCCTGTCATCACAAGAATCCATGGACTTTGACATCACAGTGCTCCATGACACCTGTCATCACAATGCTCGATGATTCGTTTCATCACAATGCTCCCTTACCCCTCTCATCACAGTGCTCCATGACCCCTTGCATCACAACGCTCCATGACCAATTGCATCACAACGCTCCATGACTCCTATCATCACAATGCTCTATGGCCCTTGTCATCACAATGCTCAATGCCCACTGTCATCACAATGCTCCATGAGCACATTCATCACAATACTCTATGAGCCGTTTCATCACAATGCTAAATGGCCCTTGTCATCACAATGTTCTACGGTGCTTGTCATCACAATGCTGCATGACCCCTGTCATCACAATGCTCCATGGCCCTTGCCATCACAATGCTCCATGAACGCTGTCATCACAATGCCCTATGACCAGTATCACCACAGTGCTCCTTGGCTGTTGTCATGAAAATGCTCCATAACCCCTGTCATCACAGTGAACCATGGCCCTTGTCATCACAATGCTCCCTGACCCATTTCATCACAATGCTCCATGACCACTTTCATTACAGAGCTCCATGATCGCTATCATCACAATGATCCATGACCCCTTTCATCACAGTGTTCCAGTACCATTTTCATCACAATGATCCACGACCCCTATCACCACAATGCTCCATGACACTTATTTTCACTATGATCTATGGCCCTTTTCATCACAATGCTCCATGGCCACTGTCACCACAATGCTCCATAACCCCTGACATCACAATAGCCAACGACACCTGTCATCACAATTCACCATGGATCTTGTCATCAAAAGGCTCCATGCTCGTGTCATCACAATGATCCAAGACCCGTGTCATCACAATGCTCCATGGCCGGTCTCATCACAGTGCTCCATGACCCCTGTCATCAAAATTCTCCATGAAATTTCATCACAGTGCTCCATGAACACATTCATCACAATGCTCCATGATCCCTTTCATCACAATGCTCTAGGACCAACATCATCACAATGCTCCATGATCGCTATCATCACAATGCTCCATGACCCCTTTCATAACGATGCTCCAATACCCCCTTTCATCACAATGCTCCATGGTTACTGTCATCACAATGCGCCAGGACCCATGTCATCACAATGCTCTATGACCCTTGTCATCACAATGTTCCATGGCCCTTGTCATCACAATGCTCCATGACCCCTGTCATCACAAGTCTCCGTGGCCCTTGACATCACAATTCTCCATGACACCTGACAACACAAGGCTCCAGTACGCGTTTCATCACAATGCTCGAGGCCCCCTGTCATCACAATGCACCATGATCCCTTTCATGGCAATAATCCATGACCCCTTTCATCACAATGCTCCAGTATGCCTTTCATCACAATACTCGATGCCCCCTGTCATCACAATGCCCCATGACCCCTCTCAGCAAAATATTCCATGCCCCATGTAGTCACAATGCTCCATAACAGCTGTCATCACAATGTTCCATGCCCCCTTTCATCGCAATTTTTCAAGACAACTTTCATCACAATGCTCCATGACCACTTTCCTCACAATGCTCCTTGGCCTGGGCCATCGCAATGCTCCATGACTCCTTTCATCACAATGCTCCATGGCCTCTGACATCACAATGCTCCATAAGCCATGTCATCACTATGTGCCATGACCCCGTCAAAACAATGCTCCATAACCCCTTTCATCACAATGCTCCGTGACCCACGTCAACACAATTGTCCAGGACCCCTTTCATCACAATGCTCCTTGGCACGTGTCATCCCAATGCTCCATGAACAGTATCATCACAATGCACCATGATCCCTCTCATAACAATGCACTATGACACCTGTCATCACAATGCTCCAAGACAACTGTCATCACAATGCCACATGACACCTGTCATCACAATACTCCCTAACCTTTGTCATCACAATGCTCCATGACGCCTTTCATCACAATGCACCATTACCCCTTTCATCACAATTCTCCAGGCCCTCTGTCACCACAATGCTCCATAACCCCTGACATCACGATGGCCAACGACACCTGTCATCACAATTCACCATGGATCTTGTCATCAAAAGGCTCCATGATCGTGTCATCACAATGATCCAAGACCCGTGTCATCACAATGCTCCATGGCCGGTCTCATCACAGTGCTCCATGACCCCTGTCATCAAAATTCTCCATGAAATTTCATCACAGTGCTCCATGAACACATTCATCACAATGCTCCATGATCCCTTTCATCACAATGCTCTAGGACCAACATCATCACAATGCTCCATGATCGCTATCATCACAATGCTCCATGACCCCTTTCATAACGATGCTCCAATACCCCCTTTCATCACAATGCTCCATGGTTACTGTCATCACAATGCGCCAGGACTCATGTCATCACAATTCTCTATGACCCTTGTCATCACAATGTTCCATGGCCCTTGTCATCACAATGCTCCATGACCACATTCATCACAATGCTGCATGACCCGTTTCACCACAATGCTAAGTGGCCCTTGTCATCACAATGCTCCATGGTGCTTGTCATCACAGTGCTCCATGCCCCCGTCATCACAATGCCCCAGGACCCCTGTCATCACAAGTATCCATGGTCTTTGACATCACAGTGCTCCATGACACCTGTCATCACAATGCTCGATGTTTCGTTTCATCACAATGCTCCCTTACCCCTCTCATCACAGTGCTCCATGACCCCTTGCATCACAACGCTCCATGACCAATTGCATCACAACGCTCCATGACTCCTATCATCACAATGCTCTATGGCCCTTGTCATCACAATGCTCAATGCCCACTGTCATCACAATGCTCCATGAGCACATTCATCACAATACTCTATGAGCCGTTTCATCACAATGCTAAATGGCCCTTGTCATCACAATGTTCTACGGTGCTTGTCATCACAATGCTGCATGACCCCTGTCATCACAATGCTCCATGGCCCTTGCCATCACAATGCTCCATGAACGCTGTCATCACAATGCCCTATGACCAGTATCACCACAGTGCTCCTTGGCTGTTGTCATGAAAATGCTCCATAACCCCTGTCATCACAGTGAACCATGGCCCTTGTCATCACAATGCTCCCTGACCCATTTCATCACAATGCTCCATGACCACTTTCATTACAGAGCCCCATGATTGCTATCATCACAAAGATCTATGACCCCTTTCATCACAGTGTTCCAGTACCATTTTCATCACAATGATCCACGACCCCTATCACCACAATGCTCCATGACACTTATTTTCACTATGCTCTATGGCCCTTGTCATCACAATGCTCCATGGCCACTGTCATCACAATGCTCCATGACCCGTTTCATCACAATGCTAAATTTCCCTTGTCATCACAATGCTCCATGGCGCTTGTCATCACAATGCTGCATGACTCCTGTCATCACACTGCCCTATGACCCCTGTCATCACAAGGCTCCATGGCCCTTGTCATCACAAAGCTCCATAACACCTGTCATCACAATCCTCCATGCCCTTGTCATGACAATGCTCCATGACCCCTGTCATCACAAGTCTCCGTGGCCCTTGACATCACAATTCTCCATGACACCTGACAACACAAGGCTCCAGTACGCGTTTCATCACAATGCTCCAGGCCCCCTGTCATCACAATGCACCATGATCCCTTTCATGGCAATAATCCATGACCCCTTTCATCACAATGCTCCAGTATGCCTTTCATCACAATACTCGATGCCCCCTGTCATCACAATGCCCCATGACCCCTCTCAGCAAAATATTCCATGCCCCATGTAGTCACAATGCTCCATAACAGCTGTCATCACAATGTTCCATGCCCCCTTTCATCGCAATTTTTCAAGACAACTTTCATCACAATGCTCCATGACCACTTTCATCACAATGCTCCTTGGCCTGGGTCATCGCAATGCTCCATGACTCCTTTCATCACAATGCTCCATGGCCTCTGACATCACAATGCTCCATAAGCGATGTCATCACAATGTGCCATGACCCCGTCAAAACAATGCTCCATAACCCCTTTCATCACAATGCTCCGTGACCCATGTCAACACAATTGTCCAGGACCCCTTTCATCACAATGCTCCTTGGCACGTGTCATCACAATGCTCCATGAACAGTATCATCACAATGCACCATGATCCCTGTCATCACAATGCACTATGACACCTGTCATCACAATGCTCCAAGACAACTGTCATCACAATGCCACATGACTCCTGTCATCACAATACTCCCTGACCTTTGTCATCACAATGCTCCTTGACGCCTTTCATCACAATGCACCATTACCCGTTTCATCACAATTCTCCAGGCCCTCTGTCACCACAATGCTCCATAACCCCTGACATCACAATGGCCAACGACACCTGTCATCACAATTCACCATGGATCTTGTCATCAAAAGGCTCCATCCTCATGTCATCACAATGATCCAAGACCCGTGTCATCACAATGCTCCATGGCCGGTCTCATCACAGTGTTCCATGACCCCTGTCATGAAAATTCTCCATGAACGTTCATCACAGTGCTCCATGAACACATTCATCACAATGCTCCATGATCCCTTTCATCACAATGCTCTAGGACCAACATCATCACAATGCCCCATGACCCCTGTCATCACAAGAATCCATGGTCTTTGACATCACAGTGCTCCATGACACCTGTCATCACAATGCTCGATGATTCGTTTCATCACAATGCTCCCTTACCCCTCTCATCACAGTGCTCCATGACCCCTTGCATCACAACGCTCCATGACCAATTGCATCACAACGCTCCATGACTCCTATCATCACAATGCTCTATGGCCCTTGTCATCACAATGCTCAATGCCCACTGTCATCACAATGCTCCATGAGCACATTCATCACAATACTCTATGAGCCGTTTCATCACAATGCTAAATGGCCCTTGTCATCACAATGTTCTACGGTGCTTGTCATCACAATGCTGCATGACCCCTGTCATCACAATGCTCCATGGCCCTTGCCATCACAATGCTCCATGAACGCTGTCATCACAATGCCCTATGACCAGTATCACCACAGTGCTCCTTGGCTGTTGTCATAAAAATGCTCCATAACCCCTGTCATCACAGTGAACCATGGCCCTTGTCATCACAATGCTCCCTGACCCATTTCATCACAATGCTCCATGACCACTTTTATTACAGAGCTCCATGATCGCTATCATCACAATGATCCATGACCCCTTTCATCACAGTGTTCCAGTACCATTTTCATCACAATGATCCACGACCCCTATCACCACAATGCTCCATGACACTTATTTTCACTATGCTCTATGGCCCTTGTCATCACAATGCTCCATGGCCACTGTCATCACAATGCTCCATGACCCGTTTCATCACAATGCTAAATTTCCCTTGTCATCACAATGCTCCATGGCGCTTGTCATCACAATGCTGCATGACTCCTGTCATCACACTGCCCTATGACCCCTGTCATCACAAGGCTCCATGGCCCTTGTCTTCACAAAGCTCCATAACAACTGTCATCACAATCCTCCATGCCCTTGTCATGACAATGCTCCATGACCCCTGTCATCACAAGGCACCGTGGCCCTTGACATCACAATTCTCCATGACACCTGACAACACAAGGCTCCAGTACGCGTTTCATCACAATGCTCCAGGCCCCCTGTCATCACAATGCACCATGATCCCTTTCATGGCAATAATCCATGACCCCTTTCATCACAATGCTCCAGTATGCCGTTCATCACAGTACTCGATGCCCCCTGTCATCACAATGCCCCATGACCCCTCTCAGCAAAATATTCCATGCCCCATGTAGTCACAATGCTCCATATCAGCTGTCATCACAATACTCCATGACCCTTGTCATGACAATGCTCCATGGCATTTTTCATCACAATGTTCCATGCCCCCTTTCATCGCAATTCTTCAAGACAACTTTCATCACAATGCTCCATGACCACTTTCATCACAATGCTCCTTGGCCTGGGTCATCGCAATGCTCCATGACTCCTTTCATCACAATGCTCCATGGCCTCTGACATCACAATGCTCCATAAGCCATGTCATCACAATGTGCCATGACCCCGTCAAAACAATGCTCCATAACCCCTTTCATCACAATGCTCCGTAACCCATGTCAACACAATTGTCCAGGACCCCTTTCATCACAATGCTCCTTGGCACGTGTCATCACAATGCTCCATGAACAGTATCATCACAATGCACCATGATCCCTGTCATAACAATGCACTATGACACCTGTCATCACAATGCTCCAAGACAACTGTCATCACAATGCCACATGACTCCTGTCATCACAATACTCCCTGACCTTTGTCATCACAATGCTCCTTGACGCCTTTCATCAAAATGCACCATTACCCCTTTCATCACAATTCTCCAGGCCCTCTGTCACCACAATGCTCCATAACCCCTGACATCACGATGGCCAACGACACCTGTCATCACAATTCACCATGGATCTTGTCATCAAAAGGCTCCATCCTCATGTCATCACAATGATCCAAGACCCGTGTCATCACAATGCTCCATGGCCGGTCTCATCACAGTGTTCCATGACCCCTGTCATCAAAATTCTCCATGAACGTTCATCACAGTGCTCCATGAACACATTCATCACAATGCTCCATGATCCCTTTCATCACAATGCTCTAGGACCAACATCATCACAATGCCCCATGACCCCTGTCATCACAAGAATCCATGGACTTTGACATCACAGTGCTCCATGACACCTGTCATCACAATGCTCGATGATTCGTTTCATCACAATGCTCCCTTACCCCTCTCATCACAGTGCTCCATGACCCCTTGCATCACAACGCTCCATGACCAATTGCATCACAACGCTCCATGACTCCTATCATCACAATGCTCTATGGCCCTTGTCATCACAATGCTCAATGCCCACTGTCATCACAATGCTCCATGAGCACATTCATCACAATACTCTATGAGCCGTTTCATCACAATGCTAAATGGCCCTTGTCATCACAATGTTCTACGGTGCTTGTCATCACAATGCTGCATGACCCCTGTCATCACAATGCTCCATGGCCCTTGCCATCACAATGCTCCATGAACGCTGTCATCACAATGCCCTATGACCAGTATCACCACAGTGCTCCTTGGCTGTTGTCATGAAAATGCTCCATAACCCCTGTCATCACAGTGAACCATGGCCCTTGTCATCACAATGCTCCCTGACCCATTTCATCACAATGCTCCATGACCACTTTCATTACAGAGCTCCATGATCGCTATCATCACAATGATCCATGACCCCTTTCATCACAGTGTTCCAGTACCATTTTCATCACAATGATCCACGACCCCTATCACCACAATGCTCCATGACACTTATTTTCACTATGATCTATGGCCCTTTTCATCACAATGCTCCATGGCCACTGTCACCACAATGCTCCATAACCCCTGACATCACAATAGCCAACGACACCTGTCATCACAATTCACCATGGATCTTGTCATCAAAAGGCTCCATGCTCGTGTCATCACAATGATCCAAGACCCGTGTCATCACAATGCTCCATGGCCGGTCTCATCACAGTGCTCCATGACCCCTGTCATCAAAATTCTCCATGAAATTTCATCACAGTGCTCCATGAACACATTCATCACAATGCTCCATGATCCCTTTCATCACAATGCTCTAGGACCAACATCATCACAATGCTCCATGATCGCTATCATCACAATGCTCCATGACCCCTTTCATAACGATGCTCCAATACCCCCTTTCATCACAATGCTCCATGGTTACTGTCATCACAATGCGCCAGGACCCATGTCATCACAATGCTCTATGACCCTTGTCATCACAATGTTCCATGGCCCTTGTCATCACAATGCTCCATGACCCCTGTCATCACAAGTCTCCGTGGCCCTTGACATCACAATTCTCCATGACACCTGACAACACAAGGCTCCAGTACGCGTTTCATCACAATGCTCGAGGCCCCCTGTCATCACAATGCACCATGATCCCTTTCATGGCAATAATCCATGACCCCTTTCATCACAATGCTCCAGTATGCCTTTCATCACAATACTCGATGCCCCCTGTCATCACAATGCCCCATGACCCCTCTCAGCAAAATATTCCATGCCCCATGTAGTCACAATGCTCCATAACAGCTGTCATCACAATGTTCCATGCCCCCTTTCATCGCAATTTTTCAAGACAACTTTCATCACAATGCTCCATGACCACTTTCCTCACAATGCTCCTTGGCCTGGGCCATCGCAATGCTCCATGACTCCTTTCATCACAATGCTCCATGGCCTCTGACATCACAATGCTCCATAAGCCATGTCATCACTATGTGCCATGACCCCGTCAAAACAATGCTCCATAACCCCTTTCATCACAATGCTCCGTGACCCACGTCAACACAATTGTCCAGGACCCCTTTCATCACAATGCTCCTTGGCACGTGTCATCCCAATGCTCCATGAACAGTATCATCACAATGCACCATGATCCCTCTCATAACAATGCACTATGACACCTGTCATCACAATGCTCCAAGACAACTGTCATCACAATGCCACATGACACCTGTCATCACAATACTCCCTAACCTTTGTCATCACAATGCTCCATGACGCCTTTCATCACAATGCACCATTACCCCTTTCATCACAATTCTCCAGGCCCTCTGTCACCACAATGCTCCATAACCCCTGACATCACGATGGCCAACGACACCTGTCATCACAATTCACCATGGATCTTGTCATCAAAAGGCTCCATGATCGTGTCATCACAATGATCCAAGACCCGTGTCATCACAATGCTCCATGGCCGGTCTCATCACAGTGCTCCATGACCCCTGTCATCAAAATTCTCCATGAAATTTCATCACAGTGCTCCATGAACACATTCATCACAATGCTCCATGATCCCTTTCATCACAATGCTCTAGGACCAACATCATCACAATGCTCCATGATCGCTATCATCACAATGCTCCATGACCCCTTTCATAACGATGCTCCAATACCCCCTTTCATCACAATGCTCCATGGTTACTGTCATCACAATGCGCCAGGACTCATGTCATCACAATTCTCTATGACCCTTGTCATCACAATGTTCCATGGCCCTTGTCATCACAATGCTCCATGACCACATTCATCACAATGCTGCATGACCCGTTTCACCACAATGCTAAGTGGCCCTTGTCATCACAATGCTCCATGGTGCTTGTCATCACAGTGCTCCATGCCCCCGTCATCACAATGCCCCAGGACCCCTGTCATCACAAGTATCCATGGTCTTTGACATCACAGTGCTCCATGACACCTGTCATCACAATGCTCGATGTTTCGTTTCATCACAATGCTCCCTTACCCCTCTCATCACAGTGCTCCATGACCCCTTGCATCACAACGCTCCATGACCAATTGCATCACAACGCTCCATGACTCCTATCATCACAATGCTCTATGGCCCTTGTCATCACAATGCTCAATGCCCACTGTCATCACAATGCTCCATGAGCACATTCATCACAATACTCTATGAGCCGTTTCATCACAATGCTAAATGGCCCTTGTCATCACAATGTTCTACGGTGCTTGTCATCACAATGCTGCATGACCCCTGTCATCACAATGCTCCATGGCCCTTGCCATCACAATGCTCCATGAACGCTGTCATCACAATGCCCTATGACCAGTATCACCACAGTGCTCCTTGGCTGTTGTCATGAAAATGCTCCATAACCCCTGTCATCACAGTGAACCATGGCCCTTGTCATCACAATGCTCCCTGACCCATTTCATCACAATGCTCCATGACCACTTTCATTACAGAGCCCCATGATTGCTATCATCACAAAGATCTATGACCCCTTTCATCACAGTGTTCCAGTACCATTTTCATCACAATGATCCACGACCCCTATCACCACAATGCTCCATGACACTTATTTTCACTATGCTCTATGGCCCTTGTCATCACAATGCTCCATGGCCACTGTCATCACAATGCTCCATGACCCGTTTCATCACAATGCTAAATTTCCCTTGTCATCACAATGCTCCATGGCGCTTGTCATCACAATGCTGCATGACTCCTGTCATCACACTGCCCTATGACCCCTGTCATCACAAGGCTCCATGGCCCTTGTCATCACAAAGCTCCATAACACCTGTCATCACAATCCTCCATGCCCTTGTCATGACAATGCTCCATGACCCCTGTCATCACAAGTCTCCGTGGCCCTTGACATCACAATTCTCCATGACACCTGACAACACAAGGCTCCAGTACGCGTTTCATCACAATGCTCCAGGCCCCCTGTCATCACAATGCACCATGATCCCTTTCATGGCAATAATCCATGACCCCTTTCATCACAATGCTCCAGTATGCCTTTCATCACAATACTCGATGCCCCCTGTCATCACAATGCCCCATGACCCCTCTCAGCAAAATATTCCATGCCCCATGTAGTCACAATGCTCCATAACAGCTGTCATCACAATGTTCCATGCCCCCTTTCATCGCAATTTTTCAAGACAACTTTCATCACAATGCTCCATGACCACTTTCATCACAATGCTCCTTGGCCTGGGTCATCGCAATGCTCCATGACTCCTTTCATCACAATGCTCCATGGCCTCTGACATCACAATGCTCCATAAGCGATGTCATCACAATGTGCCATGACCCCGTCAAAACAATGCTCCATAACCCCTTTCATCACAATGCTCCGTGACCCATGTCAACACAATTGTCCAGGACCCCTTTCATCACAATGCTCCTTGGCACGTGTCATCACAATGCTCCATGAACAGTATCATCACAATGCACCATGATCCCTGTCATCACAATGCACTATGACACCTGTCATCACAATGCTCCAAGACAACTGTCATCACAATGCCACATGACTCCTGTCATCACAATACTCCCTGACCTTTGTCATCACAATGCTCCATGACGCCTTTCATCACAATGCACCATTACCCCTTTCATCACAATTCTCCAGGCCCTCTGTCACCACAATGCTCCATAACCCCTGACATCACAATGGCCAACGACACCTGTCATCACAATTCACCATGGATCTTGTCATCAAAAGGCTCCATGCTCGTGTCATCACAATGATCCAAGACCCGTGTCATCACAATGCTCCATGGCCGGTCTCATCACAGTTCTCCATGACACCTGTCATCAAAATTCTCCATGAACTTTCATCACAGTGCTCCATGAACACATTCATCACAATGCTCCATGATCCCTTTCATCACAATGCTCTAGGACCAACATAATCACAATGCCCCATGACCCCTGTCATCACAAGAATCCATGGTCTTTGACATCACAGTGCTCCATGACACCTGTCATCACAATGCTCGATGATTCGTTTCATCACAATGCTCCCTTACCCCTCTCATCACAGTGCTCCATGACCCCTTGCATCACAACGCTCCATGACCAATTGCATCACAACGCTCCATGACTCCTATCATCACAATGCTCTATGGCCCTTGTCATCACAATGCTCAATGCCCACTGTCATCACAATGCTCCATGAGCACATTCATCACAATACTCTATGAGCCGTTTCATCACAATGCTAAATGGCCCTTGTCATCACAATGTTCTACGGTGCTTGTCATCACAATGCTGCATGACCCCTGTCATCACAATGCTCCATGGCCCTTGCCATCACAATGCTCCATGAACGCTGTCATCACAATGCCCTATGACCAGTATCACCACAGTGCTCCTTGGCTGTTGTCATGAAAATGCTCCATAACCCCTGTCATCACAGTGAACCATGGCCCTTGTCATCACAATGCTCCCTGATCCATTTCATCACAATGTCCATGACCACTTTCATTACAGAGCTCCATGATCGCTATCATCACAATGATCCATGACCCCTTTCATCACAGTGTTCCAGTACCATTTTCATCACAATGATCCACGACCCCTATCACCACAATGCTCCATGACACTTATTTTCACTATGCTCTATGGCCCTTGTCATCACAATGCTCCATGGCCACTGTCATCACAATGCTCCATGACCCGTTTCATCACAATGCTAAATTTCCCTTGTCATCACAATGCTCTATGGCGCTTGTCATCACAATGCTGCATGACTCCTGTCATCACACTGCCCTATGACCCCTGTCATCACAAGGCTCCATGGCCCTTGTCATCACAAAGCTCCATAACACCTGTCATCACAATCCTCCATGCCCTTGTCATGACAATGCTCCATGACCCCTGTCATCACAAGTCTCCGTGGCCCTTGACATCACAATTCTCCATGACACCTGACAACACAAGGCTCCAGTACGCGTTTCATCACAATGCTCCAGGCCCCCTGTCATCACAATGCACCATGATCCCTTTCATGGCAATAATCCATGACCCCTTTCATCACAATGCTCCAGTATGCCTTTCATCACAATACTCGATGCCCCCTGTCATCACAATGCCCCATGACCCCTCTCAGCAAAATATTCCATGCCCCATGTAGTCACAATGCTCCATAACAGCTGTCATCACAATGTTCCATGCCCCCTTTCATCGCAATTTTTCAAGACAACTTTCATCACAATGCTCCATGACCACTTTCATCACAATGCTCCTTGGCCTGGGTCATCGCAATGCTCCATGACTCCTTTCATCACAATGCTCCATGGCCTCTGACATCACAATGCTCCATAAGCCATGTCATCACAATGTGCCATGACCCCGTCAAAACAATGCTCCATAACCCCTTTCATCACAATGCTCCGTGACCCATGTCAACACAATTGTCCAGGACCCCTTTCATCACAATGCTCCTTGGCACGTGTCATCACAATGCTCCATGAACAGTATCATCACAATGCACCATGATCCCTGTCATCACAATGCACTATGACACCTGTCATCACAATGCTCCAAGACAACTGTCATCACAATGCCACATGACTCCTGTCATCACAATACTCCCTGACCTTTGTCATCACAATGCTCCATGACGCCTTTCATCACAATGCACCATTACCCCTTTCATCACAATTCTCCAGGCCCTCTGTCACCACAATGCTCCATAACCCCTGACATCACAATGGCCAACGACACCTGTCATCACAATTCACCATGGATCTTGTCATCAAAAGGCTCCATGCTCGTGTCATCACAATGATCCAAGACCCGTGTCATCACAATGCTCCATGGCCGGTCTCATCACAGTTCTCCATGACCCCTGTCATCAAAATTCTCCATGAACTTTCATCACAGTGCTCCATGAACACATTCATCACAATGCTCCATGATCCCTTTCATCACAATGCTCTAGGACCAACATAATCACAATGCCCCATGACCCCTGTCATCACAAGAATCCATGGTCTTTGACATCACAGTGCTCCATGACACCTGTCATCACAATGCTCGATGATTCGTTTCATCACAATGCTCCCTTACCCCTCTCATCACAGTGCTCCATGACCCCTTGCATCACAACGCTCCATGACCAATTGCATCACAACGCTCCATGACTCCTATCATCACAATGCTCTATGGCCCTTGTCATCACAATGCTCAATGCCCACTGTCATCACAATGCTCCATGAGCACATTCATCACAATACTCTATGAGCCGTTTCATCACAATGCTAAATGGCCCTTGTCATCACAATGTTCTACGGTGCTTGTCATCACAATGCTGCATGACCCCTGTCATCACAATGCTCCATGGCCCTTGCCATCACAATGCTCCATGAACGCTGTCATCACAATGCCCTATGACCAGTATCACCACAGTGCTCCTTGGCTGTTGTCATGAAAATGCTCCATAACCCCTGTCATCACAGTGAACCATGGCCCTTGTCATCACAATGCTCCCTGATCCATTTCATCACAATGTCCATGACCACTTTCATTACAGAGCTCCATGATCGCTATCATCACAATGATCCATGACCCCTTTCATCACAGTGTTCCAGTACCATTTTCATCACAATGATCCACGACCCCTATCACCACAATGCTCCATGACACTTATTTTCACTATGCTCTATGGCCCTTGTCATCACAATGCTCCATGGCCACTGTCATCACAATGCTCCATGACCCGTTTCATCACAATGCTAAATTTCCCTTGTCATCACAATGCTCCATGGCGCTTGTCATCACAATGCTGCATGACTCCTGTCATCACACTGCCCTATGACCCCTGTCATCACAAGGCTCCATGGCCCTTGTCATCACAAAGCTCCATAACACCTGTCATCACAATCCTCCATGCCCTTGTCATGACAATGCTCCATGACCCCTGTCATCACAAGTCTCCGTGGCCCTTGACATCACAATTCTCCATGACACCTGACAACACAAGGCTCCAGTACGCGTTTCATCACAATGCTCCAGGCCCCCTGTCATCACAATGCACCATGATCCCTTTCATGGCAATAATCCATGACCCCTTTCATCACAATGCTCCAGTATGCCTTTCATCACAATACTCGATGCCCCCTGTCATCACAATGCCCCATGACCCCTCTCAGCAAAATATTCCATGCCCCATGTAGTCACAATGCTCCATAACAGCTGTCATCACAATGTTCCATGCCCCCTTTCATCGCAATTTTTCAAGACAACTTTCATCACAATGCTCCATGACCACTTTCATCACAATGCTCCTTGGCCTGGGTCATCGCAATGCTCCATGACTCCTTTCATCACAATGCTCCATGGCCTCTGACATCACAATGCTCCATAAGCCATGTCATCACAATGTGCCATGACCCCGTCAAAACAATGCTCCATAACCCCTTTCATCACAATGCTCCGTGACCCATGTCAACACAATTGTCCAGGACCCCTTTCATCACAATGCTCCTTGGCACGTGTCATCACAATGCTCCATGAACAGTATCATCACAATGCACCATGATCCCTGTCATAACAATGCACTATGACACCTGTCATCACAATGCTCCAAGACAACTGTCATCACAATGCCACATAACTCCTGTCATCACAATACTCCCTGACCTTTGTCATCACAATGCTCCTTGACGCCTTTCATCACAATGCACCATTACCCGTTTCATCACAATTCTCCAGGCCCTCTGTCACCACAATGCTCCATAACCCCTGACATCACAATGGCCAACGACACCTGTCATCACAATTCACCATGGATCTTGTCATCAAAAGGCTCCATCCTCATGTCATCACAATGATCCAAGACCCGTGTCATCACAATGCTCCATGGCCGGTCTCATCACAGTGCTCCATGACCCCTGTCATCAAAATTCTCCATGAACTTTCATCACAGTGCTCCATGAACACATTCATCACAATGCTCCATGATCCCTTTCATCACAATGCTCTAGGACCAACATCATCACAATGCCCCATGACCCCTGTCATCACAAGAATCCATGGTCTTTGACATCACAGTGCTCCATGACACCTGTCATCACAATGCTCGATGATTCGTTTCATCACAATGCTCCCTTACCCCTCTCATCACAGTGCTCCATGACCCCTTGCATCACAACGCTCCATGACCAATTGCATCACAACGCTCCATGACTCCTATCATCACAATGCTCTATGGCCCTTGTCATCACAATGCTCAATGCCCACTGTCATCACAATGCTCCATGAGCACATTCATCACAATACTCTATGAGCCGTTTCATCACAATGCCAAATGGCCCTTGTCATCACAATGTTCTACGGTGCTTGTCATCACAATGCTGCATGACCCCTGTCATCACAATGATCCATGGCCCTTGCCATCACAATGCTCCATGAACGCTGTCATCACAATGCCCTCTGACCAGTATCATCACAGTGCTCCTTGGCTGTTGTCATGAAAATGCTCCATAACCCCTGTCTTCACAGTGAACCATGGCCCTTGTCATCACAATGCTCCCTGACCCATTTCATCACAATGCTCCATGACCACTTTCATTACAGAGCTCCATGATCGCTATCATCACAATGATCAATGACCCCTTTCATCACAGTGTTCCAGTACCATTTTCATCACAATGATCCACGACCCCTATCACCACAATGCTCCATGACACTTATTTTCACTATGATCTATGGCCCTTGTCATCACAATGCTCCATGGCCACTGTCACCACAATGCTCCATAACCCCTGACATCACAATAGCCAACGACACCTGTCATCACAATTCACCATGGATCTTGTCATCAAAAGGCTCCATGCTCGTGTCATCACAATGATCCAAGACCCGTGTCATCACAATGCTCCATGGCCGGTCTCATCACAGTGCTCCATGACCCCTGTCATCAAAATTCTCCATGAAATTTCATCACAGTGCTCCATGAACACATTCATCACAATGCTCCATGATCCCTTTCATCACAATGCTCTAGGACCAACATCATCACAATGCTCCATGACCGCTATCATCACAATGCTCCATGACCCCTTTCATAACGATGCTCCAATACCCCCTTTCATCACAATGCTCCATGGTTACTGTCATCACAATGCGCCAGGACCCATGTCATCACAATGCTCTATGACCCTTGTCATCACAATGTTCCATGGCCCTTGTCATCACAATGCTCCATGACCACATTCATCACAATGCTGCATGACCCGTTTCACCACAATGCTAAGTGGCCCTTGTCATCACAATGCTCCATGGTGCTTGTCATCACAATGCTCCATGCCCCCGTCATCACAATGCCCCAGGACCCCTGTCATCACAAGTATCCATGGTCTTTGACATCACAGTGCTCCATGACACCTGTCATCACAATGCTCGATGATTCGTTTCATCACAATGCTCCCTTACCCCTCTCATCACAGTGCTCCATGACCCCTTGCATCACAACGCTCCATGACCAATTGCATCACAACGCTCCATGACTCCTATCATCACAATGCTCTATGGCCCTTGTCATCACAATGCTCAATGCCCACTGTCATCACAATGCTCCATGAGCACATTCATCACAATACTCTATGAGCCGTTTCATCACAATGCTAAATGGCCCTTGTCATCACAATGTTCTACGGTGCTTGTCATCACAATGCTGCATGACCCCTGTCATCACAATGCTCCATGGCCCTTGCCATCACAATGCTCCATGAACGCTGTCATCACAATGCCCTATGACCAGTATCACCACAGTGCTCCTTGGCTGTTGTCATGAAAATGCTCCATAACCCCTGTCATCACAGTGAACCATGGCCCTTGTCATCACAATGCTCCCTGACCCATTTCATCACAATGCTCCATGACCACTTTCATTACAGAGCCCCATGATTGCTATCATCACAATGATCTATGACCCCTTTCATCACAGTGTTCCAGTACCATTTTCATCACAATGATCCACGACCCCTATCACCACAATGCTCCATGACACTTATTTTCACTATGCTCTATGGCCCTTGTCATCACAATGCTCCATGGCCACTGTCATCACAATGCTCCATGACCCGTTTCATCACAATGCTAAATTTCCCTTGTCATCACAATGCTCCATGGCGCTTGTCATCACAATGCTGCATGACTCCTGTCATCACACTGCCCTATGACCCCTGTCATCACAAGGCTCCATGGCCCTTGTCATCAGAATGCTCCATAACACCTGTCATCACAATCCTCCATGCCCTTGTCATGACAATGCTCCATGACCCCTGTCATCACAAGTCTCCGTGGCCCTTGACATCACAATTCTCCATGACACCTGACAACACAAGGCTCCAGTACGCGTTTCATCACAATGCTCCAGGCCCCCTGTCATCACAATGCACCATGATCCCTTTCATGGCAATAATCCATGACGCCTTTCATCACAATGCTCCAGTATGCCTTTCATCACAATACTCGATGCCCCCTGTCATCACAATGCCCCATGACCCCTCTCAGCAAAATATTCCATGCCCCATGTAGTCACAATGCTCCATAACAGCTGTCATCACAATGTTCCATGCCCCCTTTCATCGCAATTTTTCAAGACAACTTTCATCACAATGCTCCATGACCACTTTCATCACAATGCTCCTTGGCCTGGGTCATCGCAATGCTCCATGACTCCTTTCATCACAATGCTCCATGGCCTCTGACATCACAATGCTCCATAAGCCATGTCATCACAATGTGCCATGACCCCGTCAAAACAATGCTCCATAACCCCTTTCATCACAATGCTCCGTGACCCATGTCAACACCATTGTCCAGGACCCCTTTCATCACAATGCTCCTTGGCACGTGTCATCACAATGCTCCATGAACAGTATCATCACAATGCACCATGATCCCTGTCATAACAATGCACTATGACACCTGTCATCACAATGCTCCAAGACAACTGTCATCACAATGCCACATGACTCCTGTCATCACAATACTCCCTGACCTTTGTCATCACAATGCTCCTTGACGCCTTTCATCACAATGCACCATTACCCCTTTCATCACAATTCTCCAGGCCCTCTGTCACCACAATGCTCCATAACCCCTGACATCACAATGGCCAACGACACCTGTCATCACAATTCACCATGGATCTTGTCATCAAAAGGCTCCACGCTCGTGTCATCACAATGATCCAAGACCCGTGTCATCACAATGCTCCATGGCCGGTCTCATCACAGTGCTCCATGACCCCTGTCATCAAAATTCTCCATGAACTTTCATCACAGTGCTCCATGAACACATTCATCACAATGCTCCATGATCCCTTTCATCACAATGCTCTAGGACCAACATCATCACAATGCCCCATGACCCCTGTCATCACAAGAATCCATGGTCTTTGACATCACAGTGCTCCATGACACCTGTCATCACAATGCTCGATGATTCGTTTCATCACAATGCTCCCTTACCCCTCTCATCACAGTGCTCCATGACCCCTTGCATCACAACGCTCCATGACCAATTGCATCACAACGCTCCATGACTCCTATCATCACAATGCTCTATGGCCCTTGTCATCACAATGCTCAATGCCCACTGTCATCACAATGCTCCATGAGCACATTCATCACAATACTCTATGAGCCGTTTCATCACAATGCTAAATGGCCCTTGTCATCACAATGTTCTACGGTGCTTATCATCACAATGCTGCATGACCCCTGTCATCACAATGCTCCATGGCCCTTGCCATCACAATGCTCCATGAACGCTGTCATCACAATGCCCTATGACCAGTATCACCACAGTGCTCCTTGGCTGTTGTCATGAAAATGCTCCATAACCCCTGTCATCACAGTGAACCATGGCCCTTGTCATCACAATGCTCCCTGACCCATTTCATCACAATGTCCATGACCACTTTCATTACAGAGCTCCATGATCGCTATCATCACAATGATCCATGACCCCTTTCATCACAGTGTTCCAGTACCATTTTCATCACAATGATCCACGACCCCTATCACCACAATGCTCCATGACACTTATTTTCACTATGCTCTATGGCCCTTGTCATCACAATGCTCCATGGCCACTGTCATCACAATGCTCCATGACCCGTTTCATCACAATGCTAAATTTCCCTTGTCATCACAATGCTCCATGGCGCTTGTCATCACAATGCTGCATGACTCCTGTCATCACACTGCCCTATGACCCCTGTCATCACAAGGCTCCATGGCCCTTGTCATCACAAAGCTCCATAACACCTGTCATCACAATCCTCCATGCCCTTGTCATGACAATGCTCCATGACCCCTGTCATCACAAGTCTCCGTGGCCCTTGACATCACAATTCTCCATGACACCTGACAACACAAGGCTCCAGTACGCGTTTCATCACAATGCTCCAGGCCCCCTGTCATCACAATGCACCATGATCCCTTTCATGGCAATAATCCATGACCGCTTTCATCACAATGCTCCAGTATGCCTTTCATCACAATACTCGATGCCCCCTGTCATCACAATGCCCCATGACCCCTCTCAGCAAAATATTCCATGCCCCATGTAGTCACAATGCTCCATAACAGCTGTCATCACAATGTTCCATGCCCCCTTTCATCGCAATTTTTCAAGACAACTTTCATCACAATGCTCCATGACCACTTTCATCACAATGCTCCTTGGCCTGGGTCATCGCAATGCTCCATGACTCCTTTCATCACAATGCTCCATGGCCTCTGACATCACAATGCTCCATAAGCGATGTCATCACAATGTGCCATGACCCCGTCAAAACAATGCTCCATAACCCCTTTCATCACAATGCTCCGTGACCCATGTCAACACAATTGTCCAGGACCCCTTTCATCACAATGCTCCCTGGCACGTGTCATCACAATGCTCCATGAACAGTATCATCACAATGCACCATGATCCCTGTCATCACAATGCCCCATGACCCCTGTCATCACAAGAATCCATGGTCTTTGACATCACAGTGCTCCATGACACCTGTCATCACAATGCTCGATGATTCGTTTCATCACAATGCTCCCTTACCCCTCTCATCACAGTGCTCCATGACCCCTTGCATCACAACGCTCCATGACCAATTGCATCACAACGCTCCATGACTCCTATCATCACAATGCTCTATGGCCCTTGTCATCACAATGCTCAATGCCCACTGTCATCACAATGCTCCATGAGCACATTCATCACAATACTCTATGAGCCGTTTCATCACAATGCTAAATGGCCCTTGTCATCACAATGTTCTACGGTGCTTGTCATCACAATGCTGCATGACCCCTGTCATCACAATGCTCCATGGCCCTTGCCATCACAATGCTCCATGAACGCTGTCATCACAATGCCCTATGACCAGTATCACCACAGTGCTCCTTGGCTGTTGTCATGAAAATGCTCCATAACCCCTGTCATCACAGTGAACCATGGCCCTTGTCATCACAATGCTCCCTGACCCATTTCATCACAATGCTCCATGACCACTTTCATTACAGAGCCCCATGATCGCTATCATCTCAATGATCCATGACCCCTTTCATCAAAGTGTTCCAGTACCATTTTCATCACAATGATCCACGACCCCTATCACCACAATGCTCCATGACACTTACTTTCACTATGATCTATGGCCCTTGTCATCACAATGCTCCATGGCCACTGTCACCACAATGCTCCATAACCCCTGACATCACAATAGCCAACGACACCTGTCATCACAATTCACCATGGATCTTGTCATCAAAAGGCTCCATGCTCGTGTCATCACAATGATCCAAGACCCGTGTCATCACAATGCTCCATGGCCGTTCTCATCACAGTGCTCCATGACCCCTGTCATCAAAATTCTCCATGAAATTTCATCACAGTGCTCCATGAACACATTCATCACAATGCTCCATGATCCCTTTCATCACAATGCTCTAGGACCAACATCATCACAATGCTCCATGATCGCTATCATCACAATGCTCCATGACCCCTTTCATAACGATGCTCCAATACCCCCTTTCATCACAATGCTCCATGGTTACTGTCATCACAATGCGCCAGGACCCATGTCATCACAATGCTCTATGACCCTTGTCATCACAATGTTCCATGGCCCTTGTCATCACAATGCTCCATGACCACATTCATCACAATGCTGCATGACCCGTTTCACCACAATGCTAAGTGGCCCTTGTCATCACAATGCTCCATGCCCCCGTCATCACAATGCCCCAGGACCCCTGTCATCACAAGTATCCATGGTCTTTGACATCACTATGCTCCATGACACCTGTCATCACAATGCTCGATGATTCGTTTCATCACAATGCTCCCTTACCCCTGTCATCACAGTGCTCCATGACCCCTTGCATCACAACGCTCCATGACCAATTGCATCACAACGCTCCATGACTCCTATCATCACAATGCTCTATGGCCCTTGTCATCACAATGCTCAATGCCCACTGTCATCACAATGCTCCATGAGCACATTCATCACAATACTCTATGAGCCGTTTCATCACAATGCTAAATGGCCCTTGTCATCACAATGTTCTACGGTGCTTGTCATCACAATGCTGCATGACCCCTGTCATCACAATGCTCCATGGCCCTTGCCATCACAATGCTCCATGAACGCTGTCATCACAATGCCCTATGACCAGTATCACCACAGTGCTCCTTGGCTGTTGTCATGAAAATGCTCCATAACCCCTGTCATCACAGTGAACCATGGCCCTTGTCATCACAATGCTCCCTGACCCATTTCATCACAATGCTCCATGACCACTTTCATTACAGAGCCCCATGATTGCTATCATCAAAATGATCTATGACCCCTTTCATCACAGTGTTCCAGTACCATTTTCATCACAATGATCCAAGACCCCTATCACCACAATGCTCTATGACACTTATTTTCACTATGCTCTATGGCCCTTGTCATCACAATGCTCCATGGCCACTGTCATCACAATGCTCCATGACCCGTTTCATCACAATGCTAAATTTCCCTTGTCATCACAATGCTCCATGGCGCTTGTCATCACAATGCTGCATGACTCCTGTCATCACACTGCCCTATGACCCCTGTCATCACAAGGCTCCATGGCCCTTGTCATCACAAAGCTCCATAACACCTGTCATCACAATCCTCCATGCCCTTGTCATGACAATGCTCCATGACCCCTGTCATCACAAGTCTCCGTGGCCCTTGACATCACAATTCTCCATGACACCTGACAACACAAGGCTCCAGTACGCGTTTCATCACAATGCTCCAGGCCCCCTGTCATCACAATGCACCATGATCCCTTTCATGGCAATAATCCATGACCCCTTTCATCACAATGCTCCAGTATGCCTTTCATCACAATACTCGATGCCCCCTGTCATCACAATGCCCCATGACCCCTCTCAGCAAAATATTCCATGCCCCATGTAGTCACAATGCTCCATAACAGCTGTCATCACAATGTTCCATGCCCCCTTTCATCGCAATTTTTCAAGACAACTTTCATCACAATGCTCCATGACCACTTTCATCACAATGCTCCTTGGCCTGGGTCATCGCAATGCTCCATGACTCCTTTCATCACAATGCTCCATGGCCTCTGACATCACAATGCTCCATAAGCCGTGTCATCACAATGTGCATGACCGCGTCAAAACAATGCTCCATAACCCCTTTCATCACAATGCTCCGTGACCCATGTCAACACAATTGTCCAGGACCCCTTTCATCACAATGCTCCTTGGCACGTGTCATCACAATGCTCCATGAACAGTATCATCACAATGCACCATGATCCCTGTCATCACAATGCACTATGACACCTGTCATCACAATGCGCCAAGACAACTGTCATCACAATGCCACATGACTCCTGTCATCACAATACTCCCTGACCTTTGTCATCACAATGCTCCATGACGCCTTTCATCACAATGCACCATTACCCCTTTCATCACAATTCTCCAGGCCCTCTGTCACCACAATGCTCCATAACCCCTGACATCACAATGGCCAACGACACCTGTCATCACAATTCACCATGGATCTTGTCATCAAAAGGCTCCATGCTCGTGTCATCACAATGATCCAAGACCCGTGTCATCACAATGCTCCATGGCCGGTCTCATCACAGTGCTCCATGACACCTGTCATCAAAATTCTCCATGAACTTTCATCACAGTGCTCCATGAACACATTCATCACAATGCTCCATGATCCCTTTCATCACAATGCTCTAGGACCAACATCATCACAATGCCCCATGACCCCTGTCATCACAAGAATCCATGGTCTTTGACATCACAGTGCTCCATGACACCTGTCATCACAATGCTCGATGATTCGTTTCATCACAATGCTCCCTTACCCCTCTCATCACAGTGCTCCATGACCCCTTGCATCACAACGCTCCATGACCAATTGCATCACAACGCTCCATGACTCCTATCATCACAATGCTCTATGGCCCTTGTCATCACAATGCTCAATGCCCACTGTCATCACAATGCTCCATGAGCACATTCATCACAATACTCTATGAGCCGTTTCATCACAATGCTAAATGGCCCTTGTCATCACAATGTTCTACGGTGCTTGTCATCACAATGCTGCATGACCCCTGTCATCACAATGCTCTATGGCCCTTGTCATCACAATGCTCAATGCCCACTGTCATCACAATGCTCCATGAGCACATTCATCACAATACTCTATGAGCCGTTTCATCACAATGCTAAATGGCCCTTGTCATCACAATGTTCTATGGTGCTTGTCATCACAATGCTGCATGACCCCTGTCATCACAATGCTCCATGGCCCTTGCCATCACAATGCTCCATGAACGCTGTCATCACAATGCCCTATGACCAGTATCACCACAGTGCTCCTTGGCTGTTGTCATGAAAATGCTCCATAACCCCTGTCATCACAGTGAACCATGGCCCTTGTCATCACAATGCTCCCTGACCCATTTCATCACAATGCTCCATGACCACTTTCATTACAGAGCCCCATGATTGCTATCATCTCAATGATCTATGACCCCTTTCATCACAGTGTTCCAGTACCATTTTCATCACAATGATCCACGACCCCTATCACCACAATGCTCCATGACACTTATTTTCACTATGCTCTATGGCCCTTGTCATCACAATGCTCAATGGCCACTGTCATCACAATGCTCCATGACCCGTTTCATCACAATGCTAAATTTCCCTTGTCATCACAATGCTCCATGGCGCTTGTCATCACAATGCTGCATGACTCCTGTCATCACACTGCCCTATGACCCCTGTCATCACAAGGCTCCATGGCCCTTGTCATCACAAAGCTCCATAACACCTGTCATCACAATCCTCCATGCCCTTGTCATGACAATGCTCCATGACCCCTGTCATCACAAGTCTCCGTGGCCCTTGACATCACAATTCTCCATGACACCTGACAACACAAGGCTCCAGTACGCGTTTCATCACAATGCTCCAGGCCCCCTGTCATCACAATGCACCATGATCCCTTTCATGGCAATAATCCATGACCCCTTTCATCACAATGCTCCAGTATGCCTTTCATCACAATACTCGATGCCCCCTGTCATCACAATGCCCCATGACCCCTCTCAGCAAAATATTCCATGCCCCATGTAGTCACAATGCTCCATAACAGCTGTCATCACAATGTTCCATGCCCCCTTTCATCGCAATTTTTCAAGACAACTTTCATCACAATGCTCCATGACCACTTTCATCACAATGCTCCTTGGCCTGGGTCATCGCAATGCTCCATGACTCCTTTCATCACAATGCTCCATGGCCTCTGACATCACAATGCTCCATAAGCCATGTCATCACAATGTGCCATGACCCCGTCAAAACAATGCTCCATAACCCCTTTCATCACAATGCTCCGTGACCCATGTCAACACAATTGTCCAGGACCCCTTTCATCACAATGCTCCTTGGCACGTGTCATCACAATGCTCCATGAACAGTATCATCACAATGCACCATGATCCCTGTCATAACAATGCACTATGACACCTGTCATCACAATGCTCCAAGACAACTGTCATCACAATGCCACATGACTCCTGTCATCACAATACTCCCTGACCTTTGTCATCACAATGCTCCATGACGCCTTTCATCACAATGCACCATTACCCCTTTCATCACAATTCTCCAGGCCCTCTGTCACCACAATGCTCCATAACCCCTGACATCACAATGGCCAACGACACCTGTCATCACAATTCACCATGGATCTTGTCATCAAAAGGCTCCACGCTCGTGTCATCACAATGATCCAAGACCCGTGTCATCACAATGCTCCATGGCCGGTCTCATCACAGTGCTCCATGACCCCTGTCATCAAAATTCTCCATGAACTTTCATCACAGTGCTCCATGAACACATTCATCACAATGCTCCATGATCCCTTTCATCACAATGCTCTAGGACCAACATCATCACAATGCCCCATGACCCCTGTCATCACAAGAATCCATGGTCTTTGACATCACAGTGCTCCATGACACCTGTCATCACAATGCTCGATGATTCGTTTCATCACAATGCTCCCTTACCCCTCTCATCACAGTGCTCCATGACCCCTTGCATCACAACGCTCCATGACCAATTGCATCACAACGCTCCATGACTCCTATCATCACAATGCTCTATGGCCCTTGTCATCACAATGCTCAATGCCCACTGTCATCACAATGCTCCATGAGCACATTCATCACAATACTCTATGAGCCGTTTCATCACAATGCTAAATGGCCCTTGTCATCACAATGTTCTACGGTGCTTATCATCACAATGCTGCATGACCCCTGTCATCACAATGATCCATGGCCCTTGCCATCACAATGCTCCATGAACGCTGTCATCACAATGCCCTATGACCAGTATCACCACAGTGCTCCTTGGCTGTTGTCATGAAAATGCTCCATAACCCCTGTCATCACAGTGAACCATGGCCCTTGTCATCACAATGCTCCCTGACCCATTTCATCACAATGCTCCATGACCACTTTCATTACAGAGCCCCATGATTGCTATCATCACAATGATCTATGACCCCTTTCATCACAGTGTTCCAGTACCATTTTCATCACAATGATCCAAGACCCCTATCACCACAATGCTCCATGACACTTATTTTCACTATGCTCTATGGCCCTTGTCATCACAATGCTCCATGGCCACTGTCATCACAATGCTCCATGACCCGTTTCATCACAATGCTAAATTTCCCTTGTCATCACAATGCTCCATGGCGCTTGTCATCACAGTGCTGCATGACTCCTGTCATCACACTGCCCTATGACCCCTGTCATCACAAGGCTCCATGGCCCTTGTCATCACAAAGCTCCATAACACCTGTCATCACAATCCTCCATGCCCTTGTCATGACAATGCTCCATGACCCCTGTCATCACAAGTCTCCGTGGCCCTTGACATCACAATTCTCCATGACACCTGACAACACAAGGCTCCAGTACGCGTTTCATCACAATGCTCCAGGCCCCCTGTCATCACAATGCACCATGATCCCTTTCATGGCAATAATCCATGACCCCTTTCATCACAATGCTCCAGTATGCCTTTCATCACAATACTCGATGCCCCCTGTCATCACAATGCCCCATGACCCCTCTCAGCAAAATATTCCATGCCCCATGTAGTCACAATGCTCCATAACAGCTGTCATCACAATGTTCCATGCCCCCTTTCATCGCAATTTTTCAAGACAACTTTCATCACAATGCTCCATGACCACTTTCATCACAATGCTCCTTGGCCTGGGTCATCGCAATGCTCCATGACTCCTTTCATCACAATGCTCCATGGCCTCTGACATCACAATGCTCCATAAGCCATGTCATCACAATGTGCCATGACCCCGTCAAAACAATGCTCCATAACCCCTTTCATCACAATGCTCCGTGACCCATGTCAACACAATTGTCCAGGACCCCTTTCATCACAATGCTCCTTGGCACGTGTCATCACAATGCTCCATGAACAGTATCATCACAATGCACCATGATCCCTGTCATCACAATGCACTATGACACCTGTTATCACAATGCTCCAAGACAACTGTCATCACAATGCCACATGACTCCTGTCATCACAATACTCCCTGACCTTTGTCATCACAATGCTCCATGACGCCTTTCATCACAATGCACCATTACCCCTTTCATCACAATTCTCCCGGCCCTCTGTCACCACAATGCTCCATAACCCCTGACATCACAATGGCCAACGACACCTGTCATCACAATTCACCATGGATCTTGTCATCAAAAGGCTCCATGCTCGTGTCATCACAATGATCCAAGACCCGTGTCATCACAATGCTCCATGGCCGGTCTCATCACAGTGCTCCATGACACCTGTCATCAAAATTCTCCATGAACTTTCATCACAGTGCTCCATGAACACATTCATCACAATGCTCCATGATCCCTTTCATCACAATGCTCTAGGACCAACATCATCACAATGCCCCATGACCCCTGTCATCACAAGAATCCATGGTCTTTGACATCACAGTGCTCCATGACACCTGTCATCACAATGCTCGATGATTCGTTTCATCACAATGCTCCCTTACCCCTCTCATCACAGTGCTCCATGACCCCTTGCATCACAACGCTCCATGACCAATTGCATCACAACGCTCCATGACTCCTATCATCACAATGCTCTATGGCCCTTGTCATCACAATGCTCAATGCCCACTGTCATCACAATGCTCCATGAGCACATTCATCACAATACTCTATGAGCCGTTTCATCACAATGCTAAATGGCCCTTGTCATCACAATGTTCTACGGTGCTTGTCATCACAATGCTGCATGACCCCTGTCATCACAATGCTCCATGGCCCTTGCCATCACAATGCTCCATGAACGCTGTCATCACAATGCCCTATGACCAGTATCACCACAGTGCTCCTTGGCTGTTGTCATGAAAATGCTCCATAACCCCTGTCATCACAGTGAACCATGGCCCTTGTCATCACAATGCTCCCTGACCCATTTCATCACAATGCTCCATGACCACTTTCATTACAGAGCCCCATGATTGCTATCATCTCAATGATCTATGACCCCTTTCATCAAAGTGTTCCAGTACCATTTTCATCACAATGATCCACGACCCCTATCACCACAATGCTCCATGACACTTATTTTCACTATGCTCTATGGCCCTTGTCATCACAATGCTCCATGGCCACTGTCATCACAATGCTCCATGACCCGTTTCATCACAATGCTAAATTTCCCTTGTCATCACAATGCTCCATGGCGCTTGTCATCACAATGCTGCATGACTCCTGTCATCACACTGCCCTATGACCCCTGTCATCACAAGGCTCCATGGCCCTTGTCATCACAAAGCTCCATAACACCTGTCATCACAATCCTCCATGCCCTTGTCATGACAATGCTCCATGACCCCTGTCATCACAAGTCTCCGTGGCCCTTGACATCACAATTCTCCATGACACCTGACAACACAAGGCTCCAGTACGCGTTTCATCACAATGCTCCAGGCCCCCTGTCATCACAATGCACCATGATCCCTTTCATGGCAATAATCCATGACCCCTTTCATCACAATGCTCCAGTATGCCTTTCATCACAATACTCGATGCCCCCTGTCATCACAATGCCCCATGACCCCTCTCAGCAAAATATTCCATGCCCCATGTAGTCACAATGCTCCATAACAGCTGTCATCACAATGTTCCATGCCCCCTTTCATCGCAATTTTTCAAGACAACTTTCATCACAATGCTCCATGACCACTTTCATCACAATGCTCCTTGGCCTGGGTCATCGCAATGCTCCATGACTCCTTTCATCACAATGCTCCATGGCCTCTGACATCACAATGCTCCATAAGCCATGTCATCACAATGTGCCATGACCCCGTCAAAACAATGCTCCATAACCCCTTTCATCACAATGCTCCGTGACCCATGTCAACGCAATTGTCCAGGACCCCTTTCATCACAATGCTCCTTGGCACGTGTCATCACAATGCTCCATGAACAGTATCATCACAATGCACCATGATCCCTGTTATAACAATGCACTATGACACCTGTCATCACAATGCTCCAAGACAACTGTCATCACAATGCCACATGACTCCTGTCATCACAATACTCCCTGACCTTTGTCATCACAATGCTCCTTGACGCCTTTCATCACAATGCACCATTACCCCTTTCATCACAATTCTCCAGGCCCTCTGTCACCACAATGCTCCATAACCCCTGACATCACAATGGCCAACGACACCTGTCATCACAATTCACCATGGATCTTGTCATCAAAAGGCTCCATCCTCATGTCATCACAATGATCCAAGACCCGTGTCATCACAATGCTCCATGGCCGGTCTCATCACAGTGCTCCATGACCCCTGTCATCAAAATTCTCCATGAACTTTCATCACAGTGCTCCATGAACACATTCATCACAATGCTCCATGATCCCTTTCATCACAATGCTCTAGGACCAACATCATCACAATGCCCCATGACCCCTGTCATCACAAGAATCCATGGTCTTTGACATCACAGTGCTCCATGACACCTGTCATCACAATGCTCGATGATTCGTTTCATCACAATGCTCCCTTACCCCTCTCATCACAGTGCTCCATGACCCCTTGCATCACAACGCTCCATGACCAATTGCATCACAACGCTCCATGACTCCTATCATCACAATGCTCTATGGCCCTTGTCATCACAATGCTCAATGCCCACTGTCATCACAATGCTCCATGAGCACATTCATCACAATACTCTATGAGCCGTTTCATCACAATGCTAAATGGCCCTTGTCATCACAATGTTCTATGGTGCTTGTCATCACAATGCTGCATGACCCCTGTCATCACAATGATCCATGGCCCTTGCCATCACAATGCTCCATGAACGCTGTCATCACAATGCCCTCTGACCAGTATCATCACAGTGCTCCTTGGCTGTTGTCATGAAAATGCTCCATAACCCCTGTCTTCACAGTGAACCATGGCCCTTGTCATCACAATGCTCCCTGACCCATTTCATCACAATGCTCCATGACCACTTTCATTACAGAGCTCCATGATCGCTATCATCACAATGATCCATGACCCCTTTCATCACAGTGTTCCAGTACCATTTTCATCACAATGATCCACGACCCCTATCACCACAATGCTCCATGACACTTATTTTCACTATGATCTATGGCCCTTGTCATCACAATGCTCCATCGCCACTGTCACCACAATGCTCCATAACCCCTGACATCACAATAGCCAACGACACCTGTCATCACAATTCACCATGGATCTTGTCATCAAAAGGCTCCATGCTCGTGTCATCACAATGATCCAAGACCCGTGTCATCACAATGCTCCATGGCCGTTCTCATCACAGTGCTCCATGACCCCTGTCATCAAAATTCTCCATGAAATTTCATCACAGTGCTCCATGAACACATTCATCACAATGCTCCATGATCCCTTTCATCACAATGCTCTAGGACCAACATCATCACAATGCTCCATGATCGCTATCATCACAATGCTCCATGAACCTTTTCATAACGATGCTCCAATACCCCCTTTCATCACAATGCTCCATGGCCCTTGCCATCACAATGCTCCATGAACGCTGTCATCACAATGCCCTATGACCAGTATCACCACAGTGCTCCTTGGCTGTTGTCATGAAAATGCTCCATAACCCCTGTCATCACAGTGAACCATGGCCCTTGTCATCACAATGCTCCCTGACCCATTTCATCACAATGCTCCATGACCACTTTCATTACAGAGCCCCATGATTGCTATCATCACAATGATCTATGACCCCTTTCATCACAGTGTTCCAGTACCATTTTCATCACAATGATCCAAGACCCCTATCACCACAATGCTCCATGACACTTATTTTCACTATGCTCTATGGCCCTTGTCATCACAATGCTCCATGACCCGTTTCATCACAATGCTAAATTTCCCTTGTCATCACAATGCTCCATGGCGCTTGTCATCACAATGCTGCATGACTCCTGTCATCACACTGCCCTATGACCCCTGTCATCACAAGGCTCCATGGCCCTTGTCATCACAAAGCTCCATAACACCTGTCATCACAATCCTCCATGCCCTTGTCATGACAATGCTCCATGACCCCTGTCATCACAAGTCTCCGTGGCCCTTGACATCACAATTCTCCATGACACCTGACAACACAAGGCTCCAGTACGCGTTTCATCACAATGCTCCAGGCCCCCTGTCATCACAATGCACCATGATCCCTTTCATGGCAATAATCCATGACCCCTTTCATCACAATGCTCCAGTATGCCTTTCATCACAATACTCGATGCCCCCTGTCATCACAATGCCCCATGACCCCTCTCAGCAAAATATTCCATGCCCCATGTAGTCACAATGCTCCATAACAGCTGTCATCACAATGTTCCATGCCCCCTTTCATCGCAATTTTTCAAGACAACTTTCATCACAATGCTCCATGACCACTTTCATCACAATGCTCCTTGGCCTGGGTCATCGCAATGCTCCATGACTCCTTTCATCACAATGCTCCATGGCCTCTGACATCACAATGCTCCATAAGCCATGTCATCACAATGTGCCATGACCCCGTCAAAACAATGCTCCATAACCCCTTTCATCACAATGCTCCGTGACCCATGTCAACACAATTGTCCAGGACCCCTTTCATCACAATGCTCCTTGGCACGTGTCATCACAATGCTCCATGAACAGTATCATCACAATGCACCATGATCCCTGTTATAACAATGCACTATGACACCTGTCATCACAATGCTCCAAGACAACTGTCATCACAATGCCACATGACTCCTGTCATCACAATACTCCCTGACCTTTGTCATCACAATGCTCCTTGACGCCTTTCATCACAATGCACCATTACCCCTTTCATCACAATTCTCCAGGCCCTCTGTCACCACAATGCTCCATAACCCCTGACATCACAATGGCCAACGACACCTGTCATCACAATTCACCATGGATCTTGTCATCAAAAGGCTCCATCCTCATGTCATCACAATGATCCAAGACCCGTGTCATCACAATGCTCCATGGCCGGTCTCATCACAGTGCTCCATGACCCCTGTCATCAAAATTCTCCATGAACTTTCATCACAGTGCTCCATGAACACATTCATCACAATGCTCCATGATCCCTTTCATCACAATGCTCTAGGACCAACATCATCACAATGCCCCATGACCCCTGTCATCACAAGAATCCATGGTCTTTGACATCACAGTGCTCCATGACACCTGTCATCACAATGCTCGATGATTCGTTTCATCACAATGCTCCCTTACCCCTGTCATCACAGTGCTCCATGACCCCTTGCATCACAACGCTCCATGACCAATTGCATCACAACGCTCCATGACTCCTATCATCACAATGCTCTATGGCCCTTGTCATCACAATGCTCAATGCCCACTGTCATCACAATGCTCCATGAGCACATTCATCACAATACTCTATGAGCCGTTTCATCACAATGCTAAATGGCCCTTGTCATCACAATGTTCTATGGTGCTTGTCATCACAATGCTGCATGACCCCTGTCATCACAATGATCCATGGCCCTTGCCATCACAATGCTCCATGAACGCTGTCATCACAATGCCCTCTGACCAGTATCATCACAGTGCTCCTTGGCTGTTGTCATGAAAATGCTCCATAACCCCTGTCTTCACAGTGAACCATGGCCCTTGTCATCACAATGCTCCCTGACCCATTTCATCACAATGCTCCATGACCACTTTCATTACAGAGCTCCATGATCGCTATCATCACAATGATCCATGACCCCTTTCATCACAGTGTTCCAGTACCATTTTCATCACAATGATCCACGACCCCTATCACCACAATGCTCCATGACACTTATTTTCACTATGATCTATGGCCCTTGTCATCACAATGCTCCATCGCCACTGTCACCACAATGCTCCATAACCCCTGACATCACAATAGCCAACGTCACCTGTCATCACAATTCACCATGGATCTTGTCATCAAAAGGCTCCATGCTCGTGTCATCACAATGATCCAAGACCCGTGTCATCACAATGCTCCATGGCCGTTCTCATCACAGTGCTCCATGACCCCTGTCATCAAAATTCTCCATGAAATTTCATCACAGTGCTCCATGAACACATTCATCACAATGCTCCATGATCCCTTTCATCACAATGCTCTAGGACCAACATCATCACAATGCTCCATGATCGCTATCATCACAATGCTCCATGAACCTTTTCATAACGATGCTCCAATACCCCCTTTCATCACAATGCTCCATGGCCCTTGCCATCACAATGCTCCATGAACGCTGTCATCACAATGCCCTATGACCAGTATCACCACAGTGCTCCTTGGCTGTTGTCATGAAAATGCTCCATAACCCCTGTCATCACAGTGAACCATGGCCCTTGTCATCACAATGCTCCCTGACCCATTTCATCACAATGCTCCATGACCACTTTCATTACAGAGCCCCATGATTGCTATCATCACAATGATCTATGACCCCTTTCATCACAGTGTTCCAGTACCATTTTCATCACAATGATCCAAGACCCCTATCACCACAATGCTCCATGACACTTATTTTCACTATGCTCTATGGCCCTTGTCATCACAATGCTCCATGGCCACTGTCATCACAATGCTCCATGACCCGTTTCATCACAATGCTAAATTTCCCTTGTCATCACAATGCTCCATGGCGCTTGTCATCACAATGCTGCATGACTCCTGTCATCACACTGCCCTATGACCCCTGTCATCACAAGGCTCCATGGCCCTTGTCATCACAAAGCTCCATAACACCTGTCATCACAATCCTCCATGCCCTTGTCATGACAATGCTCCATGACCCCTGTCATCACAAGTCTCCGTGGCCCTTGACATCACAATTCTCCATGACACCTGACAACACAAGGCTCCAGTACGCGTTTCATCACAATGCTCCAGGCCCCCTGTCATCACAATGCACCATGATCCCTTTCATGGCAATAATCCATGACCCCTTTCATCACAATGCTCCAGTATGCCTTTCATCACAATACTCGATGCCCCCTGTCATCACAATGCCCCATGACCCCTCTCAGCAAAATATTCCATGCCCCATGTAGTCACAATGCTCCATAACAGCTGTCATCACAATGTTCCATGCCCCCTTTCATCGCAATTTTTCAAGACAACTTTCATCACAATGCTCCATGACCACTTTCATCACAATGCTCCTTGGCCTGGGTCATCGCAATGCTACATGACTCCTTTCATCACAATGCTCCATGGCCTCTGACATCACAATGCTCCATAAGCCATGTCATCACAATGTGCCATGACCCCGTCAAAACAATGCTCCATAACCCCTTTCATCACAATGCTCCGTGACCCATGTCAACACAATTGTCCAGGACCCCTTTCATCACAATGCTCCTTGGCACGTGTCATCACAATGCTCCATGAACAGTATCATCACAATGCACCATGATCCCTGTCATCACAATGCACTATGACACCTGTTATCACAATGCTCCAAGACAACTGTCATCACAATGCCACATGACTCCTGTCATCACAATACTCCCTGACCTTTGTCATCACAATGCTCCATGACGCCTTTCATCACAATGCACCATTACCCCTTTCATCACAATTCTCCAGGCCCTCTGTCACCACAATGCTCCATAACCCCTGACATCACAATGGCCAACGACACCTGTCATCACAATTCACCATGGATCTTGTCATCAAAAGGCTCCATCCTCATGTCATCACAATGATCCAAGACCCGTGTCATCACAATGCTCCATGGCCGGTCTCATCACAGTGCTCCATGACCCCTGTCATCAAAATTCTCCATGAACTTTCATCACAGTGCTCCATGAACACATTCATCACAATGCTCCATGATCCCTTTCATCACAATGCTCTAGGACCAACATCATCACAATGCCCCATGACCCCTGTCATCACAAGAATCCATGGTCTTTGACATCACAGTGCTCCATGACACCTGTCATCACAATGCTCGATGATTCGTTTCATCACAATGCTCCCTTACCCCTGTCATCACAGTGCTCCATGACCCCTTGCATCACAACGCTCCATGACCAATTGCATCACAACGCTCCATGACTCCTATCATCACAATGCTCTATGGCCCTTGTCATCACAATGCTCAATGCCCACTGTCATCACAATGCTCCATGAGCACATTCATCACAATACTCTATGAGCCGTTTCATCACAATGCTAAATGGCCCTTGTCATCACAATGTTCTACGGTGCTTGTCATCACAATGCTGCATGACCCCTGTCATCACAATGCTCCATGGCCCTTGCCATCACAATGCTCCATGAACGCTGTCATCACAATGCCCTATGACCAGTATCACCACAGTGCTCCTTGGCTGTTGTCATGAAAATGCTCCATAACCCCTGTCATCACAGTGAACCATGGCCCTTGTCATCACAATGCTCCCTGACCCATTTCATCACAATGCTCCATGACCACTTTCATTACAGAGCTCCATGATCGCTATCATCACAATGATCCATGACCCCTTTCATCACAGTGTTCCAGTACCATTTTCATCACAATGATCCACGACCCCTATCACCACAGTGCTCCATGACACTTATTTTCACTATGCTCTATGGCCCTTGTCATCACAATGCTCCATGGCCACTGTCATCACAATGCTCCATGACCCGTTTCATCACAATGCTAAATTTCCCTTGTCATCACAATGCTCCATGGCGCTTGTCATCACAATGCTGCATGACTCCTGTCATCACACTGCCCTATGACCCCTGTCATCACAAGGCGCCATGGCCCTTGTCATCACAAAGCTCCATAACACCTGTCATCACAATCCTCCATGCCCTTGTCATGACAATGCTCCATGACCCCTGTCATCACAAGTCTCCGTGGCCCTTGACATCACAATTCTCCATGACACCTGACAACACAAGGCTCCAGTACGCGTTTCATCACAATGCTCCAGGCCCCCTGTCATCACAATGCACCATGATCCCTTTCATGGCAATAATCCATGACCCCTTTCATCACAATGCTCCAGTATGCCTTTCATCACAATACTCGATGCCCCCTGTCATCACAATGCCCCATGACCCCTCTCAGCAAAATATTCCATGCCCCATGTAGTCACAATGCTCCATAACAGCTGTCATCACAATGTTCCATGCCCCCTTTCATCGCAATTTTTCAAGACAACTTTCATCACAATGCTCCATGACCACTTTCATCACAATGCTCCTTGGCCTGGGTCATCGCAATGCTCCATGACTCCTTTCATCACAATGCTCCATGGCCTCTGACATCACAATGCTCCATAAGCCATGTCATCACAATGTGCCATGACCCCGTCAAAACAATGCTCCATAACACCTTTCATCACAATGCTCCGTGACCCATGTCAACACAATTGTCCAGGACCCCTTTCATCACAATGCTCCTTGGCACGTGTCATCACAATGCTCCATGAACAGTATCATCACAATGCACCATGATCCCTGTCATCACAATGCACTATGACACCTGTCATCACAATGCTCCAAGACAACTGTCATCACAATGCCACATGACTCCTGTCATCACAATACTCCCTGACCTTTGTCATCACAATGCTCCTTGACGCCTTTCATCACAATGCACCTTTACCCCTTTCATCACAATTCTCCAGGCCCTCTGTCACCACAATGCTCCATAATCCCTGACATCACAATGGCCAACGACACCTGTCATCACAATTCACCATGGATCTTGTCATCAAAAGGCTCCATCCTCATGTCATCACAATGATCCAAGACCCGTGTCATCACAATGCTCCATGGCCGGTCTCATCACAGTGCTCCATGACCCCTGTCATCAAAATTCTCCATGAACTTTCATCACAGTGCTCCATGAACACATTCATCACAATGCTCCATGATCCCTTTCATCACAATGCTCTAGGACCAACATCATCACAATGCCCCATGACCCCTGTCATCACAAGAATCCATGGTCTTTGACATCACAGTGCTCCATGACACCTGTCATCACAATGCTCGATGATTCGTTTCATCACAATGCTCCCTTACCCCTCTCATCACAGTGCTCCATGACCCCTTGCATCACAACGCTCCATGACCAATTGCATCACAACGCTCCATGACTCCTATCATCACAATGCTCTATGGCCCTTGTCATCACAATGCTCAATGCCCACTGTCATCACAATGCTCCATGAGCACATTCATCACAATACTCTATGAGCCGTTTCATCACAATGCTAAATGGCCCTTGTCATCACAATGTTCTACGGTGCTTGTCATCACAATGCTGCATGACCCCTGTCATCACAATGCTCCGTGGCCCTTGCCATCACAATGCTCCATGAACGCTGTCATCACAATGCCCTATGACCAGTATCACCACAGTGCTCCTTGGCTGTTGTCATGAAAATGCTCCATAACCCCTGTCATCACAGTGAACCATGGCCCTTGTCATCACAATGCTCCCTGACCCATTTCATCACAATGCTCCATGACCACTTTCATTACAGAGCTCCATGATCGCTATCATCACAATGATCCATGACCCCTTTCATCACAGTGTTCCAGTACCATTTTCATCACAATGATCCACGACCCCTATCACCACAATGCTCCATGACACTTATTTTCACTATGCTCTATGGCCCTTGTCATCACAATGCTCCATGGCCACTGTCATCACAATGCTCCATGACCCGTTTCATCACAATGCTAAATTTCCCTTGTCATCACAATGCTCCATGGCGCTTGTCATCACAATGCTGCATGACTCCTGTCATCACACTGCCCTATGACCCCTGTCATCACAAGGCTCCATGGCCCTTGTCATCACAAAGCTCCATAACACCTGTCATCACAATCCTCCATGCCCTTGTCATGACAATGCTCCATGACCCCTGTCATCACAAGGCACCGTGGCCCTTGACATCACAATTCTCCATGACACCTGACAACACAAGGCTCCAGTACGCGTTTCATCACAATGCTCCAGGCCCCCTGTCATCACAATGCACCATGATCCCTTTCATGGCAATAATCCATGACCCCTTTCATCACAATGCTCCAGTATGCCGTTCATCACAGTACTCGATGCGCCCTGTCATCACAATGCCCCATGACCCCTCTCAGCAAAATATTCCATGCCCCATGTAGTCACAATGCTCCATACCAGCTGTCATCACAATGCTCCATGACCCTTGTCATGACAATGCTCCATGGCATTTTTCATCACAATGTTCCATGCCCCCTTTCATCGCAATTCTTCAAGACAACTTTCATCACAATGCTCCATGACCACTTTCATCACAATGCTCCTTGGCCTGGGTCATCGCAATGCTCCATGACTCCTTTCATCACAATGCTCCATGGCCTCTGACATCACAATGCTCCATAAGCCATGTCATCACAATGTGCCATGACCCCGTCAAAACAATGCTCCATAACCCCTTTCATCACAATGCTCTGTAACCCACGTCAACACAATTGTCCAGGACCCCTTTCATCACAATGCTCCTTGGCACGTGTCATCACAATGCTCCATGAACAGTATCATCACAATGCACCATGATCCCTGTCATCACAATGCACTATGACATCTGCCATCACAATGCTCCAAGAGAACTGTCATCACAATGCCACATGACTCCTGTCATCACAATACTCCCTGACCTTTGTCATCACAATGCTCCATGACGCCTTTCATCACAATGCACAATTACCCCTTTCATCACAATTCTCCAGGCCCTCTCTCACCACAATGCTCCATAACCCCTGACATCACAATGGCCAACGACACCTGTCATCACAATTCACCATGGATCTTGTCATCAAAAGGCTCCATGCTCGTGTCATCACAATGATCCAAGACCCGTGTCATCCCAATGCTCCATGGCCGGTCTCATCACCGTGCTCCATGACCCCTGTCATCAAAATTCTCCATGAACTTTCATCACAGTGCTCCATGAACACATTCATCACAATGCTCCATGATCCCTTTCATCACAATGCTCTAGGACCAACATCATCACAATGCTCCATGATCGCTATCATCACAATGCTCCATGACCCCTTTCATAACGATGCTCCAATACCCCCTTTCATCACAATGCTCCATGGTTCCTGTCATCACAATGCGCCAGGACCCATGTCATCACAATGCTCTATGACCCTTGTCATCACAATGTTCCATGGCCCTTGTCATCACAATGCTCCATGACCACATTCATCACAATGCTGCATGACCCGTTTCACCACAATGCTAAGTGGCCCTTGTCATCACAATGCTCCATGGTGCTTGTCATCACAATGCTCCATGCCCCCGTCATCACAATGCCCCAGGACCCCTGTCATCACAAGAATCCATGGTCTTTGACATCACAGTGCTCCATGACACCTGTCATCACAATGCTCGATGATTCGTTTCATCACAATGCTCCCTTACCCCTGTCATCACAGTGCTCCATGACCCCTTGCATCACAACGCTCCATGACCAATTGCATCACAACGCTCCATGACTCCTATCATCACAATGCTCTATGGCCCTTGTCATCACAATGCTCAATGCCCACTGTCATCACAATGCTCCATGAGCACATTCATCACAATACTCTATGAGCCGTTTCATCACAATGCTAAATGGCCCTTGTCATCACAATGTTCTACGGTGCTTGTCATCACAATGCTGCATGACCCCTGTCATCACAATGCTCCATGGCCCTTGCCATCACAATGCTCCATGAACGCTGTCATCACAATGCCCTATGACCAGTATCACCACAGTGCTCCTTGGCTGTTGTCATGAAAATGCTCCATAACCCCTGTCATCACAGTGAACCATGGCCCTTGTCATCACAATGCTCCCTGACCCATTTCATCACAATGCTCCATGACCACTTTCATTACAGAGCTCCATGATCGCTATCATCACAATGATCCATGACCCCTTTCATCACAGTGTTCCAGTACCATTTTCATCACAATGACCCACGACCCCTATCATCACAATGCTCCATGACACTTATTTTCACTATGCTCTATGGCCCTTGTCATCACAATGCTCCATGGCCACTGTCATCACAATGCTCCATGACCCGTTTCATCACAATGCTAAATTTCCCTTGTCATCACAATGCTCCATGGCACTTGTCATCACAATGCTGCATGACTCCTGTCATCACACTGCCCTATGACCCCTGTCATCACAAGGCTCCATGGCCCTTGTCATCACAAAGCTCCATAACACCTGTCATCACAATCCTCCATGCCCTTGTCATGACAATGCTCCATGACCCCTGTCATCACAAGGCACCGTGGCCCTTGACATCACAATTCTCCATGACACCTGACAACACAAGGCTCCAGTACGCGTTTCATCACAATGCTCCAGGCCCCCTGTCATCACAATGCCCCATGACCCCTCTCAGCAAAATATTCCATGCCCCCTGTAGTCACAATGCTCCATACCAGCTGTCATCACAATGCTCCATGACCCTTGTCATGACAATGCTCCATGGCATTTTTCATCACAATGTTCCATGCCTCCTTTCATCGCAATTCTTCAAGACAACTTTCATCACAATGCTCCATGACCACTTTCATCACAATGCTCCTTGGCCTGGGTCATCGCAATGCTCCATGACTCCTTTCATCACAATGCTCCATGGCCTCTGAAATCACAATGCTCCATAAGCCATGTCATCACAATGTGCCATGACCCCGTCAAAACAATGCTCCATAACCCCTTTCATCACAATGCTCCGTAACCCATGTCAACACAATTGTCCAGGACCCCTTTCATCACAATGCTCCTTGGCACGTGTCATCACAATGCTCCATGAACAGTATCATCACAATGCACCATGATCCCTGTCATCACAATGCACTATGACACCTGTCATCACAATGCGCCAAGACAACTGTCATCACAATGCCACATGACTCCTGTCATCACAATACTCCCTGACCTTTGTCATCACAATGCTCCATGACGCCTTTCATCACAATGCACAATTAACCCTTTCATCACAATTCTCCAGGCCCTCTCTCACCACAATGCTCCATAACCCCTGACATCACAATGGCCAACGACACCTGTCATCACAATTCACCATGGATCTTGTCATCAAAAGGCTCCATCCTCGTGTCATCACAATGATCCAAGACCCGTGTCATCACAATGCTCCATGGCCGGTCTCATCACAGTGCTCCATGACCCCTGTCATCAAAATTCTCCATGAACTTTCATCACAGTGCTCCATGAACACATTCATCACAATGCTCCATGATCCCTTTCATCACAATGCTCTAGGACCAACATCATCACAATGCCCCATGACCCCTGTCATCACAAGAATCCATGGTCTTTGACATCACAGTGCTCCATGAACACATTCATCACAATGCTCCATGATCCCTTTCATCACAATGCTCTAGGACCTACATCATCACAATGCTCCATGATCGCTATCATCACAATGCTCCATGACCCCTTTCATAACGATGCTCCAATACCCCCTTTCATCACAATGCTCCATGGTTCCTGTCATCACAATGCGCCAGGACCCATGTCATCACAATGCTCTATGACCCTTGTCATCACAATGTTCCATGGCCCTTGTCATCACAATGCTCCATGACCACATTCATCACAATGCTGCATGACCCCTTGCATCACAACGCTCCATGACCAATTGCATCACAACGCTCCATGACTCCTATCATCACAATGCTCTATGGCCCTTGTCATCACAATGCTCAATGCCCACTGTCATCACAATGCTCCATGAGCACATTCATCACAATACTCTATGAGCCGTTTCATCACAATGCTAAATGGCCCTTGTCATCACAATGTTCTACGGTGCTTGTCATCACAATGCTGCATGACCACTGTCATCACAATGCTCCGTGGCCCTTGCCATCACAATGCTCCATGAACGCTGTCATCACAATGCCCTATGACCAGTATCACCACAGTGCTCCTTGGCTGTTGTCATGAAAATGCTCCATAACCCCTGTCATCACAGTGAACCATGGCCCTTGTCATCACAATGCTCCCTGACCCATTTCATCACAATGCTCCATGACCACTTTCATTACAGAGCTCCATGATCGCTATCATCACAGTGATCCATGACCCCTTTCATCACAGTGTTCCAGTACCATTTTCATCACAATGATCCATGACCCCTATCACCACAATGCTCCATGACACTTATTTTCACTATGCTCTATGGCCCTTGTCATCACAATGCTCCATGGCCACTGTCATCACAATGCTCCATGACCCGTTTCATCACAATGCTAAATTTCCCTTGTCATCACAATGCTCCATGGCGCTTGTCATCACAATGCTGCATTTCTCCTGTCATCACACTGTCCTATGACCCCTGTCATCACAAGGTTCCATGGCCCTTGTCATCACAATGCTCCATAACACCTGTCATCACAATCCTCCATGCCCTTGTCATGACAATGCTCCATGACCCCTGTCATCACAAGGCTCCGTGGCCCTTGACATCACAATTCTCCATGACACCTGACAACACAATGCTCCAGTACACCTTTCATCACAATGCTGCAGGCCCCCTGTCATCACAATGCACCATGATCCCTTTCATGACAATAATCCATGACCCCTTTCATCACAATGCCCCAGTATGCCTTTCATCACAATACTCGATGCCCCCTGTCATCACAATGCCCCATGAACCCTCTCAGCAAAATATTCCATGCCCCCTGTAGTCACAATGCTCCATAACAGCTTTCATCACAATGCTCCATGACACTTGTCATGACAATGCTCCATGGCATTGTTCATCACAAGGTTCCATGCCCCCTTTCATCGCAATTTTTCAAGACAACTTTCATCACAATGCTCCATGACCACTTTCATCACAATGCTCCTTGGCCTGGGTCATCACAATGCTCCATGACTCCTTTCATCACAATGCTCCATGGCCTCTGACATCACAATGGTCCATAAGCCATGTCATCACAATGTGCCATGACCCCGTCAAAACAATGCTCCATAACCCCTTTCATCACAATGCTCCGTGACCCATGTCAACACAATTGTCCAGGACCCCTTTCATCACAATGCTCCTTGGCACGTGTCATCACAATGCTCCATGAACAGTATCATCACAATGCACCATGATCCCTGTCATCACAATGCACTATGACACCTGTCATCACAATGCTCCAAGACAACTGTCATCACAATGCCACATGACTCCTGTCATCACAATACTCCCTGACCTTTGTCATCACAATTCTCCATGACGCCTTTCATCACAATGCACAATTACCCCTTTCATCACAATTCTCCAGGCCCTCTCTCACCAAAATGCTCCATAACCCCTGACATCACAATGGCCAACGACACCTGTCATCACAATTCACCATGGATCTTGTCATCAAAAGGCTCCATGCTCGTGTCATCACAATGATCCAAGACCCGTGTCATCCCAATGCACCATGGCCGGTCTCATCACCGTGCTCCATGACCCCTGTCATCAAAATTCTCCATGAACTTTCATCACAGTGCTCCATGAACACATTCATCACAATGCTCCATGATCCCTTTCATCACAATGCTCTAGGACCTACATCATCACAATGCTCCATGATCGCTATCATCACAATGCTCCATGACCCCTTTCATAACGATGCTCCAATACCCCCTTTCATCACAATGCTCCATGGTTCCTGTCATCACAATGCGCCAGGACCCATGTCATCACAATGCTCTATGACCCTTGTCATCACAATGTTCCATGGCCCTTGTCATCACAATGCTCCATGACCACATTCATCACAATGCTGCATGACCCGTTTCACCACAATGCTAAGTGGCCCTTGTCATCACAATGCTCCATGGTGCTTGTCATCACAATGCTCCATGAACAGTATCATCACAATGCACCATGATCCCTGTCATCACAATGCACTATGACACCTGTCATCACAATGCTCCAAGACAACTGTCATCACAATGCCACATGACTCCTGTCATCACAATACTCCCTGACCTTTGTCATCACAATGCTCCTTGACGCCTTTCATCACAATGCACCTTTACCCCTTTCATCACAATTCTCCAGGCCCTCTGTCACCACAATGCTCCATAATCCCTGACGTCACAATGGCCAACGACACCTGTCATCACAATTCACCATGGATCTTGTCATCAAAAGGCTCCATCCTCATGTCATCACAATGATCCAAGACCCGTGTCATCACAATGCTCCATGGCCGGTCTCATCACAGTGCTCCATGACCCCTGTCATCAAAATTCTCCATGAACTTTCATCACAGTGCTCCATGAACACATTCATCACAATGCTCCATGATCCCTTTCATCACAATGCTCTAGGACCAACATCATCACAATGCCCCATGACCCCTGTCATCACAAGAATCCATGGTCTTTGACATCACAGTGCTCCATGACACCTGTCATCACAATGCTCGATGATTCGTTTCATCACAATGCTCCCTTACCCCTGTCATCACAGTGCTCCATGACCCCTTGCATCACAACGCTCCATGACCAATTGCATCACAACGCTCCATGACTCCTATCATCACAATGCTCTATGGCCCTTGTCATCACAATGCTCAATGCCCACTGTCATCACAATGCTCCATGAGCACATTCATCACAATACTCTATGAGCCGTTTCATCACAATGCTAAATGGCCCTTGTCATCACAATGTTCTACGGTGCTTGTCATCACAATGCTGCATGACCCCTGTCATCACAATGCTCCATGGCCCTTGCCATCACAATGCTCCATGAACGCTGTCATCACAATGCCCTATGACCAGTATCACCACAGTGCTCCTTGGCTGTTGTCATGAAAATGCTCCATAACCCCTGTCATCACAGTGAACCATGGCCCTTGTCATCACAATGCTCCCTGACCCATTTCATCACAATGCTCCATGACCACTTTCATTACAGAGCTCCATGATCGCTCTCATCACAATGATCCATGACCCCTTTCATCACAGTGTTCCAGTACCATTTTCATCACAATGATCCACGACCCCTATCACCACAATGCTCCATGACACTTATTTTCACTATGCTCTATGGCCCTTGTCATCACAATGCTCCATGGCCACTGTCATCACAATGCTCCATGACCCGTTTCATCACAATGCTAAATTTCCCTTGTCATCACAATGCTCCATGGCGCTTGTCATCACAATGCTGCATGACTCCTGTCATCACACTGCCCTATGACCCCTGTCATCACAAGGCGCCATGGCCCTTGTCATCACAAAGCTCCATAACACCTGTCATCACAATCCTCCATGCCCTTGTCATGACAATGCTCCATGACCCCTGTCATCACAAGTCTCCGTGGCCCTTGACATCACAATTCTCCATGACACCTGACAACACAAGGCTCCAGTACGCGTTTCATCACAATGCTCCAGGCCCCCTGTCATCACAATGCACCATGATCCCTTTCATGGCAATAATCCATGACCCCTTTCATCACAATGCTCCAGTATGCCTTTCATCACAATACTCGATGCCCCCTGTCATCACAATGCCCCATGACCCCTCTCAGCAAAATATTCCATGCCCCATGTAGTCACAATGCTCCATAACAGCTGTCATCACAATGTTCCATGCCCCCTTTCATCGCAATTTTTCAAGACAACTTTCATCACAATGCTCCATGACCACTTTCATCACAATGCTCCTTGGCCTGGGTCATCGCAATGCTCCATGACTCCTTTCATCACAATGCTCCATGGCCTCTGACATCACAATGCTCCATAAGCCATGTCATCACAATGTGCCATGACCCCGTCAAAACAATGCTCCATAACACCTTTCATCACAATGCTCCGTGACCCATGTCAACACAATTGTCCAGGACCCCTTTCATCACAATGCTCCTTGGCACGTGTCATCACAATGCTCCATGAACAGTATCATCACAATGCACCATGATCCCTGTCATCACAATGCACTATGACACCTGTCATCACAATGCTCCAAGACAACTGTCATCACAATGCCACATGACTCCTGTCATCACAATACTCCCTGACCTTTGTCATCACAATGCTCCTTGATGCCTTTCATCACAATGCACCTTTACCCCTTTCATCACAATTCTCCAGGCCCTCTGTCACCACAATGCTCCATAATCCCTGACATCACAATGGCCAACGACACCTGTCATCACAATTCACCATGGATCTTGTCATCAAAAGGCTCCATCCTCATGTCATCACAATGATCCAAGACCCGTGTCATCACAATGCTCCATGGCCGGTCTCATCACAGTGCTCCATGACCCCTGTCATCAAAATTCTCCATGAACTTTCATCACAGTGCTCCATGAACACATTCATCACAATGCTCCATGATCCCTTTCATCACAATGCTCTAGGACCAACATCATCACAATGCCCCATGACCCCTGTCATCACAAGAATCCGTGGTCTTTGACATCACAGTGCTCCATGACACCTGTCATCACAATGCTCGATGATTCGTTTCATCACAATGCTCCCTTACCCCTCTCATCACAGTGCTCCATGACCCCTTGCATCACAACGCTCCATGACCAATTGCATCACAACGCTCCATGACTCTTATCATCACAATGCTCTATGGCCCTTGTCATCACAATGCTCAATGCCCACTGTCATCACAATGCTCCATGAGCACATTCATCACAATACTCTATGAGCCGTTTCATCACAATGCTAAATGGCCCTTGTCATCACAATGTTCTACGGTGCTTGTCATCACAATGCTGCATGACCCCTGTCATCACAATGCTCCGTGGCCCTTGCCATCACAATGCTCCATGAACGCTGTCATCACAATGCCCTATGACCAGTATCACCACAGTGCTCCTTGGCTGTTGGCATGAAAATGCTCCATAACCCCTGTCATCACAGTGAACCATGGCCCTTGTCATCACAATGCTCCCTGACCCATTTCATCACAATGCTCCATGACCACTTTCATTACAGAGCTCCATGATCGCTATCATCACAATGATCCATGACCCCTTTCATCACAGTGTTCCAGTACCATTTTCATCACAATGATCCACGACCCCTATCACCACAATGCTCCATGACACTTATTTTCACTATGCTCTATGGCCCTTGTCATCACAATGCTCCATGGCCACTGTCATCACAATGCTCCATGACCCGTTTCATCACAATGCTAAATTTCCCTTGTCATCACAATGCTCCATGGCGCTTGTCATCACAATGCTGCATGACTCCTGTCATCACACTGCCCTATGACCCCTGTCATCACAAGGCTCCATGGCCCTTGTCATCACAAAGCTCCATAACACCTGTCATCACAATCCTCCATGCCCTTGTCATGACAATGCTCCATGACCCCTGTCATCACAAGGCACCGTGGCCCTTGACATCACAATTCTCCATGACACCTGACAACACAAGGCTCCAGTACGCGTTTCATCACAATGCTCCAGGCCCCCTGTCATCACAATGCACCATGATCCCTTTCATGGCAATAATCCATGACCCCTTTCATCACAATGCTCCAGTATGCCGTTCATCACAGTACTCGATGCGCCCTGTCATCACAATGCCCCATGACCCCTCTCAGCAAAATATTCCATGCCCCATGTAGTCACAATGCTCCATACCAGCTGTCTTCACAATGCTCCATGACCCTTGTCATGACAATGCTCCATGGCATTTTTCATCACAATGTTCCATGCCCCCTTTCATCGCAATTCTTCAAGACAACTTTCATCACAATGCTCCATGACCACTTTCATCACAATGCTCCTTGGCCTGGGTCATCGCAATGCTCCATGACTCCTTTCATCACAATGCTCCATGGCCTCTGACATCACAATGCTCCATAAGCCATGTCATCACAATGTGCCATGACCCCGTCAAAACAATGCTCCATAACCCCTTTCATCACAATGCTCTGTAACCCATGTCAACACAATTGTCCAGGACCCCTTTCATCACAATGCTCCTTGGCACGTGTCATCACAATGCTCCATGAACAGTATCATCACAATGCACCATGATCCCTGTCATCACAATGCACTATGACATCTGCCATCACAATGCTCCAAGAGAACTGTCATCACAATGCCACATGACTCCTGTCATCACAATACTCCCTGACCTTTGTCATCACAATGCTCCATGACGCCTTTCATCACAATGCACAATTACCCCTTTCATCACAATTCTCCAGGCCCTCTCTCACCACAATGCTCCATAACCCCTGACATCACAATGGCCAACGACACCTGTCATCACAATTCACCATGGATCTTGTCATCAAAAGGCTCCATGCTCGTGTCATCACAATGATCCAAGACCCGTGTCATCCCAATGCTCCATGGCCGGTCTCATCACCGTGCTCCATGACCCCTGTCATCAAAATTCTCCATGAACTTTCATCACAGTGCTCCATGAACACATTCATCACAATGCTCCATGATCCCTTTCATCACAATGCTCTAGGACCAACATCATCACAATGCTCCATGATCGCTATCATCACAATGCTCCATGACCCCTTTCATAACGATGCTCCAATACCCCCTTTCATCACAATGCTCCATGGTTCCTGTCATCACAATGCGCCAGGACCCATGTCATCACAATGCTCTATGACCCTTGTCATCACAATGTTCCATGGCCCTTGTCATCACAATGCTCCATGACCACATTCATCACAATGCTGCATGACCCGTTTCACCACAATGCTAAGTGGCCCTTGTCATCACAATGCTCCATGGTGCTTGTCATCACAATGCTCCATGCCCACGTCATCACAATGCCCCAGGACCCCTGTCATCACAAGAATCCATGGTCTTTGACATCACAGTGCTCCATGACACCTGTCATCACAATGCTCGATGATTCGTTTCATCACAATGCTCCCTTACCCCTGTCATCACAGTGCTCCATGACCCCTTGCATCACAACGCTCCATGACCAATTGCATCACAACGCTCCATGACTCCTATCATCACAATGCTCTATGGCCCTTGTCATCACAATGCTCAATGCCCACTGTCATCACAATGCTCCATGAGCACATTCATCACAATACTCTATGAGCCGTTTCATCACAATGCTAAATGGCCCTTGTCATCACAATGTTCTACGGTGCTTGTCATCACAATGCTGCATGACCCCTGTCATCACAATGCTCCATGGCCCTTGCCATCACAATGCTCCATGAACGCTGTCATCACAATGCCCTATGACCAGTATCACCACAGTGCTCCTTGGCTGTTGTCATGAAAATGCTCCATAACCCCTGTCATCACAGTGAACCATGGCCCTTGTCATCACAATGCTCCCTGACCCATTTCATCACAATGCTCCATGACCACTTTCATTACAGAGCTCCATGATCGCTATCATCACAATGATCCATGACCCCTGTCATCACAGTGTTCCAGTACCATTTTCATCACAATGATCCACGACCCCTATCACCACAATGCTCCATGACACTTATTTTCACTATGCTCTATGGCCCTTGTCATCACAATGCTCCATGGCCACTGTCATCACAATGCTCCATGACCCGTTTCATCACAATGCTAAATTTCCCTTGTCATCACAATGCTCCATGGCGCTTGTCATCACAATGCTGCATGACTCCTGTCATCACACTTCCCTATGACCCCTGTCATCACAAGGCGCCATGGCCCTTGTCATCACAAAGCTCCATAACACCTGTCATCACAATCCTCCATGCCCTTGTCATGACAATGCTCCATGACCCCTGTCATCACAAGTCTCCGTGGCCCTTGACATCACAATTCTCCATGACACCTGACAACACAAGGCTCCAGTACGCGTTTCATCACAATGCTCCAGGCCCCCTGTCATCACAATGCACCATGATCCCTTTCATGGCAATAATCCATGACCCCTTTCATCACAATGCTCCAGTATGCCTTTCATCACAATACTCGATGCCCCCTGTCATCACAATGCCCCATGACACCTCTCAGCAAAATATTCCATGCCCCATGTAGTCACAATGCTCCATAACAGCTGTCATCACAATGTTCCATGCCCCCTTTCATCGCAATTTTTCAAGACAACTTTCATCACAATGCTCCATGACCACTTTCATCACAATGCTCCTTGGCCTGGGTCATCGCAATGCTACATGACTCCTTTCATCACAATGCTCCATGGCCTCTGACATCACAATGCTCCATAAGCCATGTCATCACAATGTGCCATGACCCCGTCAAAACAATGCTCCATAACCCCTTTCATCACAATGCTCCGTGACCCATGTCAACACAATTGTCCAGGACCCCTTTCATCACAATGCTCCTTGGCACGTGTCATCACAATGCTCCATGAACAGTATCATCACAATGCACCATGATCCCTGTCATCACAATGCACTATGACACCTGTCATCACAATGCTCCAAGACAACTGTCATCACAATGCCACATGACTCCTGTCATCACAATACTCCCTGACCTTTGTCATCACAATGCTCCTTGACGCCTTTCATCACAATGCACCTTTACCCCTTTCATCACAATTCTCCAGGCCCTCTGTCACCACAATGCTCCATAATCCCTGACGTCACAATGGCCAACGACACCTGTCATCACAATTCACCATGGATCTTGTCATCAAAAGGCTCCATCCTCATGTCATCACAATGATCCAAGACCCGTGTCATCACAATGCTCCATGGCCGGTCTCATCACAGTGCTCCATGACCCCTGTCATCAAAATTCTCCATGAACTTTCATCACAGTGCTCCATGAACACATTCATCACAATGCTCCATGATCCCTTTCATCACAATGCTCTAGGACCAACATCATCACAATGCCCCATGACCCCTGTCATCACAAGAATCCATGGTCTTTGACATCACAGTGCTCCATGACACCTGTCATCACAATGCTCGATGATTCGTTTCATCACAATGCTCCCTTACCCCTGTCATCACAGTGCTCCATGACCCCTTGCATCACAACGCTCCATGACCAATTGCATCACAACGCTCCATGACTCCTATCATCACAATGCTCTATGGCCCTTGTCATCACAATGCTCAATGCCCACTGTCATCACAATGCTCCATGAGCACATTCATCACAATACTCTATGAGCCGTTTCATCACAATGCTAAATGGCCCTTGTCATCACAATGTTCTACGGTGCTTGTCATCACAATGCTGCATGACCCCTGTCATCACAATGCTCCATGGCCCTTGCCATCACAATGCTCCATGAACGCTGTCATCACAATGCCCTATGACCAGTATCACCACAGTGCTCCTTGGCTGTTGTCATGAAAATGCTCCATAACCCCTGTCATCACAGTGAACCATGGCCCTTGTCATCACAATGCTCCCTGACCCATTTCATCACAATGCTCCATGACCACTTTCATTACAGAGCTCCATGATCGCTCTCATCACAATGATCCATGACCCCTTTCATCACAGTGTTCCAGTACCATTTTCATCACAATGATCCACGACCCCTATCACCACAATGCTCCATGACACTTATTTTCACTATGCTCTATGGCCCTTGTCATCACAATGCTCCATGGCCACTGTCATCACAATGCTCCATGACCCGTTTCATCACAATGCTAAATTTCCCTTGTCATCACAATGCTCCATGGCGCTTGTCATCACAATGCTGCATGACTCCTGTCATCACACTGCCCTATGACCCCTGTCATCACAAGGCGCCATGGCCCTTGTCATCACAAAGCTCCATAACACCTGTCATCACAATCCTCCATGCCCTTGTCATGACAATGCTCCATGACCCCTGTCATCACAAGTCTCCGTGGCCCTTGACATCACAATTCTCCATGACACCTGACAACACAAGGCTCCAGTACGCGTTTCATCACAATGCTCCAGGCCCCCTGTCATCACAATGCACCATGATCCCTTTCATGGCAATAATCCATGACCCCTTTCATCACAATGCTCCAGTATGCCTTTCATCACAATACTCGATGCCCCCTGTCATCACAATGCCCCATGACCCCTCTCAGCAAAATATTCCATGCCCCATGTAGTCACAATGCTCCATAACAGCTGTCATCACAATGTTCCATGCCCCCTTTCATCGCAATTTTTCAAGACAACTTTCATCACAATGCTCCATGACCACTTTCATCACAATGCTCCTTGGCCTGGGTCATCGCAATGCTCCATGACTCCTTTCATCACAATGCTCCATGGCCTCTGACATCACAATGCTCCATAAGCCATGTCATCACAATGTGCCATGACCCCGTCAAAACAATGCTCCATAACACCTTTCATCACAATGCTCCGTGACCCATGTCAACACAATTGTCCAGGACCCCTTTCATCACAATGCTCCTTGGCACGTGTCATCACAATGCTCCATGAACAGTATCATCACAATGCACCATGATCCCTGTCATCACAATGCACTATGACACCTGTCATCACAATGCTCCAAGACAACTGTCATCACAATGCCACATGACTCCTGTCATCACAATACTCCCTGACCTTTGTCATCACAATGCTCCTTGACGCCTTTCATCACAATGCACCTTTACCCCTTTCATCACAATTCTCCAGGCCCTCTGTCACCACAATGCTCCATAATCCCTGACATCACAATGGCCAACGACACCTGTCATCACAATTCACCATGGATCTTGTCATCAAAAGGCTCCATCCTCATGTCATCACAATGATCCAAGACCCGTGTCATCACAATGCTCCATGGCCGGTCTCATCACAGTGCTCCATGACCCCTGTCATCAAAATTCTCCATGAACTTTCATCACAGTGCTCCATGAACACATTCATCACAATGCTCCATGATCCCTTTCATCACATGCTCTAGGACCAACATCATCACAATGCCCCATGACCCCTGTCATCACAAGAATCCATGGTCTTTGACATCACAGTGCTCCATGACACCTGTCATCACAATGCTCGATGATTCGTTTCATCACAATGCTCCCTTACCCCTCTCATCACAGTGCTCCATGACCCCTTGCATCACAACGCTCCATGACCAATTGCATCACAACGCTCCATGACTCCTATCATCACAATGCTCTATGGCCCTTGTCATCACAATGCTCAATGCCCACTGTCATCACAATGCTCCATGAGCACATTCATCACAATACTCTATGAGCCGTTTCATCACAATGCTAAATGGCCCTTGTCATCACAATGTTCTACGGTGCTTGTCATCACAATGCTGCATGACCCCTGTCATCACAATGCTCCATGGCCCTTGCCATCACAATGCTCCATGAACGCTGTCATCACAATGCCCTATGACCAGTATCACCACAGTGCTCCTTGGCTGTTGTCATGAAAATGCTCCATAACCCCTGTCATCACAGTGAACCATGGCCCTTGTCATCACAATGCTCCCTGACCCATTTCATCACAATGCTCCCATGACCACTTTCATTACAGAGCTCCATGATCGCTATCATCACAGTGATCCATGACCCCTTTCATCACAGTGTTCCAGTACCATTTTCATCACAATGATCCATGACCCCTATCACCACAATGCTCCATGACACTTATTTTCACTATGCTCTATGGCCCTTGTCATCACAATGCTCCATGGCCACTGTCATCACAATGCTCCATGACCCGTTTCATCACAATGCTAAATTTCCCTTGTCATCACAATGCTCCATGGCGCTTGTCATCACAATGCTGCATTTCTCCTGTCATCACACTGTCCTATGACCCCTGTCATCACAAGGTTCCATGGCCCTTGTCATCACAATGCTCCATAACACCTGTCATCACAATCCTCCATGCCCTTGTCATGACAATGCTCCATGACCCCTGTCATCACAAGGCTCCGTGGCCCTTGACATCACAATTCTCCATGACACCTGACAACACAATGCTCCAGTACACCTTTCATCACAATGCTGCAGGCCCCCTGTCATCACAATGCACCATGATCCCTTTCATGACAATAATCCATGACCCCTTTCATCACAATGCCCCAGTATGCCTTTCATCACAATACTCGATGCCCCCTGTCATCACAATGCCCCATGAACCCTCTCAGCAAAATATTCCATGCCCCCTGTAGTCACAATGCTCCATAACAGCTTTCATCACAATGCTCCATGACACTTGTCATGACAATGCTCCATGGCATTGTTCATCACAAGGTTCCATGCCCCCTTTCATCGCAATTTTTCAAGACAACTTTCATCACAATGCTCCATGACCACTTTCATCACAATGCTCCTTGGCCTGGGTCATCACAATGCTCCATGACTCCTTTCATCACAATGCTCCATGGCCTCTGACATCACAATGGTCCATAAGCCATGTCATCACAATGTGCCATGACCCCGTCAAAACAATGCTCCATAACCCCTTTCATCACAATGCTCCGTGACCCATGTCAACACAATTGTCCAGGACCCCTTTCATCACAATGCTCCTTGGCACGTGTCATCCCAATGCTCCATGAACAGTATCATCACAATGCACCATGATCCCTGTCATCACAATGCACTATGACACCTGTCATCACAATGCTCCAAGACAACTGTCATCACAATGCCACATGACTCCTGTCATCACAATACTCCCTGACCTTTGTCATCACAATTCTCCATGACGCCTTTCATCACAATGCACAATTACCCCTTTCATCACAATTCTCCAGGCCCTCTCTCACCAAAATGCTCCATAACCCCTGACATCACAATGGCCAACGACACCTGTCATCACAATTCACCATGGATCTTGTCATCAAAAGGCTCCATGCTCGTGTCATCACAATGATCCAAGACCCGTGTCATCCCAATGCACCATGGCCGGTCTCATCACCGTGCTCCATGACCCCTGTCATCAAAATTCTCCATGAACTTTCATCACAGTGCTCCATGAACACATTCATCACAATGCTCCATGATCCCTTTCATCACAATGCTCTAGGACCTACATCATCACAATGCTCCATGATCGCTATCATCACAATGCTCCATGACCCCTTTCATAACGATGCTCCAATACCCCCTTTCATCACAATGCTCCATGGTTCCTGTCATCACAATGCGCCAGGACCCATGTCATCACAATGCTCTATGACCCTTGTCATCACAATGTTCCATGGCCCTTGTCATCACAATGCTCCATGACCACATTCATCACAATGCTGCATGACCCGTTTCACCACAATGCTAAGTGGCCCTTGTCATCACAATGCTCCATGGTGCTTGTCATCACAATGCTCCATGAACAGTATCATCACAATGCACCATGATCCCTGTCATCACAATGCACTATGACACCTGTCATCACAATGCTCCAAGACAACTGTCATCACAATGCCACATGACTCCTGTCATCACAATACTCCCTGACCTTTGTCATCACAATGCTCCTTGACGCCTTTCATCACAATGCACCTTTACCCCTTTCATCACAATTCTCCAGGCCCTCTGTCACCACAATGCTCCATAATCCCTGACGTCACAATGGCCAACGACACCTGTCATCACAATTCACCATGGATCTTGTCATCAAAAGGCTCCATCCTCATGTCATCACAATGATCCAAGACCCGTGTCATCACAATGCTCCATGGCCGGTCTCATCACAGTGCTCCATGACCCCTGTCATCAAAATTCTCCATGAACTTTCATCACAGTGCTCCATGAACACATTCATCACAATGCTCCATGATCCCTTTCATCACAATGCTCTAGGACCAACATCATCACAATGCCCCATGACCCCTGTCATCACAAGAATCCATGGTCTTTGACATCACAGTGCTCCATGACACCTGTCATCACAATGCTCGATGATTCGTTTCATCACAATGCTCCCTTACCCCTGTCATCACAGTGCTCCATGACCCCTTGCATCACAACGCTCCATGACCAATTGCATCACAACGCTCCATGACTCCTATCATCACAATGCTCTATGGCCCTTGTCATCACAATGCTCAATGCCCACTGTCATCACAATGCTCCATGAGCACATTCATCACAATACTCTATGAGCCGTTTCATCACAATGCTAAATGGCCCTTGTCATCACAATGTTCTACGGTGCTTGTCATCACAATGCTGCATGACCCCTGTCATCACAATGCTCCATGGCCCTTGCCATCACAATGCTCCATGAACGCTGTCATCACAATGCCCTATGACCAGTATCACCACAGTGCTCCTTGGCTGTTGTCATGAAAATGCTCCATAACCCCTGTCATCACAGTGAACCATGGCCCTTGTCATCACAATGCTCCCTGACCCATTTCATCACAATGCTCCATGACCACTTTCATTACAGAGCTCCATGATCGCTCTCATCACAATGATCCATGACCCCTTTCATCACAGTGTTCCAGTACCATTTTCATCACAATGATCCACGACCCCTATCACCACAATGCTCCATGACACTTATTTTCACTATGCTCTATGGCCCTTGTCATCACAATGCTCCATGGCCACTGTCATCACAATGCTCCATGACCCGTTTCATCACAATGCTAAATTTCCCTTGTCATCACAATGCTCCATGGCGCTTGTCATCACAATGCTGCATGACTCCTGTCATCACACTGCCCTATGACCCCTGTCATCACAAGGCGCCATGGCCCTTGTCATCACAAAGCTCCATAACACCTGTCATCACAATCCTCCATGCCCTTGTCATGACAATGCTCCATGACCCCTGTCATCACAAGTCTCCGTGGCCCTTGACATCACAATTCTCCATGACACCTGACAACACAAGGCTCCAGTACGCGTTTCATCACAATGCTCCAGGCCCCCTGTCATCACAATGCACCATGATCCCTTTCATGGCAATAATCCATGACCCCTTTCATCACAATGCTCCAGTATGCCTTTCATCACAATACTCGATGCCCCCTGTCATCACAATGCCCCATGACCCCTCTCAGCAAAATATTCCATGCCCCATGTAGTCACAATGCTCCATAACAGCTGTCATCACAATGTTCCATGCCCCCTTTCATCGCAATTTTTCAAGACAACTTTCATCACAATGCTCCATGACCACTTTCATCACAATGCTCCTTGGCCTGGGTCATCGCAATGCTCCATGACTCCTTTCATCACAATGCTCCATGGCCTCTGACATCACAATGCTCCATAAGCCATGTCATCACAATGTGCCATGACCCCGTCAAAACAATGCTCCATAACACCTTTCATCACAATGCTCCGTGACCCATGTCAACACAATTGTCCAGGACCCCTTTCATCACAATGCTCCTTGGCACGTGTCATCACAATGCTCCATGAACAGTATCATCACAATGCACCATGATCCCTGTCATCACAATGCACTATGACACCTGTCATCACAATGCTCCAAGACAACTGTCATCACAATGCCACATGACTCCTGTCATCACAATACTCCCTGACCTTTGTCATCACAATGCTCCTTGACGCCTTTCATCACAATGCACCTTTACCCCTTTCATCACAATTCTCCAGGCCCTCTGTCACCACAATGCTCCATAATCCCTGACATCACAATGGCCAACGACACCTGTCATCACAATTCACCATGGATCTTGTCATCAAAAGGCTCCATCCTCATGTCATCACAATGATCCAAGACCCGTGTCATCACAATGCTCCATGGCCGGTCTCATCACAGTGCTCCATGACCCCTGTCATCAAAATTCTCCATGAACTTTCATCACAGTGCTCCATGAACACATTCATCACAATGCTCCATGATCCCTTTCATCACAATGCTCTAGGACCAACATCATCACAATGCCCCATGACCCCTGTCATCACAAGAATCCGTGGTCTTTGACATCACAGTGCTCCATGACACCTGTCATCACAATGCTCGATGATTCGTTTCATCACAATGCTCCCTTACCCCTCTCATCACAGTGCTCCATGACCCCTTGCATCACAACGCTCCATGACCAATTGCATCACAACGCTCCATGACTCTTATCATCACAATGCTCTATGGCCCTTGTCATCACAATGCTCAATGCCCACTGTCATCACAATGCTCCATGAGCACATTCATCACAATACTCTATGAGCCGTTTCATCACAATGCTAAATGGCCCTTGTCATCACAATGTTCTACGGTGCTTGTCATCACAATGCTGCATGACCCCTGTCATCACAATGCTCCGTGGCCCTTGCCATCACAATGCTCCATGAACGCTGTCATCACAATGCCCTATGACCAGTATCACCACAGTGCTCCTTGGCTGTTGGCATGAAAATGCTCCATAACCCCTGTCATCACAGTGAACCATGGCCCTTGTCATCACAATGCTCCCTGACCCATTTCATCACAATGCTCCATGACCACTTTCATTACAGAGCTCCATGATCGCTATCATCACAATGATCCATGACCCCTTTCATCACAGTGTTCCAGTACCATTTTCATCACAATGATCCACGACCCCTATCACCACAATGCTCCATGACACTTATTTTCACTATGCTCTATGGCCCTTGTCATCACAATGCTCCATGGCCACTGTCATCACAATGCTCCATGACCCGTTTCATCACAATGCTAAATTTCCCTTGTCATCACAATGCTCCATGGCGCTTGTCATCACAATGCTGCATGACTCCTGTCATCACACTGCCCTATGACCCCTGTCATCACAAGGCTCCATGGCCCTTGTCATCACAAAGCTCCATAACACCTGTCATCACAATCCTCCATGCCCTTGTCATGACAATGCTCCATGACCCCTGTCATCACAAGGCACCGTGGCCCTTGACATCACAATTCTCCATGACACCTGACAACACAAGGCTCCAGTACGCGTTTCATCACAATGCTCCAGGCCCCCTGTCATCACAATGCACCATGATCCCTTTCATGGCAATAATCCATGACCCCTTTCATCACAATGCTCCAGTATGCCGTTCATCACAGTACTCGATGCGCCCTGTCATCACAATGCCCCATGACCCCTCTCAGCAAAATATTCCATGCCCCATGTAGTCACAATGCTCCATACCAGCTGTCTTCACAATGCTCCATGACCCTTGTCATGACAATGCTCCATGGCATTTTTCATCACAATGTTCCATGCCCCCTTTCATCGCAATTCTTCAAGACAACTTTCATCACAATGCTCCATGACCACTTTCATCACAATGCTCCTTGGCCTGGGTCATCGCAATGCTCCATGACTCCTTTCATCACAATGCTCCATGGCCTCTGACATCACAATGCTCCATAAGCCATGTCATCACAATGTGCCATGACCCCGTCAAAACAATGCTCCATAACCCCTTTCATCACAATGCTCTGTAACCCATGTCAACACAATTGTCCAGGACCCCTTTCATCACAATGCTCCTTGGCACGTGTCATCACAATGCTCCATGAACAGTATCATCACAATGCACCATGATCCCTGTCATCACAATGCACTATGACATCTGCCATCACAATGCTCCAAGAGAACTGTCATCACAATGCCACATGACTCCTGTCATCACAATACTCCCTGACCTTTGTCATCACAATGCTCCATGACGCCTTTCATCACAATGCACAATTACCCCTTTCATCACAATTCTCCAGGCCCTCTCTCACCACAATGCTCCATAACCCCTGACATCACAATGGCCAACGACACCTGTCATCACAATTCACCATGGATCTTGTCATCAAAAGGCTCCATGCTCGTGTCATCACAATGATCCAAGACCCGTGTCATCCCAATGCTCCATGGCCGGTCTCATCACCGTGCTCCATGACCCCTGTCATCAAAATTCTCCATGAACTTTCATCACAGTGCTCCATGAACACATTCATCACAATGCTCCATGATCCCTTTCATCACAATGCTCTAGGACCAACATCATCACAATGCTCCATGATCGCTATCATCACAATGCTCCATGACCCCTTTCATAACGATGCTCCAATACCCCCTTTCATCACAATGCTCCATGGTTCCTGTCATCACAATGCGCCAGGACCCATGTCATCACAATGCTCTATGACCCTTGTCATCACAATGTTCCATGGCCCTTGTCATCACAATGCTCCATGACCACATTCATCACAATGCTGCATGACCCGTTTCACCACAATGCTAAGTGGCCCTTGTCATCACAATGCTCCATGGTGCTTGTCATCACAATGCTCCATGCCCACGTCATCACAATGCCCCAGGACCCCTGTCATCACAAGAATCCATGGTCTTTGACATCACAGTGCTCCATGACACCTGTCATCACAATGCTCGATGATTCGTTTCATCACAATGCTCCCTTACCCCTGTCATCACAGTGCTCCATGACCCCTTGCATCACAACGCTCCATGACCAATTGCATCACAACGCTCCATGACTCCTATCATCACAATGCTCTATGGCCCTTGTCATCACAATGCTCAATGCCCACTGTCATCACAATGCTCCATGAGCACATTCATCACAATACTCTATGAGCCGTTTCATCACAATGCTAAATGGCCCTTGTCATCACAATGTTCTACGGTGCTTGTCATCACAATGCTGCATGACCCCTGTCATCACAATGCTCCATGGCCCTTGCCATCACAATGCTCCATGAACGCTGTCATCACAATGCCCTATGACCAGTATCACCACAGTGCTCCTTGGCTGTTGTCATGAAAATGCTCCATAACCCCTGTCATCACAGTGAACCATGGCCCTTGTCATCACAATGCTCCCTGACCCATTTCATCACAATGCTCCATGACCACTTTCATTACAGAGCTCCATGATCGCTATCATCACAATGATCCATGACCCCTTTCATCACAGTGTTCCAGTACCATTTTCATCACAATGATCCACGACCCCTATCACCACAATGCTCCATGACACTTATTTTCACTATGCTCTATGGCCCTTGTCATCACAATGCTCCATGGCCACTGTCATCACAATGCTCCATGACCCGTTTCATCACAATGCTAAATTTCCCTTGTCATCACAATGCTCCATGGCGCTTGTCATCACAATGCTGCATGACTCCTGTCATCACACTTCCCTATGACCCCTGTCATCACAAGGCGCCATGGCCCTTGTCATCACAAAGCTCCATAACACCTGTCATCACAATCCTCCATGCCCTTGTCATGACAATGCTCCATGACCCCTGTCATCACAAGTCTCCGTGGCCCTTGACATCACAATTCTCCATGACACCTGACAACACAAGGCTCCAGTACGCGTTTCATCACAATGCTCCAGGCCCCCTGTCATCACAATGCACCATGATCCCTTTCATGGCAATAATCCATGACCCCTTTCATCACAATGCTCCAGTATGCCTTTCATCACAATACTCGATGCCCCCTGTCATCACAATGCCCCATGACCCCTCTCAGCAAAATATTCCATGCCCCATGTAGTCACAATGCTCCATAACAGCTGTCATCACAATGTTCCATGCCCCCTTTCATCGCAATTTTTCAAGACAACTTTCATCACAATGCTCCATGACCACTTTCATCACAATGCTCCTTGGCCTGGGTCATCGCAATGCTACATGACTCCTTTCATCACAATGCTCCATGGCCTCTGACATCACAATGCTCCATAAGCCATGTCATCACAATGTGCCATGACCCCGTCAAAACAATGCTCCATAACCCCTTTCATCACAATGCTCCGTGACCCATGTCAACACAATTGTCCAGGACCCCTTTCATCACAATGCTCCTTGGCACGTGTCATCACAATGCTCCATGAACAGTATCATCACAATGCACCATGATCCCTGTCATCACAATGCACTATGACACCTGTCATCACAATGCTCCAAGACAACTGTCATCACAATGCCACATGACTCCTGTCATCACAATACTCCCTGACCTTTGTCATCACAATGCTCCTTGACGCCTTTCATCACAATGCACCTTTACCCCTTTCATCACAATTCTCCAGGCCCTCTGTCACCACAATGCTCCATAATCCCTGACGTCACAATGGCCAACGACACCTGTCATCACAATTCACCATGGATCTTGTCATCAAAAGGCTCCATCCTCATGTCATCACAATGATCCAAGACCCGTGTCATCACAATGCTCCATGGCCGGTCTCATCACAGTGCTCCATGACCCCTGTCATCAAAATTCTCCATGAACTTTCATCACAGTGCTCCATGAACACATTCATCACAATGCTCCATGATCCCTTTCATCACAATGCTCTAGGACCAACATCATCACAATGCCCCATGACCCCTGTCATCACAAGAATCCATGGTCTTTGACATCACAGTGCTCCATGACACCTGTCATCACAATGCTCGATGATTCGTTTCATCACAATGCTCCCTTACCCCTGTCATCACAGTGCTCCATGACCCCTTGCATCACAACGCTCCATGACCAATTGCATCACAACGCTCCATGACTCCTATCATCACAATGCTCTATGGCCCTTGTCATCACAATGCTCAATGCCCACTGTCATCACAATGCTCCATGAGCACATTCATCACAATACTCTATGAGCCGTTTCATCACAATGCTAAATGGCCCTTGTCATCACAATGTTCTACGGTGCTTGTCATCACAATGCTGCATGACCCCTGTCATCACAATGCTCCATGGCCCTTGCCATCACAATGCTCCATGAACGCTGTCATCACAATGCCCTATGACCAGTATCACCACAGTGCTCCTTGGCTGTTGTCATGAAAATGCTCCATAACCCCTGTCATCACAGTGAACCATGGCCCTTGTCATCACAATGCTCCCTGACCCATTTCATCACAATGCTCCATGACCACTTTCATTACAGAGCTCCATGATCGCTCTCATCACAATGATCCATGACCCCTTTCATCACAGTGTTCCAGTACCATTTTCATCACAATGATCCACGACCCCTATCACCACAATGCTCCATGACACTTATTTTCACTATGCTCTATGGCCCTTGTCATCACAATGCTCCATGGCCACTGTCATCACAATGCTCCATGACCCGTTTCATCACAATGCTAAATTTCCCTTGTCATCACAATGCTCCATGGCGCTTGTCATCACAATGCTGCATGACTCCTGTCATCACACTGCCCTATGACCCCTGTCATCACAAGGCGCCATGGCCCTTGTCATCACAAAGCTCCATAACACCTGTCATCACAATCCTCCATGCCCTTGTCATGACAATGCTCCATGACCCCTGTCATCACAAGTCTCCGTGGCCCTTGACATCACAATTCTCCATGACACCTGACAACACAAGGCTCCAGTACGCGTTTCATCACAATGCTCCAGGCCCCCTGTCATCACAATGCACCATGATCCCTTTCATGGCAATAATCCATGACCCCTTTCATCACAATGCTCCAGTATGCCTTTCATCACAATACTCGATGCCCCCTGTCATCACAATGCCCCATGACCCCTCTCAGCAAAATATTCCATGCCCCATGTAGTCACAATGCTCCATAACAGCTGTCATCACAATGTTCCATGCCCCCTTTCATCGCAATTTTTCAAGACAACTTTCATCACAATGCTCCATGACCACTTTCATCACAATGCTCCTTGGCCTGGGTCATCGCAATGCTCCATGACTCCTTTCATCACAATGCTCCATGGCCTCTGACATCACAATGCTCCATAAGCCATGTCATCACAATGTGCCATGACCCCGTCAAAACAATGCTCCATAACACCTTTCATCACAATGCTCCGTGACCCATGTCAACACAATTGTCCAGGACCCCTTTCATCACAATGCTCCTTGGCACGTGTCATCACAATGCTCCATGAACAGTATCATCACAATGCACCATGATCCCTGTCATCACAATGCACTATGACACCTGTCATCACAATGCTCCAAGACAACTGTCATCACAATGCCACATGACTCCTGTCATCACAATACTCCCTGACCTTTGTCATCACAATGCTCCTTGACGCCTTTCATCACAATGCACCTTTACCCCTTTCATCACAATTCTCCAGGCCCTCTGTCACCACAATGCTCCATAATCCCTGACATCACAATGGCCAACGACACCTGTCATCACAATTCACCATGGATCTTGTCATCAAAAGGCTCCATCCTCATGTCATCACAATGATCCAAGACCCGTGTCATCACAATGCTCCATGGCCGGTCTCATCACAGTGCTCCATGACCCCTGTCATCAAAATTCTCCATGAACTTTCATCACAGTGCTCCATGAACACATTCATCACAATGCTCCATGATCCCTTTCATCACAATGCTCTAGGACCAACATCATCACAATGCCCCATGACCCCTGTCATCACAAGAATCCATGGTCTTTGACATCACAGTGCTCCATGACACCTGTCATCACAATGCTCGATGATTCGTTTCATCACAATGCTCCCTTACCCCTCTCATCACAGTGCTCCATGACCCCTTGCATCACAACGCTCCATGACCAATTGCATCACAACGCTCCATGACTCCTATCATCACAATGCTCTATGGCCCTTGTCATCACAATGCTCAATGCCCACTGTCATCACAATGCTCCATGAGCACATTCATCACAATACTCTATGAGCCGTTTCATCACAATGCTAAATGGCCCTTGTCATCACAATGTTCTACGGTGCTTGTCATCACAATGCTGCATGACCCCTGTCATCACAATGCTCCGTGGCCCTTGCCATCACAATGCTCCATGAACGCTGTCATCACAATGCCCTATGACCAGTATCACCACAGTGCTCCTTGGCTGTTGTCATGAAAATGCTCCATAACCCCTGTCATCACAGTGAACCATGGCCCTTGTCATCACAATGCTCCCTGACCCATTTCATCACAATGCTCCATGACCACTTTCATTACAGAGCTCCATGATCGCTATCATCACAATGATCCATGACCCCTTTCATCACAGTGTTCCAGTACCATTTTCATCACAATGATCCACGACCCCTATCACCACAATGCTCCATGACACTTATTTTCACTATGCTCTATGGCCCTTGTCATCACAATGCTCCATGGCCACTGTCATCACAATGCTCCATGACCCGTTTCATCACAATGCTAAATTTCCCTTGTCATCACAATGCTCCATGGCGCTTGTCATCACAATGCTGCATGACTCCTGTCATCACACTGCCCTATGACCCCTGTCATCACAAGGCTCCATGGCCCTTGTCATCACAAAGCTCCATAACACCTGTCATCACAATCCTCCATGCCCTTGTCATGACAATGCTCCATGACCCCTGTCATCACAAGGCACCGTGGCCCTTGACATCACAATTCTCCATGACACCTGACAACACAAGGCTCCAGTACGCGTTTCATCACAATGCTCCAGGCCCCCTGTCATCACAATGCACCATGATCCCTTTCATGGCAATAATCCATGACCCCTTTCATCACAATGCTCCAGTATGCCGTTCATCACAGTACTCGATGCGCCCTGTCATCACAATGCCCCATGACCCCTCTCAGCAAAATATTCCATGCCCCATGTAGTCACAATGCTCCATACCAGCTGTCATCACAATGCTCCATGACCCTTGTCATGACAATGCTCCATGGCATTGTTCATCACAATGTTCCATGCCCCCTTTCATCGCAATTCTTCAAGACAACTTTCATCACAATGCTCCATGACCACTTTCATCACAATGCTCCTTGGCCTGGGTCATCGCAATGCTCCATGACTCCTTTCATCACAATGCTCCATGGCCTCTGACATCACAATGCTCCATAAGCCATGTCATCACAATGTGCCATGACCCCGTCAAAACAATGCTCCATAACCCCTTTCATCACAATGCTCTGTAACCCATGTCAACAAAATTGTCCAGGACCCCTTTCATCACAATGCTCCTTGGCACGTGTCATCACAATGCTCCATGAACAGTATCATCACAATGCACCATGATCCCTGTCATCACAATGCACTATGACATCTGCCATCACAATGCTCCAAGAGAACTGTCATCACAATGCCACATGACTCCTGTCATCACAATACTCCCTGACCTTTGTCATCACAATGCTCCATGACGCCTTTCATCACAATGCACAATTGCCCCTTTCATCACAATTCTCCAGGCCCTCTCTCACCACAATGCTCCATAACCCCTGACATCACAATGGCCAACGACACCTGTCATCACAATTCACCATGGATCTTGTCATCAAAAGGCTCCATGCTCGTGTCATCACAATGATCCAAGACCCGTGTCATCCCAATGCTCCATGGCCGGTCTCATCACCGTGCTCCATGACCCCTGTCATCAAAATTCTCCATGAACTTTCATCACAGTGCTCCATGAACACATTCATCACAATGCTCCATGATCCCTTTCATCACAATGCTCTAGGACCAACATCATCACAATGCTCCATGATCGCTATCATCACAATGCTCCATGACCCCTTTCATAACGATGCTCCAATACCCCCTTTCATCACAATGCTCCATGGTTCCTGTCATCACAATGCGCCAGGACCCATGTCATCACAATGCTCTATGACCCTTGTCATCACAATGTTCCATGGCCCTTGTCATCACAATGCTCCATGACCACATTCATCACAATGCTGCATGACCCGTTTCACCACAATGCTAAGTGGCCCTTGTCATCACAATGCTCCATGGTGCTTGTCATCACAATGCTCCATGCCCCCGTCATCACAATGCCCCAGGACCCCTGTCATCACAAGAATCCATGGTCTTTGACATCACAGTGCTCCATGACACCTGTCATCACAATGCTCGATGATTCGTTTCATCACAATGCTCCCTTACCCCTGTCATCACAGTGCTCCATGACCCCTTGCATCACAACGCTCCATGACCAATTGCATCACAACGCTCCATGACTCCTATCATCACAATGCTCTATGGCCCTTGTCATCACAATGCTCAATGCCCACTGTCATCACAATGCTCCATGAGCACATTCATCACAATACTCTATGAGCCGTTTCATCACAATGCTAAATGGCCCTTGTCATCACAATGTTCTACGGTGCTTGTCATCACAATGCTGCATGACCCCTGTCATCACAATGCTCCATGGCCCTTGCCATCACAATGCTCCATGAACGCTGTCATCACAATGCCCTATGACCAGTATCACCACAGTGCTCCTTGGCTGTTGTCATGAAAATGCTCCATAACCCCTGTCATCACAGTGAACCATGGCCCTTGTCATCACAATGCTCCCTGACCCATTTCATCACAATGCTCCATGACCACTTTCATTACAGAGCTCCATGATCGCTATCATCACAATGATCCATGACCCCTTTCATCACAGTGTTCCAGTACCATTTTCATCACAATGACCCACGACCCCTATCATCACAATGCTCCATGACACTTATTTTCACTATGCTCTATGGCCCTTGTCATCACAATGCTCCATGGCCACTGTCATCACAATGCTCCATGACCCGTTTCATCACAATGCTAAATTTCCCTTGTCATCACAATGCTCCATGGCACTTGTCATCACAATGCTGCATGACTCCTGTCATCACACTGCCCTATGACCCCTGTCATCACAAGGCTCCATGGCCCTTGTCATCACAAAGCTCCATAACACCTGTCATCACAATCCTCCATGCCCTTGTCATGACAATGCTCCATGACCCCTGTCATCACAAGGCACCGTGGCCCTTGACATCACAATTCTCCATGACACCTGACAACACAAGGCTCCAGTACGCGTTTCATCACAATGCTCCAGGCCCCCTGTCATCACAATGCACCATGATCCCTTTCATGGCAATAATCCATGACCCCTTTCATCACAATGCTCCAGTATGCCTTTCATCACAATACTCGATGCCCCCTGTCATCACAATGCCCCATGACCCCTCTCAGCAAAATATTCCATGCCCCCTGTAGTCACAATGCTCCATACCAGCTGTCATCACAATGCTCCATGACCCTTGTCATGACAATGCTCCATGGCATTTTTCATCACAATGTTCCATGCCTCCTTTCATCGCAATTCTTCAAGACAACTTTCATCACAATGCTCCATGACCACTTTCATCACAATGCTCCTTGGCCTGGGTCATCGCAATGCTCCATGACTCCTTTCATCACAATGCGCCATGGCCTCTGAAATCACAATGCTCCATAAGCCATGTCATCACAATGTGCCATGACCCCGTCAAAACAATGCTCCATAACCCCTTTCATCACAATGCTCCGTAACCCATGTCAACACAATTGTCCAGGACCCCTTTCATCACAATGCTCCTTGGCACGTGTCATCACAATGCTCCATGAACAGTATCATCACAATGCACCATGATCCCTGTCATCACAATGCACTATGACACCTGTCATCACAATGCTCCAAGACAATTGTCATCACAATGCCACATGACTCCTGTCATCACAATACTCCCTGACCTTTGTCATCACAATGCTCCATGACGCCTTTCATCACAATGCACAATTAACCCTTTCATCACAATTCTCCAGGCCCTCTCTCACCACAATGCTCCATAACCCCTGACATCACAATGGCCAACGACACCTGTCATCACAATTCACCATGGATCTTGTCATCAAAAGGCTCCATCCTCGTGTCATCACAATGATCCAAGACCCGTGTCATCACAATGCTCCATGGCCGGTCTCATCACAGTGCTCCATGACCCCTGTCATCAAAATTCTCCATGAACTTTCATCACAGTGCTCCATGAACACATTCATCACAATGCTCCATGATCCCTTTCATCACAATGCTCTAGGACCAACATCATCACAATGCCCCATGACCCCTGTCATCACAAGAATCCATGGTCTTTGACATCACAGTGCTCCATGAACACATTCATCACAATGCTCCATGATCCCTTTCATCACAATGCTCTAGGACCTACATCATCACAATGCTCCATGATCGCTATCATCACAATGCTCCATGACCCCTTTCATAACGATGCTCCAATACCCCCTTTCATCACAATGCTCCATGGTTCCTGTCATCACAATGCGCCAGGACCCATGTCATCACAATGCTCTATGACCCTTGTCATCACAATGTTCCATGGCCCTTGTCATCACAATGCTCCATGACCACATTCATCACAATGCTGCATGACCCCTTGCATCACAACGCTCCATGACCAATTGCATCACAACGCTCCATGACTCCTATCATCACAATGCTCTATGGCCCTTGTCATCACAATGCTCAATGCCCACTGTCATCACAATGCTCCATGAGCACATTCATCACAATACTCTATGAGCCGTTTCATCACAATGCTAAATGGCCCTTGTCATCACAATGTTCTACGGTGCTTGTCATCACAATGCTGCATGACCACTGTCATCACAATGCTCCGTGGCCCTTGCCATCACAATGCTCCATGAACGCTGTCATCACAATGCCCTATGACCAGTATCACCACAGTGCTCCTTGGCTGTTGTCATGAAAATGCTCCATAACCCCTGTCATCACAGTGAACCATGGCCCTTGTCATCACAATGCTCCCTGACCCATTTCATCACAATGCTCCATGACCACTTTCATTACAGAGCTCCATGATCGCTATCATCACAGTGATCCATGACCCCTTTCATCACAGTGTTCCAGTACCATTTTCATCACAATGATCCATGACCCCTATCACCACAATGCTCCATGACACTTATTTTCACTATGCTCTATGGCCCTTGTCATCACAATGCTCCATGGCCACTGTCATCACAATGCTCCATGACCCGTTTCATCACAATGCTAAATTTCCCTTGTCATCACAATGCTCCATGGCGCTTGTCATCACAATGCTGCATTTCTCCTGTCATCACACTGTCCTATGACCCCTGTCATCACAAGGTTCCATGGCCCTTGTCATCACAATGCTCCATAACACCTGTCATCACAATCCTCCATGCCCTTGTCATGACAATGCTCCATGACCCCTGTCATCACAAGGCTCCGTGGCCCTTGACATCACAATTCTCCATGACACCTGACAACACAATGCTCCAGTACACCTTTCATCACAATGCTGCAGGCCCCCTGTCATCACAATGCACCATGATCCCTTTCATGACAATAATCCATGACCCCTTTCATCACAATGCCCCAGTATGCCTTTCATCACAATACTCGATGCCCCCTGTCATCACAATGCCCCATGAACCCTCTCAGCAAAATATTCCATGCCCCCTGTAGTCACAATGCTCCATAACAGCTTTCATCACAATGCTCCATGACACTTGTCATGACAATGCTCCATGGCATTGTTCATCACAAGGTTCCATGCCCCCTTTCATCGCAATTTTTCAAGACAACTTTCATCACAATGCTCCATGACCACTTTCATCACAATGCTCCTTGGCCTGGGTCATCACAATGCTCCATGACTCCTTTCATCACAATGCTCCATGGCCTCTGACATCACAATGGTCCATAAGCCATGTCATCACAATGTGCCATGACCCCGTCAAAACAATGCTCCATAACCCCTTTCATCACAATGCTCCGTGACCCATGTCAACACAATTGTCCAGGACCCCTTTCATCACAATGCTCCTTGGCACGTGTCATCACAATGCTCCATGAACAGTATCATCACAATGCACCATGATCCCTGTCATCACAATGCACTATGACACCTGTCATCACAATGCTCCAAGACAACTGTCATCACAATGCCACATGACTCCTGTCATCACAATACTCCCTGACCTTTGTCATCACAATTCTCCATGACGCCTTTCATCACAATGCACAATTACCCCTTTCATCACAATTCTCCAGGCCCTCTCTCACCAAAATGCTCCATAACCCCTGACATCACAATGGCCAACGACACCTGTCATCACAATTCACCATGGATCTTGTCATCAAAAGGCTCCATGCTCGTGTCATCACAATGATCCAAGACCCGTGTCATCCCAATGCACCATGGCCGGTCTCATCACCGTGCTCCATGACCCCTGTCATCAAAATTCTCCATGAACTTTCATCACAGTGCTCCATGAACACATTCATCACAATGCTCCATGATCCCTTTCATCACAATGCTCTAGGACCTACATCATCACAATGCTCCATGATCGCTATCATCACAATGCTCCATGACCCCTTTCATAACGATGCTCCAATACCCCCTTTCATCACAATGCTCCATGGTTCCTGTCATCACAATGCGCCAGGACCCATGTCATCACAATGCTCTATGACCCTTGTCATCACAATGTTCCATGGCCCTTGTCATCACAATGCTCCATGACCACATTCATCACAATGCTGCATGACCCGTTTCACCACAATGCTAAGTGGCCCTTGTCATCACAATGCTCCATGGTGCTTGTCATCACAATGCTCCATGCCCCCGTCATAAAATGCCCCAGGACCCCTGTCATCACAAGAATCCATGGTCTTTGACATCACAGTGCTCCATGACACATGTCATCACAATGCTCGATGATTCGTTTCATCACAATGCTCCCTTACCCCTCTCATCACAGTGCTCCATGACCCCTTGCATCACAACGCTCCATGACCAATTTCATCACAATGCTCCATGACTCCTATCATCACAATGCTCTATGGCCCTTGTCATCACAATGCTCAATGTCCACTGTCATCACAATGCTCCATGAGCACATTCATCACAATACTCTATGAGCCGTTTCATCACAATGTTAAATGGCCCTTGTCATCACAATGTTCTACGGTGCTTGTCATCACAATGCTGCATGACCCCTGTCATCACAAAGCTCCATGGCCCTTGCCATCACAATGCTCCATGAACGCTGTCATCACAATGCCCTATGACCAGTATCATCACAGTGCTCCTTGGCTGTTGTCATGAAAATGCTCCATAACCCCTGTCATCACAGTGAACCATGGCCCTTGTCATCACAATGCTCCCTGACCCATTTCATCACAATGCTCCATGACCACTTTCATTACAGAGCTCCATGATCGCTATCATCACAGTGATCCATGACCCCTTTCATCACAGTGTTCCAGTACCATTTTCATCACAATGATCCACGACCCCTATCACCACAATGCTCCATGACACTTATTTTCACTATGCTCTATGGCCCTTGTCATCACAATGCTCCATGGCCACTGTCATCACAATGCTCCATGACCCGTTTCATCACAATGCTAAATTTCCCTTGTCATCACAATGCTCCATGGCGCTTGTCATCACAATGCTGCATTTCTCCTGTCATCACACTGCCCTATGACCCCTGTCATCACAAGGTTCAATGGCCCTTTTCATCACAATGCTCCATAACACCTGTCATCACAATCCTCCATGCCCTTGTCATGACAATGCTCCATGACTCCTGTCATCACAAGGCTCCGTGGCCCTTGACATCACAATTCTCCATGACACCTGACAACACAAAGCTCCAGTACGCCTTTCATCACAATGCTCCAGGCCCCCTGTCATCACAATGCACCATGATCCCTTTCATGACAATAATCCATGACCCCTTTCATCACAATGCCCCAGTATGCCTTTCATCACAATACTCGATGCCCCCTGTCATCACAATGCCCCATGAACCCTCTCAGCAAAATATTCCATGCCCCCTGTAGTCACAATGCTCCATAACAGCTTTCATCACAATGCTCCATGACACTTGTCATGACAATGCTCCATGGCATTGTTCATCACAAGGTTCCATGCCCCTTTTCATCGCAATTTTTCAAGACAACTTTCATCACAATGCTCCATGACCACTTTCATCACAATGCTCCTTGGCCTGGGTCATCACAATGCTCCATGACTCCTTTCATCACAATGCTCCATGGCCTCTGACATCACAATGCTCCATAAGCCATGTCATCACAATATGCCATGACCCCGTCAAAACAATGCTCCATAACCCCTTTCATCACAATGCTCCATGACCCATGTCAACACAATTGTCCAGGACCCCTTTTATCACAATGCTCCTTGGCACGTGTCATCACAATGCTCCATGAACAGTATCATCACAATGCACCATGATCCCTGTCATCACAATGCACTATGACACCTGTCATCACAATGCTCCAAGACAACTGTCATCACAATGCCACATGACTCCTGTCATCACAATACTCCCTGACCTTTGTCATCACAATGCTCCATGACGCCTTTCATCACAATGCACAATTACCCCTTTCATCACAATTCTCCAGGCCCTCTGTCACCACAATGCTCCATAACCCCTGACATCACAATGGCCAACGACACCTGTCATCACAATTCACCATGGATCTTGTCATCAAAAGGCTCCATGCTCGTGTCATCACAATGATCCAAGACCCGTGTCATCACAATGCTCCATGGCCGGTCTCATCACCGTGCTCCATGAACCCTGTCATCAAAATTCTCCATGAACTTTCATCACAGTGCTCCATGAACACATTCATCACAATGCTCCATGACCCCTTTCATAACGATGCTCCAATACCCCCTTTCATCACAATGCTCCATGGTTCCTGTCATCACAATGCACCAGGACACATGTCATCACAATGCTCTATGACCCTTGTCATCACAATGTTCCATGGCCCTTGTCATCACAATGCTCCATGACCACATTCATCACAATGCTGCATGACCCGTTTCACCACAATGCTAAGTGGCCCTTGTCATCACAATGCTCCATGGTGCTTGTCATCACAATGTTCCATGCCCCCGTCATCACAATGCGCCATGACCTCTGTCATCACAAGAATCCATGGTCTTTGACATCACAGTGCTCCATGACACCTGTCATCACAATGCTCGATGATTCGTTTCATCACAATGCTCCCTTACCCCTGTCATCACAGTGCTCCATGACCCCTTGCATCACAACGCTCCATGACCAATTTCATCACAACGCTCCATGACTCCTATCATCACAATGCTCTATGGCCCTTGTCATCACAATGCTCAATGCCCACTGTCATCACAATGCTCCATGAGCACATTCATCACAATACTCTATGAGCCGTTTCATCACAATGCTAAATGGCCCTTGTCATCCCAATGTTCTACGGTGCTTGTCATCACAATGCTGCATGACCCCTGTCATCACAATGCTCCATGGCCCTTGCCATCACAATGCTCCATGAACGCTGTCATCACAATGCCCTATGACCAGTATCATCACAGTGCTCCTTGGCTGTTGTCATGAAAATGCTCCATAACCCCTGTCATCTCAGTGAACCATGGCCCTTGGCATCACAATGCTCCCTGACCCATTTCATCACAATGCTCCATGACCACTTTCATTACAGAGCTCCATGATCGCTATCATCACAATGATCCATGACCCCTTTCATCACAGTGTTCCAGTACCATTTTCATCACAATGATCCACGACCCCTATCACCACAATGCTCCATGACACGTATTTTCACTATGCTCTATGGCCCTTGTCATCACAATGCTCCTTGGCCACTGTCATCACAATGCTCCATGACCCGTTTCATCACAATGCTAAATTTTCCTTGTCATCACAATGCTCCATGGCGCTTGTCATCACAGTGCTGCATGACTCCTGTCATCACACTGCCCTATGAGCCCTGTCATCACAAGGCTCCATGGCCCTTGTCATCAGAATGCTCCATAACCCCTGTCATCACAATCCTCCATGCCCTTGTCATGACAATGCTCCATGACCCCTGTCATCACAAGGCTCCGTGGCCCTTGACATCACAATTCTCCATGACACCTGACAACACAATGCTCCAGTACGCCTTTCATCACAATGCTCCAGGCTCCCTGTCATCACAATGCCCCATGACCCCGCTCAGCAAAATATTCCATGCCCCCTGTAGTCACAATGCTCCATAACAGCTGTCATCACAATGTTCCATGACCCCTTTCATCACAATTCTTCAAGACAACTTTCATCACAATGCTCCATGACCACTTTCCTCACAATGCTCCTTGGCCTGGGTCATCGCAATGCTCCATGACCCCTTTCATCACAATGCTCCATGGCCTCTGACATCACAATGCTCCATAAGCCATGTCATCACAATGTGCCATGACCCCGTCAAAACAATGCTCCATAACCCCTCTCATCACAATGCTCCGTGACCCATTTCATCACAATGCTCCATGACCACTTTCATTACAGAGCTCCATGAGCGCTATCATCACAATGATCCGTGACCCCTTTCATCACAGTGTTCCAGTACCATTTTCATCACAATGATCCACGACCCCTATCACCACAATGCTCCATGACACGTATTTTCACTATGCTCTATGGCCCTTGTCATCACAATGCTCCATGGCCACTGTCATCACAATGCTCCATGACCCGTTTCATCACAATGCTAAATTTCCCTTGTCATCACAATGCTCCATGGCGCTTGTCATCACAGTGCTGCATGACTCCTGTCATCACACTGCCCTATGACCCCTGTCATCACAAGGCTCCATGGCCCTTGTCATCACAATGCTCCATAACACCTGTCATCAAATTCCTCCATGCCCTTGTCATGACAATGCTCCATGACCCCTGTCATCACAAGGCTCCGTGGCCCTTGACATCACAATTCTCCATGACACCTGAAAACACAATGCTCCAGTACGCCTTTCATCACAATGCTCCAGGCCTCCTGTCATCACAATGCACCATGATCCCTTTCATGACAGTAATCCATGACCCCTTTCATCACAATGCTCCAGTATGCCTTTCATCACAATACTCGATGCCCCCTGTCATCACAATGCCCCATGACCCCTCTCCGCAAAATATTCCATGCCCCCTATAGTCACAATGCTCCATAACAGCTGTCATCACAATGCTCCATGACCCTTGTCATGACAATGCTCCATGGCATTTTTCATCACAATGTTCCATGACCCCTTTCATCACAATTCTTCAAGACAACTTTCATCACAATGCTCCATGACCACTTTCCTCACAATGCTCCTTGGCCTGGGCCATCGCAATGCTCCATGACTCCTTTCATCACAATGCTCCATGGCCTCTGACATCACAATGCTCCATAAGCCATGTCATCACAATGTGCCATGACCCCGTCAAAACAATGCTCCATAACCCCTTTCATCACAATGCTCCGTGACCCACGTCAACACAATTGTCCAGGACCCCTTTCATCACAATGCTCCTTGGCACGTGTCATCACAATGCTCCATGAACAGTATCATCACAATGCACCATGATCCCTCTCATAACAATGCACTATGACACCTGTCATCACAATGCTCCAAGACAACTGTCATCACAATGCCACATGACACCTGTCATCACAATACTCCCTAACCTTTGTCATCACAATGCTCCATGACACCTTTCATCACAATGCACCATTACCCCTTTCATCACAATTCTCCAGGCCCTCTGTCACCACACTGCTCCATAACCCCTGACATCACAATGGCCAACGACACCTGTCATCACAATTCACCATGGATCTTGTCATCAAAAGGCTCCATGCTCGTGTCATCACAATGATCCAAGACCCGTGTCATCACAATGCTCCATGGCCGGTCTCATCACAGTGCTCCATGACCCCTGTCATCAAAATTCTCCATGAACTTTCATCACAGTGCTCCATGAACATATTCATCACAATGCTCCATGATCCCTTTCATCACAATGCTCTAGGACCAACATCATCACAATGCTCCATGATCGCTATCATCACAATGCTCCATGACCCCTTTCATAACGATGCTCCAATACCCCCTTTCATCACAATGCTCCATGGTTCCTGTCATCACAATGCACCAGGACCCATGTCATCACAATGCTCTATGACCCTTGTCATCACAATGTTCCATGGCCCTTGTCATCACAATGCTCCATGACCACATTCATCACAATGCTGCATGACCCGTTTGACCACAATGCTAAGTGGCCCTTGTCATCACAATGCTCCATGGTGCTTGTCATCACAATGTTCCATGCCCCCGTCATCACAATGCGCCATGACCTCTGTCATCACAAGAATCCATGGTCTTTGACATCACAGTGCTCCATGACACCTGTCATCACAATGCTCGATGATTCGTTTCATCACAATGCTCCCTTACACCTGTCATCACAGTGCTCCATGACCCCTTGCATCACAACGCTCCATGACCAATTTCATCACAACGCTCCATGACTCCTATCATCACAATGATCTATGGCCCTTTTCATCACAATGCTCAATGCCCACTGTCATCACAATGCTCCATGAGCACATTCATCACAATACTCTATGAGCCGTTTCATCACAATGCTAAATGGCCCTAGTCATCCCAATGTTCTACGGTGCTTGTCATCACAATGCTGCATGACCCCTGTCATCACAATGCTCCGTGGCCCTTGCCATCACAATGCTCCATGAACGCTGTCATCACAATGCCCTATGACCAGTATCACCACAGTGCTCCTTGGCTGTTGTCATGAAAATGCTCCATAACCCCTGTCATCACAGTGAACCATGGCCCTTGTCATCACAATGCTCCCTGACCCATTTCTTCACAATGCTCCATGACCACTTTCATTACAGAGCTCCATGATCGCTATCATCACAATGATCCATGACCCCTTTCATCACAGTGTTCCAGTACCATTTTCATCACAATGATCCACGACCCCTATCATCACAATGCTCCATGACACTTATTTTCACTATGCTCTATGGCCCTTGTCATCACAATGCTCCATGGCCACTGTCATCACAATGCTCCATGACCCGTTTCATCACAATGCTAAATTTCCCTTGTCATCACAATGCTCCATGGCGCTTGTCATCACAATGCTGCATGACTCCTGTCATCACACTTCCCTATGACCCCTGTCATCACAAGCCTCCATGGCCCTTGTCATCACAAAGCTCCATAACACCTGTCATCACAATCCTCCATGCCCTTGTCATGACAATGCTCCATGACCCCTGTCATCACAAGGCACCGTGGCCCTTGACATCACAATTCTCCATGACACCTGACAACACAAGGCTCCAGTACGCGTTTCATCACAATGCTCCAGGCCCCCTGTCATCACAATGCACCATGATCCCTTTCATGGCAATAATCCATGACCCCTTTCATCACAATGCTCCAGTATGCCTTTCATCACAATACTCGATGCCCCCTGTCATCACAATGCCCCATGACCCCTCTCAGCAAAATATTCCATGCCCCCTGTAGTCACAATGCTCCATACCAGCTGTCATCACAATGCTCCATGACCCTTGTCATGACAATGCTCCATGGCATTTTTCATCACAATGTTCCATGACCCCTTTCATCACAATTCTTCAAGACAACTTTCATCACAATGCTCCATGACCACTTTCCTCACAATGCTCCTTGGCCTGGGTCATCGCAATGCTCCATGACTCCTTTCATCACAATGCTCCATGGCCTCTGACATCACAATGCTCCATAAGCCATGTCATCACAATGTGCCATGACCCCGTCAAAACAATGCTCCATAACCCCTCTCATCACAATGCTCCGTGACCCATTTCATCACAATGCTCCATGACCACTTTCATTACAGAGCTCCATGACCGCTATCATCATAATGATCCGTGACCCCTTTCATCACAGTGTTCCAGTACCATTTTCATCACAATGATCCACGACCCCTATCACCACAATGCTCCATGACACGTATTTTCACTATGCTCTATGGCCCTTGTCATCACAATGCTCCATGGCCACTGTCATCACAATGCTCCATGACCCGTTTCATCACAATGCTAAATTTCCCTTGTCATCACAATGCTCCATGGCGCTTGTCATCACAGTGCTGCATGACTCCTGTCATCACACTGCCCTATGACCCCTGTCATCACAGGGCTCCATGGCCCTTGTCATCACAATGCTCCATAACACCTGTCATCAAATTCCTCCATGCCCTTGTCATGACAATGCTCCATGACCCCTGTCATCACAAGGCTCCGTGGCCCTTGACATCCCAATTCTCCATGACACCTGACAACACAAGGCTCCAGTACGCGTTTCATCACAATGCTCCAGGCCTCCTGTCATCACAATGCACCATGATCCCTTTCATGACAGTAATCCATGACCCCTTTCATCACAATGCTCCAGTATGCCTTTCATCACAATACTCGATGCCCCCTGTCATCACAATGCCCCATGACCCCTCTCAGCAAAATATTCCATGCCCCCTGTAGTCACAATGCTCCATGACCCTTGTCATGACAATGCTCCATGGCATTTTTCATCACAATGTTCCATGACCCCTTTCATCACAATTCTTCAAGACAACTTTCATCACAATGCTCCATGACCACTTTCCTCACAATGCTCCTTGGCCTGGGCCATCGCAATGCTCCATGACTCCTTTCATCACAATGCTCCATGGCCTCTGACATCACAATGCTCCATAAGCCATGTCATCACTATGTGCCATGACCCCGTCAAAACAATGCTCCATAACCCCTTTCATCACAATGCTCCGTGACCCACGTCAACACAATTGTCCAGGACCCCTTTCATCACAATGCTCCTTGGCACGTGTCATCCCAATGCTCCATGAACAGTATCATCACAATGCACCATGATCCCTCTCATAACAATGCACTATGACACCTGTCATCACAATGCTCCAAGACAACTGTCATCACAATGCCACATGACACCTGTCATCACAATACTCCCTAACCTTTGTCATCACAATGCTCCATGACGCCTTTCATCACAATGCACCATTACCCCTTTCATCACAATTCTCCAGGCCCTCTGTCACCACAATGCTCCATAACCCCTGACATCACAATGGCCAACGACACCTGTCATCACAATTCAACATGGATCTTGTCATCAAAAGGCTCCACGCTCGTGTCATCACAATGATCCAAGACCCGTGTCATCACAATGCTAAATGGCCGGTCTCATCACAGTGCTCCATGACCCCTGTCATCAAAATTCTCCATGAACTTTCATCACAGTGCTCCATGAACATATTCATCACAATGCTCCATGATCCCTTTCATCACAATGCTCTAGGACCAACATCATCACAATGCTCCATGATCGCTATCATCACAATGCTCCATGACCCCTTTCATAACGATGCTCCAATACCCCCTTTCATCACAATGCTCCATGGTTCCTGTCATCACAATGCGCCAGGACACATGTCATCACAATGCTCTATGACCCTTGTCATCACAATGTTCCATGGCCCTTGTCATCACAATGTTCCATGACCACATTCATCACAATGCTGCATGACCCGTTTCACCACAATGCTAAGGGGCCCTTGTCATCACAATGCTCCATGGTGCTTGTCATCACAATGCTCCATACCCCCGTCATCACCATGCCCCATGACCCCTGTCATCACAAGAATCCATGGTCTTTGACATCACAGTGCTCCATGACACCTGTCATCACAATGCTCGATGATTCGTTTCATCACAATGCTCCCTTACCCCTGTCATCACAGTGCTCCATGACCCCTTGCATCACAACGCTCCATGACCAATTGCATCACAACGCTCCATGACTCCTATCATCACAATGCTCTATGGCCCTTGTCATCACAATGCTCAATGCCCACTGTCATCACAATGCTCCATGAGCACATTCATCACAATACTCTATGAGCCTTTTCATCACAATGCTAAATGGCCCTTGTCATCACAATGTTCTACGGTGCTTGTCATCACAATGCTGCATGACCCCTGTCATCACAATGCTCCATGGCCCTTGCCATCACAATGCTCCATGAACGCTGTCATCACAATGCCCTATGACCAGTATCATCACAGTGCTCCTTGGCTGTTGTCATGAAAATGCTCCATAACCCCTGTCATCTCAGTGAACCATGGCCCTTGTCATCACAATGCTCCCTGACCCATTTCATCACAATGCTCCATGACCACTTTCATTACAGAGCTCCATGATCGCTATCATCACAATGATCCATGACCCCTTTCATCACAGTGTTCCAGTACCATTTTCATCACAATGATCCACGACCCCTATCACCACAATGCTCCATGACACGTATTTTCACTATGCTCTATGGCCCTTGTCATCACAATGCTCCTTGGCCACTGTCATCACAATGCTCCATGACCCGTTTCATCACAATGCTAAATTTCCCTTGTCATCACAATGCTCCATGGCGCTTGTCATCACAGTGCTGCATGACTCCTGGCATCACACTGCCCTATGAGCCCAGTCATCACAAGGCTCCATGGCCCTTGTCATCAGAATGCTCCATAACACCTGTCATCACAATCCTCCATGCCCTTGTCATGACAATGCTCCATGACCCCTGTCATCACAAGGCTCCGTGGCCCTTGACATCACAATTCTCCATGACACCTGACAACACAGTGCTCCAGTACGCCTTTCATCACAATGCTCCAGGCTCCCTGTCATCACAATGCCCCATGACCCCTCTCAGCAAAATATTCCATGCCCCCTGTAGTCACAATGCTCCATAACAGCTGTCATCACAATGCTCCATGACCCTTGTCATGACAATGCTCCATGGCATTTTTCATCACAATGTTCCATGACCCCTTTCATCACAATTCTTCAAGACAACTTTCATCACAATGCTCCATGACCACTTTCCTCACAATGCTCCTTGGCCTGGGTCATCGCAATGCTCCATGACTCCTTTCATCACAATGCTCCATGGCCTCTGACATCACAATGCTCCATAAGCCATGTCATCACAATGTGCCATGATCCCGTCAAAACAATGCTCCATAACCCCTCTCATCACAGTGCTCCGTGACCCATTTCATCACAATGCTCCATGACCACTTTCATTACAGAGCTCCATGACCGCTATCATCACAATGATCCGTGACCCCTTTCATCACAGTGTTCCAGTACCATTTTCATCACAATGATACACGACCCCTATCACCACAATGCTCCATGACATGTATTTTCACTATGCTCTATGGCCTTTGTCATCACAATGCTCCATGGCCACGGTCATCACAATGCTCCATGACCCGTTTCATCACAATGCTAAATTTCCCTTGTCATCACAATGCTCCATGGCGCTTGTCATCACAGTGCTGCATGACTCCTGTCATCACACTGCCCTATGACCCCTGTCATCACAAGGCTCCATGGCCCTTGTCATCACAATGCTCCATAACACCTGTCATCAAATTCCTCCATGCCCTTGTCATGACAATGCTCCATGACCCCTGTCATCACAAGGCTCCGTGGCCCTTGACATCCCAATTCTCCATGACACCTGAAAACACAATGCTCCAGTACGCCTTTCATCACAATGCTCCAGGCCTCCTGTCATCACAATGCACCATGATCCCTTTCATGACAGTAATCCATGACCCCTTTCATCACAATGCTCCAGTATGCCTTTCATCACAATACTCGATGCCCCCTGTCATCACAATGCCCCATGACCCCTCTCAGCAAAATATTCCATGCCCCCTGTAGTCACAATGCTCCATAACAGCTGTCATTACAATGCTCCATGACCCTTGTCATGACAATGCTCCATGGCATTTTTCATCACAATGTTCCATGACCCCTTTCATCACAATTCTTCAAGACAACTTTCATCACAATGCTCCATGACCACTTTCCTCACAATGCTCCTTGGCCTGGGCCATCGCAATGCTCCATGACTCCTTTCATCACAATGCTCCATGGCCTCTGACATCACAATGCTCCATAAGCCATGTCATCACTATGTGCCATGACCCCGTCAAAACAATGCTCCATAACCCCTTTCATCACAATGCTCCGTGACCCACGTCAACACAATTGTCCAGGACCCCTTTCATCACAATGCTCCTTGGCACGTGTCATCCCAATGCTCCATGAACAGTATCATCACAATGCACCATGATCCCTCTCATAACAATGCACTATGACACCTGTCATCACAATGCTCCAAGACAACTGTCATCACAATGCCACATGACACCTGTCATCACAATACTCCCTAACCTTTGTCATCACAATGCTCCATGACGCCTTTCATCACAATGCACCATTACCCCTTTCATCACAATTCTCCAGGCCCTCTGTCACCACAATGCTCCATAACCCCTGACATCACAATGGCCAACGACACCTGTCATCACAATTCAACATGGATCTTGTCATCAAAAGGCTCCACGCTCGTGTCATCACAATGATCCAAGACCCGTGTCATCACAATGCTAAATGGCCGGTCTCATCACAGTGCTCCATGACCCCTGTCATCAAAATTCTCCATGAACTTTCATCACAGTGCTCCATGAACATATTCATCACAATGCTCCATGATCCCTTTCATCACAATGCTCTAGGACCAACATCATCACAATGCTCCATGATCGCTATCATCACAATGCTCCATGACCCCTTTCATAACGATGCTCCAATACCCCCTTTCATCACAATGCTCCATGGTTCCTGTCATCACAATGCGCCAGGACACATGTCATCACAATGCTCTATGACCCTTGTCATCACAATGTTCCATGGCCCTTGTCATCACAATGTTCCATGACCACATTCATCACAATGCTGCATGACCCGTTTCACCACAATGCTAAGGGGCCCTTGTCATCACAATGCTCCATGGTGCTTGTCATCACAATGCTCCATACCCCCGTCATCACCATGCCCCATGACCCCTGTCATCACAAGAATCCATGGTCTTTGACATCACAGTGCTCCATGACACCTGTCATCACAATGCTCGATGATTCGTTTCATCACAATGCTCCCTTACCCCTGTCATCACAGTGCTCCATGACCCCTTGCATCACAACGCTCCATGACCAATTTCATCACAACGCTCCATGACTCCTATCATCACAATGCTCTATGGCCCTTGTCATCACAATGCTGAATGCCCACTGTCATCACAATGCTCCATGAGCACATTCATCACAATACTCTATGAGCCGTTTCATCACAATGCTACATGGCCCTTGTCATCACAATGTTCTACGGTGCTTGTCATCACAATGCTGCATGACCCCTGTCATCACAATGCTCCATGGCCCTTGCCATCACAATGCTCCATGAACGCTGTCATCACAATGCCCTATGACCAGTATCATCACAGTGCTCCTTGGCTGTTGTCATGAAAATGCTCCATAAACCCTATCATCACAGTGAACCATGGCCCTTGTCATCACAATGCTCCCTGACCCATTTCATCACAATGCTCCATGACCACTTTCATTACAGAGCTCCATGACCGCTATCATCACAATGATCCATGACCCCTTTTATCACAGTGTTCCAGTAAAATTTTCATCACAATGATCCACGACCCCTATCACCACAATGCTCCATGACACATATTTTCACTATGCTCTATGGCCCTTGTTCTCACAATGCTCCATGGCCACTGTCATCACAATGCTCCATGACCCGTTTCATCACAATGCTAAATTTCCCTTGTCATCACAATGCTCCATGGCGCTTGTCATCACAGTGCTGCATGACGCCTGTCCTCACACTGCCCTATGACCCCTGTCATCACAATGCTCCATGGCCCTTGTCATCACAATGCTCCATAACACCTGTCATCACAATACTCCATGCCCTTGTCATGACAATGCTCCATGACCCCTGTCATCACAAGGCTCCGTGGCCCTTGACATCACAATTCTCCATGACACCTGAAAACACAATGCTCCAGTACGCCTTTCATCACAATGCTCTAGGACCCCTGTCATCACAATGCACCATGATTCCTTTCATGACAGTAATCCATGACGCCTTTCATCACAATGCTCCAGTATGCCTTTCATCAGAATACTCGATGCCGCCTGTCATCACAATGCCCCATGACCCCTCTCAGCAAAATACTCCATGCCCCCTGTAGTCACAATGCTCCATAACAGCTGTCATCACAATGCTCCATGACCCTTGTCATGACAATGCTCCATGGCATTTTTCATCACAATGTTCCATGACCCCTTTCATCACCATTCTTCAAGACAACTTTCATCACAATGCTCCATGACCACTTTCCTCACAATGCTCCTTGGCCTGGGTCATCGCAATGCTCCATGACTCCTTTCATCACAATGCTCCATGGCCTCTGAAATCACAATGCTCCATAAGCCATGTCATCACAATGTGCCATGACCCCGTCAAAACAATGCTCCATAACCCCTTTCATCACAATGCTCCATGACCCACGTCAACACAATTGTCCAGGACCCCTTTCATCACAATGCTCCTTGGCACGTGTCATCACAATGCTCCATGAACAGTATCATCACAATGCACCATGATCCCTCTCATAATAATGCACTATGACACCTGTCTTCACAATGCTCCAAGACAACTGTCATCACAATGCCACATGACACCTGTCATCACAATACTCCCTGACCTTTGTCATCACAATGCTCCATGACGCCTTTCATCACAATGCACCATTACCCCTTTCATCACAATTCTCCAGGCCCTCTGTCACCACAATGCTCCATAACCCCTGACATCACAATGGCCAACGACACCTGTCATCACAATTCACCATGGATCTTGTCATCAAAAGGCTCCATGCTCGTGTCATCACAATGATCCAAGACCCGTGTCATCACAATGCTCCATGGCCGGTCTCATCACAGTGCTCCATGACCCCTGTCATCAAAATTCTCCATGAACTTTCATCACAGTGCTCCATGAACATATTCATCACAATGCTCCATGATCCCTTTCATCACAATGCTCTAGGACCAACATCATCACAATGCTCCATGATCGCTATCATCACAATGCTCCATGACCCCTTTCATAACGATGCTCCAATACCCCCTTTCATCACAATGCTCCATGGTTCCTGTCATCACAATGCACCAGGACCCATGTCATCACAATGCTCTATGACCCTTGTCATCACAATGTTCCATGGCCCTTGTCATCACAATGCTCCATGACCACATTCATCACAATGCAGCATGACCCGTTTCACCACAATGCTAAGTGGCCCTTGTCATCACAATGCTCCATGGTGCTTGTCATCACAATGTTCCATGCCCCCGTCATCACAATGCGCCATGACCTCTGTCATCACAAAAATCCATGGTCTTTGACATCACAGTGCTCCATGACACCTGTCATCACAATGCTCGATGATTCGTTTCATCACAATGCTCCCTTACACCTGTCATCACAGTGCTCCATGACCCCTTGCATCACAACGCTCCATGACCAATTGCATCACAACGCTCCATGACTCCTATCATCACAATGCTCTATGGCCCTTGTCATCACAATGCTCAATGCCCACTGTCATCACAATGCTCCATGAGCACATTCATCACAATACTCTATGAGCCGTTTCATCACAATGCTAAATGGCCCTTGTCATCCCAATGTTCTACGGTGCTTGTCATCACAATGCTGCATGACCCCTGTCATCACAATGCTCCATGGCCCTTGCCATCACAATGCTCCATGAACGCTGTCATCACAATGCCCTATGACCAGTATCATCACAGTGCTCCTTGGCTGTTGTCATGAAAATGCTCCATAACCCCTGTCATCTCAGTGAACCATGGCCCTTGTCATCACAATGCTCCCTGACCCATTTCATCACAATGCTCCATGACCACTTTCATTACAGAGCTCCATGATCGCTATCATCACAATGATCCATGACCCCTTTCATCACAGTGTTCCAGTACCATTTTCATCACAATGATCCACGACCCCTATCACCACAATGCTCCATGACACGTATTTTCACTATGCTCTATGGCCCTTGTCATCACAATGCTCCTTGGCCACTGTCATCACAATGCTCCATGACCCGTTTCATCACAATGCTAAATTTCCCTTGTCATCACAATGCTCCATGGCGCTTGTCATCACAGTGCTGCATGACTCCTGTCATCACACTGCCCTATGACCCCTGTCATCACAAGGCTCCATGGCCCTTGTCATCACAATGCTCCATAACACCTGTCATCAAATTCCTCCATGCCCTTGTCATGACAATGCTCCATGACCCCTGTCATCACAAGGCTCCGTGGCCCTTGACATCCCAATTCTCCATGACACCTGAAAACACAATGCTCCAGTACGCCTTTCATCACAATGCTCCAGGCCTCCTGTCATCACAATGCACCATGATCCCTTTCATGACAGTAATCCATGACCCCTTTCATCACAATGCTCCAGTATGCCTTTCATCACAATACTCGATGCCCCCTGTCATCACAATGCCCCATGACCCCTCTCAGCAAAATATTCCATGCCCCCTGTAGTCACAATGCTCCATAACAGCTGTCATCACAATGCTCCATGACCCTTGTCATGACAATGCTCCATGGCATTTTTCATCACAATGTTCCATGACCCCTTTCATCACAATTCTTCAAGACAACTTTCATCACAATGCTCCATGACCACTTTCCTCACAATGCTCCTTGGCCTGGGCCATCGCAATGCTCCATGACTCCTTTCATCACAATGCTCCATGGCCTCTGACATCACAATGCTCCATAAGCCATGTCATCACTATGTGCCATGACCCCGTCAAAACAATGCTCCATAACCCCTTTCATCACAATGCTCCGTGACCCACGTCAACACAATTGTCCAGGACCCCTTTCATCACAATGCTCCTTGGCACGTGTCATCCCAATGCTCCATGAACAGTATCATCACAATGCACCATGATCCCTCTCATAACAATGCACTATGACACCTGTCATCACAATGCTCCAAGACAACTGTCATCACAATGCCACATGACACCTGTCATCACAATACTCCCTAACCTTTGTCATCACAATGCTCCATGACGCCTTTCATCACAATGCACCATTACCCCTTTCATCACAATTCTCCAGGCCCTCTGTCACCACAATGCTCCATAACCCCTGACATCACAATGGCCAACGACACCTGTCATCACAATTCAACATGGATCTTGTCATCAAAAGGCTCCACGCTCGTGTCATCACAATGATCCAAGACCCGTGTCATCACAATGCTAAATGGCCGGTCTCATCACAGTGCTCCATGACCCCTGTCATCAAAATTCTCCATGAACTTTCATCACAGTGCTCCATGAACATATTCATCACAATGCTCCATGATCCCTTTCATCACAATGCTCTAGGACCAACATCATCACAATGCTCCATGATCGCTATCATCACAATGCTCCATGACCCCTTTCATAACGATGCTCCAATACCCCCTTTCATCACAATGCTCCATGGTTCCTGTCATCACAATGCGCCAGGACACATGTCATCACAATGCTCTATGACCCTTGTCATCACAATGTTCCATGGCCCTTGTCATCACAATGTTCCATGACCACATTCATCACAATGCTGCATGACCCGTTTCACCACAATGCTAAGGGGCCCTTGTCATCACAATGCTCCATGGTGCTTGTCATCACAATGCTCCATACCCCCGTCATCACCATGCCCCATGACCCCTGTCATCACAAGAATCCATGGTCTTTGACATCACAGTGCTCCATGACACCTGTCATCACAATGCTCGATGATTCGTTTCATCACAATGCTCCCTTACCCCTGTCATCACAGTGCTCCATGACCCCTTGCATCACAACGCTCCATGACCAATTTCATCACAACGCTCCATGACTCCTATCATCACAATGCTCTATGGCCCTTGTCATCACAATGCTGAATGCCCACTGTCATCACAATGCTCCATGAGCACATTCATCACAATACTCTATGAGCCGTTTCATCACAATGCTACATGGCCCTTGTCATCACAATGTTCTACGGTGCTTGTCATCACAATGCTGCATGACCCCTGTCATCACAATGCTCCATGGCCCTTGCCATCACAATGCTCCATGAACGCTGTCATCACAATGCCCTATGACCAGTATCATCACAGTGCTCCTTGGCTGTTGTCATGAAAATGCTCCATAAACCCTATCATCACAGTGAACCATGGCCCTTGTCATCACAATGCTCCCTGACCCATTTCATCACAATGCTCCATGACCACTTTCATTACAGAGCTCCATGACCGCTATCATCACAATGATCCATGACCCCTTTTATCACAGTGTTCCAGTAAAATTTTCATCACAATGATCCACGACCCCTATCACCACAATGCTCCATGACACATATTTTCACTATGCTCTATGGCCCTTGTTCTCACAATGCTCCATGGCCACTGTCATCACAATGCTCCATGACCCGTTTCATCACAATGCTAAATTTCCCTTGTCATCACAATGCTCCATGGCGCTTGTCATCACAGTGCTGCATGACGCCTGTCCTCACACTGCCCTATGACCCCTGTCATCACAATGCTCCATGGCCCTTGTCATCACAATGCTCCATAACACCTGTCATCACAATACTCCATGCCCTTGTCATGACAATGCTCCATGACCCCTGTCATCACAAGGCTCCGTGGCCCTTGACATCACAATTCTCCATGACACCTGAAAACACAATGCTCCAGTACGCCTTTCATCACAATGCTCTAGGACCCCTGTCATCACAATGCACCATGATTCCTTTCATGACAGTAATCCATGACGCCTTTCATCACAATGCTCCAGTATGCCTTTCATCAGAATACTCGATGCCGCCTGTCATCACAATGCCCCATGACCCCTCTCAGCAAAATACTCCATGCCCCCTGTAGTCACAATGCTCCATAACAGCTGTCATCACAATGCTCCATGACCCTTGTCATGACAATGCTCCATGGCATTTTTCATCACAATGTTCCATGACCCCTTTCATCACCATTCTTCAAGACAACTTTCATCACAATGCTCCATGACCACTTTCCTCACAATGCTCCTTGGCCTGGGTCATCGCAATGCTCCATGACTCCTTTCATCACAATGCTCCATGGCCTCTGAAATCACAATGCTCCATAAGCCATGTCATCACAATGTGCCATGACCCCGTCAAAACAATGCTCCATAACCCCTTTCATCACAATGCTCCATGACCCACGTCAACACAATTGTCCAGGACCCCTTTCATCACAATGCTCCTTGGCACGTGTCATCACAATGCTCCATGAACAGTATCATCACAATGCACCATGATCCCTCTCATAATAATGCACTATGACACCTGTCTTCACAATGCTCCAAGACAACTGTCATCACAATGCCACATGACACCTGTCATCACAATACTCCCTGACCTTTGTCATCACAATGCTCCATGACGCCTTTCATCACAATGCACCATTACCCCTTTCATCACAATTCTCCAGGCCCTCTGTCACCACAATGCTCCATAACCCCTGACATCACAATGGCCAACGACACCTGTCATCACAATTCACCATGGATCTTGTCATCAAAAGGCTCCATGCTCGTGTCATCACAATGATCCAAGACCCGTGTCATCACAATGCTCCATGGCCGGTCTCATCACAGTGCTCCATGACCCCTGTCATCAAAATTCTCCATGAACTTTCATCACAGTGCTCCATGAACATATTCATCACAATGCTCCATGATCCCTTTCATCACAATGCTCTAGGACCAACATCATCACAATGCTCCATGATCGCTATCATCACAATGCTCCATGACCCCTTTCATAACGATGCTCCAATACCCCCTTTCATCACAATGCTCCATGGTTCCTGTCATCACAATGCACCAGGACCCATGTCATCACAATGCTCTATGACCCTTGTCATCACAATGTTCCATGGCCCTTGTCATCACAATGCTCCATGACCACATTCATCACAATGCAGCATGACCCGTTTCACCACAATGCTAAGTGGCCCTTGTCATCACAATGCTCCATGGTGCTTGTCATCACAATGTTCCATGCCCCCGTCATCACAATGCGCCATGACCTCTGTCATCACAAAAATCCATGGTCTTTGACATCACAGTGCTCCATGACACCTGTCATCACAATGCTCGATGATTCGTTTCATCACAATGCTCCCTTACACCTGTCATCACAGTGCTCCATGACCCCTTGCATCACAACGCTCCATGACCAATTGCATCACAACGCTCCATGACTCCTATCATCACAATGCTCTATGGCCCTTGTCATCACAATGCTCAATGCCCACTGTCATCACAATGCTCCATGAGCACATTCATCACAATACTCTATGAGCCGTTTCATCACAATGCTAAATGGCCCTTGTCATCCCAATGTTCTACGGTGCTTGTCATCACAATGCTGCATGACCCCTGTCATCACAATGCTCCATGGCCCTTGCCATCACAATGCTCCATGAACGCTGTCATCACAATGCCCTATGACCAGTATCATCACAGTGCTCCTTGGCTGTTGTCATGAAAATGCTCCATAACCCCTGTCATCTCAGTGAACCATGGCCCTTGTCATCACAATGCTCCCTGACCCATTTCATCACAATGCTCCATGACCACTTTCATTACAGAGCTCCATGATCGCTATCATCACAATGATCCATGACCCCTTTCATCACAGTGTTCCAGTACCATTTTCATCACAATGATCCACGACCCCTATCACCACAATGCTCCATGACACGTATTTTCACTATGCTCTATGGCCCTTGTCATCACAATGCTCCTTGGCCACTGTCATCACAATGCTCCATGACCCGTTTCATCACAATGCTAAATTTCCCTTGTCATCACAATGCTCCATGGCGCTTGTCATCACAGTGCTGCATGACTCCTGGCATCACACTGCCCTATGAGCCCAGTCATCACAAGGCTCCATGGCCCTTGTCATCAGAATGCTCCATAACACCTGTCATCACAATCCTCCATGCCCTTGTCATGACAATGCTCCATGACCCCTGTCATCACAAGGCTCCGTGGCCCTTGACATCACAATTCTCCATGACACCTGACAACACAATGCTCCAGTACGCCTTTCATCACAATGCTCCAGGCTCCCTGTCATCACAATGCCCCATGACCCCTCTCAGCAAAATATTCCATGCCCCCTGTAGTCACAATGCTCCATAACAGCTGTCATCACAATGCTCCATGACCCTTGTCATGACAATGCTCCATGGCATTTTTCATCACAATGTTCCATGACCCCTTTCATCACAATTCTTCAAGACAACTTTCATCACAATGCTCCATGACCACTTTCCTCACAATGCTCCTTGGCCTGGGTCATCGCAATGCTCCATGACTCCTTTCATCACAATGCTCCATGGCCTCTGACATCACAATGCTCCATAAGCCATGTCATCACAATGTGCCATGATCCCGTCAAAACAATGCTCCATAACCCCTCTCATCACAGTGCTCCGTGACCCATTTCATCACAATGCTCCATGACCACTTTCATTACAGAGCTCCATGACCGCTATCATCACAATGATCCGTGACCCCTTTCATCACAGTGTTCCAGTACCATTTTCATCACAATGATACACGACCCCTATCACCACAATGCTCCATGACATGTATTTTCACTATGCTCTATGGCCCTTGTCATCACAATGCTCCATGGCCACGGTCATCACAATGCTCCATGACCCGTTTCATCACAATGCTAAATTTCCCTTGTCATCACAATGCTCCATGGCGCTTGTCATCACAGTGCTGCATGACTCCTGTCATCACACTGCCCTATGACCCCTGTCATCACAAGGCTCCATGGCCCTTGTCATCACAATGCTCCATAACACCTGTCATCAAATTCCTCCATGCCCTTGTCATGACAATGCTCCATGACCCCTGTCATCACAAGGCTCCGTGGCCCTTGACATCCCAATTCTCCATGACACCTGAAAACACAATGCTCCAGTACGCCTTTCATCACAATGCTCCAGGCCTCCTGTCATCACAATGCACCATGATCCCTTTCATGACAGTAATCCATGACCCCTTTCATCACAATGCTCCAGTATGCCTTTCATCACAATACTCGATGCCCCCTGTCATCACAATGCCCCATGACCCCTCTCAGCAAAATATTCCATGCCCCCTGTAGTCACAATGCTCCATAACAGCTGTCATCACAATGCTCCATGACCCTTGTCATGACAATGCTCCATGGCATTTTTCATCACAATGTTCCATGACCCCTTTCATCACAATTCTTCAAGACAACTTTCATCACAATGCTCCATGACCACTTTCCTCACAATGCTCCTTGGCCTGGGCCATCGCAATGCTCCATGACTCCTTTCATCACAATGCTCCATGGCCTCTGACATCACAATGCTCCATAAGCCATGTCATCACTATGTGCCATGACCCCGTCAAAACAATGCTCCATAACCCCTTTCATCACAATGCTCCGTGACCCACGTCAACACAATTGTCCAGGACCCCTTTCATCACAATGCTCCTTGGCACGTGTCATCCCAATGCTCCATGAACAGTATCATCACAATGCACCATGATCCCTCTCATAACAATGCACTATGACACCTGTCATCACAATGCTCCAAGACAACTGTCATCACAATGCCACATGACTCCTGTCATCACAATACTCCCTGACCTTTGTCATCACAATGCTCCTTGACGCCTTTCATCACAATGCACCATTACCCCTTTCATCACAATTCTCCAGGCCCTCTGTCACCACAATGCTCCATAACCCCTGACATCACAATGGCCAACGACACCTGTCATCACAATTCAACATGGATCTTGTCATCAAAAGGCTCCACGCTCGTGTCATCACAATGATCCAAGACCCGTGTCATCACAATGCTAAATGGCCGGTCTCATCACAGTGCTCCATGACCCCTGTCATCAAAATTCTCCATGAACTTTCATCACAGTGCTCCATGAACATATTCATCACAATGCTCCATGATCCCTTTCATCACAATGCTCTAGGACCAACATCATCACAATGCTCCATGATCGCTATCATCACAATGCTCCATGACCCCTTTCATAACGATGCTCCAATACCCCCTTTCATCACAATGCTCCATGGTTCCTGTCATCACAATGCGCCAGGACACATGTCATCACAATGCTCTATGACCCTTGTCATCACAATGTTCCATGGCCCTTGTCATCACAATGTTCCATGACCACATTCATCACAATGCTGCATGACCCGTTTCACCACAATGCTAAGGGGCCCTTGTCATCACAATGCTCCATGGTGCTTGTCATCACAATGCTCCATACCCCCGTCATCACCATGCCCCATGACCCCTGTCATCACAAGAATCCATGGTCTTTGACATCACAGTGCTCCATGACACCTGTCATCACAATGCTCGATGATTCGTTTCATCACAATGCTCCCTTACCCCTGTCATCACAATGCTCCATGACCCCTTGCATCACAACGCTCCATGACCAATTTCATCACAACGCTCCATGACTCCTATCATCACAATGCTCTATGGCCCTTGTCATCACAATGCTCAATGCCCACTGTCATCACAATGCTCCATGAGCACATTCATCACAATACTCTATGAGCCGTTTCATCACAATGCTACATGGCCCTTGTCATCACAATGTTCTACGGTGCTTGTCATCACAATGCTGCATGACCCCTGTCATCACAATGCTCCATGGCCCTTGCCATCACAATGCTCCATGAACGCTGTCATCACAATGCCCTATGACCAGTATCATCACAGTGCTCCTTGGCTGTTGTCATGAAAATGCTCCATAAACCCTATCATCACAGTGAACCATGGCCCTTGTCATCACAATGCTCCCTGACCCATTTCATCACAATGCTCCATGACCACTTTCATTACAGAGCTCCATGACCGCTATCATCACAATGATCCATGACCCCTTTTATCACAGTGTTCCAGTAAAATTTTCATCACAATGATCCACGACCCCTATCACCACAATGCTCCATGACACATATTTTCACTATGCTCTATGGCCCTTGTTCTCACAATGCTCCATGGCCACTGTCATCACAATGCTCCATGACCCGTTTCATCACAATGCTAAATTTCCCTTGTCATCACAATGCTCCATGGCGCTTGTCATCACAGTGCTGCATGACGCCTGTCCTCACACTGCCCTATGACCCCTGTCATCACAATGCTCCATGGCCCTTGTCATCACAATGCTCCATAACACCTGTCATCACAATACTCCATGCCCTTGTCATGACAATGCTCCATGACCCCTGTCATCACAAGGCTCCGTGGCCCTTGACATCACAATTCTCCATGACACCTGAAAACACAGTGCTCCAGTACGCCTTTCATCACAATGCTCTAGGACCCCTGTCATCACAATGCACCATGATTCCTTTCATGACAGTAATCCATGACGCCTTTCATCACAATGCTCCAGTATGCCTTTCATCAGAATACTCGATGCCGCCTGTCATCACAATGCCCCATGACCCCTCTCAGCAAAATACTCCATGCCCCCTGTAGTCACAATGCTCCATAACAGCTGTCATCACAATGCTCCATGACCCTTGTCATGACAATGCTCCATGGCATTTTTCATCACAATGTTCCATGACCCCTTTCATCACCATTCTTCAAGACAACTTTCATCACAATGCTCCATGACCACTTTCCTCACAATGCTCCTTGGCCTGGGTCATCGCAATGCTCCATGACTCCTTTCATCACAATGCTCCATGGCCTCTGAAATCACAATGCTCCATAAGCCATGTCATCACAATGTGCCATGACCCCGTCAAAACAATGCTCCATAACCCCTTTCATCACAATGCTCCATGACCCACGTCAACACAATTGTCCAGGACCCCTTTCATCACAATGCTCCTTGGCACGTGTCATCACAATGCTCCATGAACAGTATCATCACAATGCACCATGATCCCTCTCATAATAATGCACTATGACACCTGTCTTCACAATGCTCCAAGACAACTGTCATCACAATGCCACATGACACCTGTCATCACAATACTCCCTGACCTTTGTCATCACAATGCTCCATGACGCCTTTCATCACAATGCACCATTACCCCTTTCATCACAATTCTCCAGGCCCTCTGTCACCACAATGCTCCATAACCCCTGACATCACAATGGCCAACGACACCTGTCATCACAATTCACCATGGATCTTGTCATCAAAAGGCTCCATGCTCGTGTCATCACAATGATCCAAGACCCGTGTCATCACAATGCTCCATGGCCGGTCTCATCACAGTGCTCCATGACCCCTGTCATCAAAATTCTCCATGAACTTTCATCACAGTGCTCCATGAACATATTCATCACAATGCTCCATGATCCCTTTCATCACAATGCTCTAGGACCAACATCATCACAATGCTCCATGATCGCTATCATCACAATGCTCCATGACCCCTTTCATAACGATGCTCCAATACCCCCTTTCATCACAATGCTCCATGGTTCCTGTCATCACAATGCACCAGGACCCATGTCATCACAATGCTCTATGACCCTTGTCATCACAATGTTCCATGGCCCTTGTCATCACAATGCTCCATGACCACATTCATCACAATGCAGCATGACCCGTTTCACCACAATGCTAAGTGGCCCTTGTCATCACAATGCTCCATGGTGCTTGTCATCACAATGTTCCATGCCCCCGTCATCACAATGCGCCATGACCTCTGTCATCACAAAAATCCATGGTCTTTGACATCACAGTGCTCCATGACACCTGTCATCACAATGCTCGATGATTCGTTTCATCACAATGCTCCCTTACACCTGTCATCACAGTGCTCCATGACCCCTTGCATCACAACGCTCCATGACCAATTGCATCACAACGCTCCATGACTCCTATCATCACAATGCTCTATGGCCCTTGTCATCACAATGCTCAATGCCCACTGTCATCACAATGCTCCATGAGCACATTCATCACAATACTCTATGAGCCGTTTCATCACAATGCTAAATGGCCCTTGTCATCCCAATGTTCTACGGTGCTTGTCATCACAATGCTGCATGACCCCTGTCATCACAATGCTCCATGGCCCTTGCCATCACAATGCTCCATGAACGCTGTCATCACAATGCCCTATGACCAGTATCATCACAGTGCTCCTTGGCTGTTGTCATGAAAATGCTCCATAACCCCTGTCATCTCAGTGAACCATGGCCCTTGTCATCACAATGCTCCCTGACCCATTTCATCACAATGCTCCATGACCACTTTCATTACAGAGCTCCATGATCGCTATCATCACAATGATCCATGACCCCTTTCATCACAGTGTTCCAGTACCATTTTCATCACAATGATCCACGACCCCTATCACCACAATGCTCCATGACACGTATTTTCACTATGCTCTATGGCCCTTGTCATCACAATGCTCCTTGGCCACTGTCATCACAATGCTCCATGACCCGTTTCATCACAATGCTAAATTTCCCTTGTCATCACAATGCTCCATGGCGCTTGTCATCACAGTGCTGCATGACTCCTGGCATCACACTGCCCTATGAGCCCAGTCATCACAAGGCTCCATGGCCCTTGTCATCAGAATGCTCCATAACACCTGTCATCACAATCCTCCATGCCCTTGTCATGACAATGCTCCATGACCCCTGTCATCACAAGGCTCCGTGGCCCTTGACATCACAATTCTCCATGACACCTGACAACACAATGCTCCAGTACGCCTTTCATCACAATGCTCCAGGCTCCCTGTCATCACAATGCCCCATGACCCCTCTCAGCAAAATATTCCATGCCCCCTGTAGTCACAATGCTCCATAACAGCTGTCATCACAATGCTCCATGACCCTTGTCATGACAATGCTCCATGGCATTTTTCATCACAATGTTCCATGACCCCTTTCATCACAATTCTTCAAGACAACTTTCATCACAATGCTCCATGACCACTTTCCTCACAATGCTCCTTGGCCTGGGTCATCGCAATGCTCCATGACTCCTTTCATCACAATGCTCCATGGCCTCTGACATCACAATGCTCCATAAGCCATGTCATCACAATGTGCCATGATCCCGTCAAAACAATGCTCCATAACCCCTCTCATCACAGTGCTCCGTGACCCATTTCATCACAATGCTCCATGACCACTTTCATTACAGAGCTCCATGACCGCTATCATCACAATGATCCGTGACCCCTTTCATCACAGTGTTCCAGTACCATTTTCATCACAATGATACACGACCCCTATCACCACAATGCTCCATGACATGTATTTTCACTATGCTCTATGGCCCTTGTCATCACAATGCTCCATGGCCACGGTCATCACAATGCTCCATGACCCGTTTCATCACAATGCTAAATTTCCCTTGTCATCACAATGCTCCATGGCGCTTGTCATCACAGTGCTGCATGACTCCTGTCATCACACTGCCCTATGACCCCTGTCATCACAAGGCTCCATGGCCCTTGTCATCACAATGCTCCATAACACCTGTCATCAAATTCCTCCATGCCCTTGTCATGACAATGCTCCATGACCCCTGTCATCACAAGGCTCCGTGGCCCTTGACATCCCAATTCTCCATGACACCTGAAAACACAATGCTCCTGTACGCCTTTCATCACAATGCTCCAGGCCTCCTGTCATCACAATGCACCATGATCCCTTTCATGACAGTAATCCATGACCCCTTTCATCACAATGCTCCAGTATGCCTTTCATCACAATACTCGATGCCCCCTGTCATCACAATGCCCCATGACCCCTCTCAGCAAAATATTCCATGCCCCCTGTAGTCACAATGCTCCATAACAGCTGTCATCACAATGCTCCATGACCCTTGTCATGACAATGCTCCATGGCATTTTTCATCACAATGTTCCATGACCCCTTTCATCACAATTCTTCAAGACAACTTTCATCACAATGCTCCATGACCACTTTCCTCACAATGCTCCTTGGCCTGGGCCATCGCAATGCTCCATGACTCCTTTCATCACAATGCTCCATGGCCTCTGACATCACAATGCTCCATAAGCCATGTCATCACTATGTGCCATGACCCCGTCAAAACAATGCTCCATAACCCCTTTCATCACAATGCTCCGTGACCCACGTCAACACAATTGTCCAGGACCCCTTTCATCACAATGCTCCTTGGCACGTGTCATCCCAATGCTCCATGAACAGTATCATCACAATGCACCATGATCCCTCTCATAACAATGCACTATGACACCTGTCATCACAATGCTCCAAGACAACTGTCATCACAATGCCACATGACACCTGTCATCACAATACTCCCTAACCTTTGTCATCACAATGCTCCATGACGCCTTTCATCACAATGCACCATTACCCCTTTCATCACAATTCTCCAGGCCCTCTGTCACCACAATGCTCCATAACCCCTGACATCACAATGGCCAACGACACCTGTCATCACAATTCAACATGGATCTTGTCATCAAAAGGCTCCACGCTCGTGTCATCACAATGATCCAAGACCCGTGTCATCACAATGCTAAATGGCCGGTCTCATCACAGTGCTCCATGACCCCTGTCATCAAAATTCTCCATGAACTTTCATCACAGTGCTCCATGAACATATTCATCACAATGCTCCATGATCCCTTTCATCACAATGCTCTAGGACCAACATCATCACAATGCTCCATGATCGCTATCATCACAATGCTCCATGACCCCTTTCATAACGATGCTCCAATACCCCCTTTCATCACAATGCTCCATGGTTCCTGTCATCACAATGCGCCAGGACACATGTCATCACAATGCTCTATGACCCTTGTCATCACAATGTTCCATGGCCCTTGTCATCACAATGTTCCATGACCACATTCATCACAATGCTGCATGACCCGTTTCACCACAATGCTAAGGGGCCCTTGTCATCACAATGCTCCATGGTGCTTGTCATCACAATGCTCCATACCCCCGTCATCACCATGCCCCATGACCCCTGTCATCACAAGAATCCATGGTCTTTGACATCACAGTGCTCCATGACACCTGTCATCACAATGCTCGATGATTCGTTTCATCACAATGCTCCCTTACCCCTGTCATCACAGTGCTCCATGACCCCTTGCATCACAACGCTCCATGACCAATTTCATCACAACGCTCCATGACTCCTATCATCACAATGCTCTATGGCCCTTGTCATCACAATGCTGAATGCCCACTGTCATCACAATGCTCCATGAGCACATTCATCACAATACTCTATGAGCCGTTTCATCACAATGCTACATGGCCCTTGTCATCACAATGTTCTACGGTGCTTGTCATCACAATGCTGCATGACCCCTGTCATCACAATGCTCCATGGCCCTTGCCATCACAATGCTCCATGAACGCTGTCATCACAATGCCCTATGACCAGTATCATCACAGTGCTCCTTGGCTGTTGTCATGAAAATGCTCCATAAACCCTATCATCACAGTGAACCATGGCCCTTGTCATCACAATGCTCCCTGACCCATTTCATCACAATGCTCCATGACCACTTTCATTACAGAGCTCCATGACCGCTATCATCACAATGATCCATGACCCCTTTTATCACAGTGTTCCAGTAAAATTTTCATCACAATGATCCACGACCCCTATCACCACAATGCTCCATGACACATATTTTCACTATGCTCTATGGCCCTTGTTCTCACAATGCTCCATGGCCACTGTCATCACAATGCTCCATGACCCGTTTCATCACAATGCTAAATTTCCCTTGTCATCACAATGCTCCATGGCGCTTGTCATCACAGTGCTGCATGACGCCTGTCCTCACACTGCCCTATGACCCCTGTCATCACAATGCTCCATGGCCCTTGTCATCACAATGCTCCATAACACCTGTCATCACAATACTCCATGCCCTTGTCATGACAATGCTCCATGACCCCTGTCATCACAAGGCTCCGTGGCCCTTGACATCACAATTCTCCATGACACCTGAAAACACAGTGCTCCAGTACGCCTTTCATCACAATGCTCTAGGACCCCTGTCATCACAATGCACCATGATTCCTTTCATGACAGTAATCCATGACGCCTTTCATCACAATGCTCCAGTATGCCTTTCATCAGAATACTCGATGCCGCCTGTCATCACAATGCCCCATGACCCCTCTCAGCAAAATACTCCATGCCCCCTGTAGTCACAATGCTCCATAACAGCTGTCATCACAATGCTCCATGACCCTTGTCATGACAATGCTCCATGGCATTTTTCATCACAATGTTCCATGACCCGTTTCATCACCATTCTTCAAGACAACTTTCATCACAATGCTCCATGACCACTTTCCTCACAATGCTCCTTGGCCTGGGTCATCGCAATGCTCCATGACTCCTTTCATCACAATGCTCCATGGCCTCTGAAATCACAATGCTCCATAAGCCATGTCATCACAATGTGCCATGACCCCGTCAAAACAATGCTCCATAACCCCTTTCATCACAATGCTCCATGACCCACGTCAACACAATTGTCCAGGACCCCTTTCATCACAATGCTCCTTGGCACGTGTCATCACAATGCTCCATGAACAGTATCATCACAATGCACCATGATCCCTCTCATAATAATGCACTATGACACCTGTCTTCACAATGCTCCAAGACAACTGTCATCACAATGCCACATGACACCTGTCATCACAATACTCCCTGACCTTTGTCATCACAATGCTCCATGACGCCTTTCATCACAATGCACCATTACCCCTTTCATCACAATTCTCCAGGCCCTCTGTCACCACAATGCTCCATAACCCCTGACATCACAATGGCCAACGACACCTGTCATCACAATTCACCCTGGATCTTGTCATCAAAAGGCTCCATGCTCGTGTCATCACAATGATCCAAGACCCGTGTCATCACAATGCTCCATGGCCGGTCTCATCACAGTGCTCCATGACCCCTGTCATCAAAATTCTCCATGAACTTTCATCACAGTGCTCCATGAACATATTCATCACAATGCTCCATGATCCCTTTCATCACAATGCTCTAGGACCAACATCATCACAATGCTCCATGATCGCTATCATCACAATGCTCCATGACCCCTTTCATAACGATGCTCCAATACCCCCTTTCATCACAATGCTCCATGGTTCCTGTCATCACAATGCACCAGGACCCATGTCATCACAATGCTCTATGACCCTTGTCATCACAATGTTCCATGGCCCTTGTCATCACAATGCTCCATGACCACATTCATCACAATGCAGCATGACCCGTTTCACCACAATGCTAAGTGGCCCTTGTCATCACAATGCTCCATGGTGCTTGTCATCACAATGTTCCATGCCCCCGTCATCACAATGCGCCATGACCTCTGTCATCACAAAAATCCATGGTCTTTGACATCACAGTGCTCCATGACACCTGTCATCACAATGCTCGATGATTCGTTTCATCACAATGCTCCCTTACACCTGTCATCACAGTGCTCCATGACCCCTTGCATCACAACGCTCCATGACCAATTTCATCACAACGCTCCATGACTCCTATCATCACAATGCTCTATGGCCCTTGTCATCACAATGCTCAATGCCCACTGTCATCACAATGCTCCATGAGCACATTCATCACAATACTCTATGAGCCGTTTCATCACAATGCTAAATGGCCCTTGTCATCCCAATGTTCTACGGTGCTTGTCATCACAATGCTGCATGACCCCTGTCATCACAATGCTCCATGGCCCTTGCCATCACAATGCTCCATGAACGCTGTCATCACAATGCCCTATGACCAGTATCATCACAGTGCTCCTTGGCTGTTGTCATGAAAATGCTCCATAACCCCTGTCATCTCAGTGAACCATGGCCCTTGTCATCACAATGCTCCCTGACCCATTTCATCACAATGCTCCATGACCACTTTCATTACAGAGCTCCATGATCGCTATCATCACAATGATCCATGACCCCTTTCATCACAGTGTTCCAGTACCATTTTCATCACAATGATCCACGACCCCTATCACCACAATGCTCCATGACACGTATTTTCACTATGCTCTATGGCCCTTGTCATCACAATGCTCCTTGGCCACTGTCATCACAATGCTCCATGACCCGTTTCATCACAATGCTAAATTTCCCTTGTCATCACAATGCTCCATGGCGCTTGTCATCACAGTGCTGCATGACTCCTGGCATCACACTGCCCTATGAGCCCAGTCATCACAAGGCTCCATGGCCCTTGTCATCAGAATGCTCCATAACACCTGTCATCACAATCCTCCATGCCCTTGTCATGACAATGCTCCATGACCCCTGTCATCACAAGGCTCCGTGGCCCTTGACATCACAATTCTCCATGACACCTGACAACACAATGCTCCAGTACGCCTTTCATCACAATGCTCCAGGCTCCCTGTCATCACAATGCCCCATGACCCCTCTCAGCAAAATATTCCATGCCCCCTGTAGTCACAATGCTCCATAACAGCTGTCATCACAATGCTCCATGACCCTTGTCATGACAATGCTCCATGGCATTTTTCATCACAATGTTCCATGACCCCTTTCATCACAATTCTTCAAGACAACTTTCATCACAATGCTCCATGACCACTTTCCTCACAATGCTCCTTGGCCTGGGTCATCGCAATGCTCCATGACTCCTTTCATCACAATGCTCCATGGCCTCTGACATCACAATGCTCCATAAGCCATGTCATCACAATGTGCCATGATCCCGTCAAAACAATGCTCCATAACCCCTCTCATCACAGTGCTCCGTGACCCATTTCATCACAATGCTCCATGACCACTTTCATTACAGAGCTCCATGACCGCTATCATCACAATGATCCGTGACCCCTTTCATCACAGTGTTCCAGTACCATTTTCATCACAATGATACACGACCCCTATCACCACAATGCTCCATGACATGTATTTTCACTATGCTCTATGGCCCTTGTCATCACAATGCTCCATGGCCACGGTCATCACAATGCTCCATGACCCGTTTCATCACAATTCTAAATTTCCCTTGTCATCACAATGCTCCATGGCGCTTGTCATCACAGTGCTGCATGACTCCTGTCATCACACTGCCCTATGACCCCTGTCATCACAAGGCTCCATGGCCCTTGTCATTACAATGCTCCATAACACCTGTCATCAAATTCCTCCATGCCCTTGTCATGACAATGCTCCATGACCCCTGTCATCACAAGGCTCCGTGGCCCTTGACATCACAATTCTCCCTGACACCTGACAACACAATGCTCCAGTACGCCTTTCATCACAATGCTCCAGGCCACCTGTCATCACAATGCACCATGATCCCTTTCATGACAATAATCCATGACCCCTTTCATCACAATGCTCCAGTATGCCTTTCATCACAATACTCGATGCCCCCTGTCATCACAATGCCCCATGACCCCTCTCAGCAAAATATTCCATGCCCCTTGTAGTCACAATGCTCCATAACAGCTCTCATCACAATGCTCCATGACCCTTGTCATGACAATGCTCCATGGCATTTTTCATCACAATGTTCCATGCCCCCTTTCATCACAATTCTTCAAGACAACTTTCATCACAATGCTCCATGACCACTTTCATCACAATGCTGCTTGGCCTGGGTCATCGCAATGCTCCATGACTCCTTTCATCACAATGCTCCATGGCCTCTGACATCACAATGCTCCATAAGCCATGTCATCACAATGTGCCATGACCCCGTCAAAACAATGCTCCATAACCCCTTTTATCACAATGCTCCGTGACCCACGTCAACACAATTGTCCAGGACCACTTACATCACAATGCTCCTTGGCAAGTGTCATCACAATGCTCCATGAACAGTATCATCACAATGCACCATGATCCCTGTCATCACAATGCACTATGACACCTGTCATCACAATGCTCCAAGACAATTGTCATCACAATGCCACATGACACCTGTCATCACAATACTCCCTGACCTTTGTCATCACAATGCTCCATGACGCCTTTCATCACAATGCACCATTACCCCTTTCATCACAATTCTCCAGGCCCTCTGTCACCACAATGCTCCATAACCCCTGACATCACAATGGCCAATGACACCTGTCATCACAATTCACCATGGATCTTGTCATCAAAAGGCTCCATGCTCGTGTCATCACAATGATCCAAGACCCGGGTCATCACAATGCTCCATGGCCGGTCTCATCACAGTGCTCCATGACCCCTGTCATCAAAATTCTCCATGAACTTTCATCACAGTGCTCCATGAACACATTCATCACAATGCTCCATGATCCCTTTCATCACAATGCTCTAGGACCAACATCATCACAATGCTCCATGATCGCTATCATCACAATGCTCCATGACCCCTTTCATAACGATGCTCCAATACCCCCTTTCATCACAATGCTCCATGGTTCCTGTCATCACAATGCGCCAGGACACATGTCATCACAATGCTCTATGACCCTTGTCATCACAATGTTCCATGGCCTTTGTCATCACAATGTTCCATGACCACATTCATCACAATGCTGCATGACCCGTTTCACCACAATGCTAAGTGGCCCTTGTCATCACAATGCTCCATGGTGCTTGTCATCACAATGCTCCATGCCCCCGTCATCACCATGCCCCATGACCCCTGTCATCACAAGAATCCATGGTCTTTGACATCACAGTGCTCCATGACACCTGTCATCACAATGCTCGATGATTCGTTTCATCACAATGCTCCCTTACCCCTGTCATCACAGTGCTCCATGACCCCTTGCATCACAACGCTCCATGACCAATTTCATCACAACGCTCCATGACTCCTATCATCACAATGCTCTATGGCCCTTGTCATCACAATGCTCAATGCCCACTGTCATCACAATGCTCCATGAGCACATTCATCACAATACTCTATGAGCCGTTTCATCACAATGCTACATGGCCCTTGTCATCACAATGTTCTACGGTGCTTGTCATCACAATGCTGCATGACCCCTGTCATCACAATGCTCCATGGCCCTTGCCATCACAATGCTCCATGAACGCTGTCATCACAATGCCCTATGACCAGTATCATCACAGTGCTCCTTGGCTGTTGTCATGAAAATGCTCCATAAACCCTGTCATCACAGTGAACCATGGCCCTTGTCATCACAATGCTCCCTGACCCATTTCATCACAATGCTCCATGACCACTTTCAATACAAAGCTCCATGACCGCTATCATCACAATGATCCATGACCCCTTTCATCACAGTGTTCCAGTAAAATTTTCATCACAATGATCCACGACCCCTATCACCACAATGCTCCATGACACATATTTTCACTATGCTCTATGGCCCTTGTCCTCACAATGCTCCATGGCCACTGTCATCACAATGCTCCATGACCCGTTTCATCACAATGCTAAATTTCCCTTGTCATCACAATGCTCCATGGCGCTTGTCATCACAGTGCTGCATGACTCCTGTCCTCACACTGCCCTATGACCCCTGTCATCACAAGGCTCCATGGCCCTTGTCATCACAATGCTCCATAACACCTGTCATCACAATACTCCATACCCTTGTCATGACAATGCTCCATGACCCCTGTCATCACAAGGCTCCGTGGCCCTTGACATCACAATTCTCCATGACACCTGAAAACACAATGCTCCAGTACGCCTTTCATCACAATGCTCCAGGACCCCTGTCATCACAATGCACCATGATTCCTTTCATGACAGTAATCCATGACTCCTTTCATCACAATGCTCCAGTATGCCTTTCATCACAATAGTCGATGCCCCCTGTCATCACAATGCCCCATGACCCCTCTCAGCAAAATATTCCATGCCCCCTGTAGTCACAATGCTCCATAACAGCTGTCATCACAATGCTCCATGACCCTTGTCATGACAATGCTCCATGGCATTTTTCATCACAATGTTCCATGACCCCTTTCATCACAATTCTTCAAGACAACTTTCATCACAATGCTCCATGACCACTTTCCTCACAATGCTCCTTGGCCTGGGTCATCGCAATGCTCCATGACTCCTTTCATCACAATGCTGCATGGCCTCTGAAATCACAATGCTCCATAAGTCATGTCATCACAATGTGCCATGACCCCGTCAAAACAATGCTCCATAACCCCTTTCATCACAATGCTCCGTGACCCACGTCAACACAATTGTCCAGGACCCCTTTCATCACAATACTCCTTGGCACGTGTCATCACAATGCTCCATGAACAGTATCATCACAATGCACCATGATCCCTCTCATAACAATGCACTATGACACCTGTCATCACAATGCTCCAAGACAACTGTCATCACAATGCCACATGACACCTGTCATCACAATACTCCCTGACCTTTGTCATCACAATGCTCCATGACGCCTTTCATCACAATGCACCATTACCCCTTTCATCACAATTCTCCAGGCCCTCTGTCACCACAATGCTCCATAACCCCTGACATCACAATGGCCAACGACACCTGTCATCACAATTCACCATGGATCTTGTCATCAAAAGGCTCCATGCTCGTGTCATCACAATGATCCAAGACCCGTGTCATCACAATGCTCCATGGCCGGTCTCATCACAGTGCTCCATGACCCCTGTCATCAAAATTCTCCATGAACTTTCATCACAGTGCTCCATGAACATATTCATCACAATGCTCCATGATCCCTTTCATCACAATGCTCTAGGACCAACATCATCACAATGCTCCATGATCGCTATCATCACAATGCTCCATGACCCCTTTCATAACGATGCTCCAATACCCCCTTTCATCACAATGCTCCATGGTTCCTGTCATCACAATGCACCAGGACCCATGTCATCACAATGCTCTATGACCCTTGTCATCACAATGTTCCATGGCCCTTGTCATCACAATGCTCCATGACCACATTCATCACAATGCTGCATGACCCGTTTCACCACAATGCTAAGTGGCCCTTGTCATCACAATGCTCCATGGTGCTTGTCATCACAATGTTCCATGCCCCCGTCATCACAATGCGCCATGACCTCTGTCATCACAAGAATCCATGGTCTTTGACATCACAGTGCTCCATGACACCTCTCATCATAATGCTCGATGATTCGTTTCATCACAATGCTCCCTTACACCTGTCATCACAATGCTCCATGACCCCTTGCATCACAACGCTCCATGACCAATTTCATCACAACGCTCCATGACTCCTATCATCACAATGCTCTATGGCCCTTGTCATCACAATGCTCAATGCCCACTGTCATCACAATGCTCCATGAGCACATTCATCACAATACTCTATGAGCCGTTTCATCACAATGCTACATGGCCCTTGTCATCACAATATTCTATGGTGCTTGTCATCAAAATGCTGCATGACCCCTGTCATCACAATGCTCCATGGCCCTTGCCATCACAATGCTCCATGAACGCTGTCATCACAATGCCCTATGACCAGTATCATCACAGTGCTCCTTGGCTGTTGTCATGAAAATGCTCCATAAACCCTGTCATCACAGTGAACCATGGCCCTTGTCATCACAATGCTCCCTGACCCATTTCATCACAATGCTCCATGACCACTTTCAATACAAAGCTCCATGACCGCTATCATCACAATGATCCATGACCCCTTTCATCACAGTGTTCCAGTAAAACTTTCATCACAATGATCCACGACCCCTATCACCACAATGCTCCATGACACATATTTTCACTATGCTCTATGGCCCTTGTCCTCACAATGCTCCATGGCCACTGTCATCACAATGCTCCATGACCCGTTTCATCACAATGCTAAATTTCCCTTGTCATCACAATGCTCCATGGCGCTTGTCATCACAGTGCTGCATGACTCCTGTCCTCACACTGCCCTATGACCCCTGTCATCACAATGCTCCATGGCCCTTTTCATCACAATGCTCCATAACACCTGTCATCACAATACTCCATGCCCTTGTCATGACAATGCTCCATTACCCCTGTCATCACAAGGCTCCGTGGCCCTTGACATCACAATTCTCCATGACACCTGAAAACACAATGCTCCAGTACGCCTTTCATCACAATGCTCCAGGACCCCTGTCATCACAATGCACCATGATTCCTTTCATGACAGTAATCCATGACGCCTTTCATCACAATGCTCCAGTATGCCTTTCATCACAATACTCGATGCCCTCTGTCATCACAATGCCCCATGACCCCTCTCAGCAAAATATTCCATGCCCCCTGTAGTCACAATGCTCCATAACAGCTGTCATCACAATGCTCCATGACCCTTGTCATGACAATGCTCCATGGCATTTTTCATCACAATGTTCCATGACCCCTTTCATCACAATTCTTCAAGACAACTTTCATCACAATGCTCCATGACCACTTTCCTCACAATGCTCCTTGGCCTGGGTCATCGCAATGCTCCATGACTCCTTTCATCACAATGCTCCATGGCCTCTGAAATCACAATGCTCCATAAGCCATGTCATCACAATGTGCCATGACCCCGTCAAAACAATGCTCCATAACCCCTTTCATCACAATGCTCCGTGACCCACGTCAACACAATTGTCCAGGACCCCTTTCATCACAATGCTCCTTGGCACGTGTCATCACAATGCTCCATGAACAGTATCATCACAATACACCATGATCCCTCTCATAACAATGCACTATGACACCTGTCATCACAATGCTCCAAGACAACTGTCATCACAATGCTCCATGACGCCTTTCATCACAATGCACCATTACCCCTTTCATCACAATTCTCCAGGCCCTCTGTCACCACAATGCTCCATAACCCCTGATATCACAATGGCCAATGACACCTGTCATCACAATTCACCATGGATCTTGTCAACAAAAGGCTCCATGCTCGTGTCATCACAATGATCCAAGACCCGGGTCATCAGAGTGCTCCATGGCCGGTCTCATCACAGTGCTCCATGACCCCTGTCATCAAAATTCTCCATGAACTTTCATCACAGTGGTCCATGAACACATTCATCACAATGCTCCATGATCCCTTTCATCACAATGCTCTAGGACCAACATCATCACAATGCTCCATGATCGCTATCATCACAATGCTCCATGACCCCTTTCATAACGATGCTCCAATACCCCCTATCATCACAATGCTCCATGATTCCTGTCATCACAATGTGCCAGGACCCATGTCATCACAATGCTCTATGACCCTTGTCATCACAATGTTCCATGGCCCTTGTCATCAAAATGCTCCATGATCACATTCATCACAATGCTGCATGACCCGTTTCACCACAATGCTAAGTGGCGCTTGTCATCACAATGCTCCATGGTGCTTGTCATCACAATGCTCCATGCCTCCGTCATAACAATGCCCCATGACCCGTCATCACAAGAATCCATGGTCTTTGACATCACAGTGCTCCATGACACCTGTCATCACAATGCTCGATGATTCGTTTCATCACAATGCTCCCTTACCCCTGTCATCACAGTGCTCCATGACCCTTGCATCACAACGCTCCATGACCAATTGCATCACAACGCTCCATGACTCCTATCATCACAATGCTCTGTGGCCCTTGTCATCACAATGCTCAATGCCCACTGTCATCACAATGCTCCATGAGCACATTCATCACAATACTCTATGAGCCATTTCATCACAATGCTAAATGGCCCTTGTCATCACAATGTTCTACGGTGCTTGTCATCACAATGCTGCATGACCCCTGTCATCACAAGGCTCCATGGTCCTTGCCATCACAGTGCTCAATGAACGCTGTCATCACAATGCCCTATGACCAGTATCATCACAGTGCTCCTTGGCTGTTTTCCTGAAAATGCTCCATAACCCCTGTCATCACAGTGAACCATGGCCCTTGTCATCACAATGCTCCCTGAACCATTTCATCACAATGCTCCATGACCACTTTCATTACAGAGCTCCATGACCGCTATCATCACAATGATCCATGACCCCTTTCATCACAGTGTTCCAGTACCATTTTCATCACAATGATCCACGACCCCTATCACCACAATGCTCCATGACACGTATTTTCACTATGCTCTATGGCCCTTGTCCTCACAATGCTCCATGGCCACTGTCATCACAATGCTCCATGACCCGTTTCATCACAATGCTAAATTTCCCTTGTCATCACAATGCTCCATGGCGCTTGTCATCACAGTGCTGCATGACTCCTGTCATCACACTGCCCTATGACCCCTGTCATCACAAGGCTCCATGGCCCTTGTCATCACAATGCTCCATAACACCTGTCATCACAATCCTCCATGCCCTTGTCATGACAATGCTCCATGACCCCTGTCATCACAAGGCTCCGTGGCCCTTGACATCACAATTCTCCATGACGCCTGACAACACAATGCTCCAGTACGCCTTTCATCACAATGCTCCAGGACCCCTGTCATCACAATGCACCATGATCCCTTTCATGAGAGTAATCCATGACCCCTTTCATCACAATGCTCCAGTATGCCTTTCATCACAATACTCGATGCCCCCTGTCATCACAATGCCCCATGACCGCTCTCAGCAAAATATTCCATGCCCCCTGTAGTCACAATGCTCCATAACAGCTGTCATCACAATGCTCCATGACCCTTGTCATGACAATGCTCCATGGCATTTTTCATCACAATGTTCCATGCCCCCTTTCATCACAATTCTTCAAGACAACTTTCATCACAATGCTCCTTGGCCTGGGTCATCGCAATCCTCCATGACTCCTTTCATCACAATGCTCCATGGCCTCTGACATCACAATGCTCCATAAGCCATGTCATCACAATGTGCCATGACCCCGTCAAAACAATGCTCCATAACCCCTTTCATCACAATGCTCCGTGACCCATGTCAACACAATTGTCCAGGACCCATTTCATCACAATGCTCCTTGGCACGTGTCATCACAATGCTCCATGAACAGTATCATCACAATGCACCATGATCCCTCTCATAACAATGCACTATGACACCTGTCATCACAATGCTCCAAGACAACTGTCATCACAATGCCACATGACACCTGTCATCACAATACTCCCTAACCTTTGTCATCACAATGCTCCATGACGCCTTTCATCACAATGCACCATTACCCCTTTCATCACAATTCTCCAGGCCCTCTGTCACCACAATGTGCCATAAACCCTGACATCACAATGGCCAACGACACCTGTCAACACAATTCACCATGGATCTTGCCATCGAAAGGCTCCATGCTCGTGTCATCACAATGATCCAAGACCCGTGTCATCACAATGCTCCATGGCCGGTCTCATCACAGTGCTCCATGACCCCTGTCATCAAAATTCTCCATGAACTTTCATCACAGTGCTCCATGAACACATTCATCACAATGCTCCATGATCCCTTTCATCACAATGCTCTAGGACCAACATCATCACAATGCTCCATGATCGCTATCATCACAATGCTCCATGACCCCTTTCATAACGATGCTCCAATGCCCCCTTTCATCAAAATGCTCCATGGTTCCTGTCATCACAATGCGCCAGGACCCATGTCATCACAATGCTCTATGACCCTTGTCATCACAATGTTCCATGGCCCTTGTCATCACAATGCTCCATGACCACATTCATCACAATGCTGCATGACCCGTTTCACCACAATGCTAAGTGGCCCTTGTCATCACAATGCTCCATGGCACTTGTCATCACAATGCTCCATAACACCTGTCATCAAATTCCTCCATGCCCTTGTCTTGACAATGCTCCATGACCCCTGTCATCACAAGGCTCCGTGGCCCTTGACATCACAATTCTCCATGACACCTGACAACACAATGCTCCAGTACGCCTTTCATCACAATGCTCCAGGCCCCCTGTCATCACAATGCACCATAATCCCTTTCATGACAGTAATCCATGACCACTTTCATCACAATGCTCCAGTATGCCTTTCATCACAATACTCGATGCCCCCTGTCATCACAATGCCCCATGACCCCTCTCAGCAAAATATTCCATGCCCCCTCTAGTCACAATGCTCCATAACAGCTGTCATCACAATGCTCCATGACCCTTGTCATGACAATGCTCCATGGCATTTTTCATCACAATGTTCCATGACCCCTTTCATCACAATTCTTCAAGACAACTTTCATCACAATGCTCCATGACCACTTTCCTCACAATGCTCCTTGGCCTGGGTCATCGCAATGCTCCATGACTCCTTTCATCACAATGCTCAATGGCATCTGAAATCACAATGCTCCATAAGCCATGTCATCACAATGTGCCATGACCCCGTCAAAACAATGCTCCATAACCCCTTTCATCACAATGCTCCGTGACCAACGTCAACACAATTGTCCAGGACCCCTTTCTTCACAATGCTCCTTGGCACGTGTCATCACAATGCTCCATGAACAGTATCATCACAATGCACCATGATCCCTCTCATAACAATGCACTATGACACCTGTCAGCACAATGCTCCAAGACAACTGTCAGCACAATGCCACATGACACCTGTCATCACAATACTCCCTGACCTTAGTCATCACAATGCTCCATGACGCCTTTCATCACAATGCACCATTACCCCATTCATCACAATTCTCCAGGCCCTCTGTCACCACAATGCTCCATAACCCCTGACATCACAATGGCCAACGACACCTGTCATCACAATTCACCATGGATCTTGTCATCAAAAGGCTCCATGCTCGTGTCATCACAATGATCCAAGACCCGTGTCATCACAATGCTCCATGGCCGGTCTCATCACAGTGCTCCATGACCCCTGTCATCAAAATTCTCCATGAACTTTCATCACAGTGCTCCATGAACATATTCATCACAATGCTCCATGATCTCTTTCATCACAATGCTCTAGGACCAACTTCATCACAATGCTCCATGATCGCTATCATCACAATGCTCCATGACCCCTTTCATAACGATGCTCCAATGCCCCCTTTCATCAAAATGCTCCATGGTTCCTGTCATCACAATGCGCCAGGACCCATGTCATCACAATGCTCTATGACCCTTGTCATCACAATGTTCCATGGCCCTTGTCATCACAATGCTCCATGACCACATTCATCACAATGCTGCATGATCCGTTTCACCACAATGCTAAGTGGCCCTTGTCATCACAATGCTCCATGGTGCTTGTCATCACAATGTTCCATGCCCCCGTCATCAAAATGCCCCATGACCCCTGTCATCACAAGAATCCATGATCTTTGACATCACAGTGCTCCATGACACCTGTCATCACAATGCTCGATGATTCGTTTCATCACAATGCTCCCTTACCCCTGTCATCACAGTGCTCCATGAACCCTTGCATCACAGCGCTCCATGACCAATTGCATCACAACGCTCCATGACTCCTATCATCACAATGCTCTATGGCCCTTGTCATCACAATGCTCAATGCCCACTGTCATCACAATGCTCCATGAGCACATTCATCACAATACTCTATGAGCCGTTTCATCACAATGCTAAATGGCCCTTGTCATCACAATGTTCTACGGTGCTTGTCATCACAATGCTGCATGACCCCTGTCATCACAATGCTCCATGGCCCTTGCCATCACAATGCTCCATGAACGCTGTCATCACAATGCCCTATGACCAGTATCATCACAGTGCTCCTTGGCTGTTGTCATGAAAATGCTCCATAACCCATGTCATCACAGTGAACCATGGCCCTTGTTATCACAATGCTCCCTGACCCATGTCATCACAATGCTCCATGACCACTTTCATTACAGAGCTCCATGATTGCTATCATCACAATGATCCATGACCCCTTTCACCACAGTGTTCCAGTACCATTTTCATCACAATGATCCACGACCCCTATCACCACATTGCTCCATGACACTTATTTTCACTATGCTCTATGGCCCTTGTCATCACAATGCTCCATGGCCACTGTCATCACAATGCTCCATGACCCGTTTCATCACAATGCTAAATTTCCCTTGTCATCACAATGCTCCATGGCGCTTGTCATCACAGTGCTGCATGACTCCTGTCATCACACTGCCCTATGACCCCTGTCATCACAAGGCTCCATGGCCCTTGTCATCACAATGCTCCATAACACCTGTCATCACAATCCTCCATGCCCTTGTCATGACAATGCTCCATGACCCCTGTCATCACAAGGCTCCGTGGCCCTTGACATCACAATTCTCCCTGACACCTGACAACACAATGCTCCAGTACGCCTTTCATCACAATGCTCCAGGCCCCCTGTCATCACAATGCACCATGATCCCTTTCATGACAATAATCCATGACCCCTTTCATCACAATGCTCCAGTATGCCTTTCATCACAATACTCGATGCCCCCTGTCATCACAATGCCCCATGACCCCTCTCAGCAAAATATTCCATGCCCCTTGTAGTCACAATGCTCCATAACAGCTGTCATCACAATGCTCCATGACCCTTGTCATGACAATGCTCCATGCCATTTTTCATCACAATGTTCCATGCCCCCTTTCATCACAATGCTCCATGACCACTTTCATCACAATGCTGCTTGGCCAGGGTCATCGCAATGCTCCATGACTCCTTTCATCACAATGCTCCATGGCCTCTGACATCACAATGCTCCATAAGCCATGTCATCACAATGTGCCATGACCCCGTCAAAACAATGCTACATAACCCCTTTCATCACAATGCTCCGTGACCCATGTCAACACAATTGTCCAGGACCCCTTTCTTCACAATGCTCCTTGGCACGTGTCATCACAAAGCTCCATGAACAGTATCATCACAATGCACCATGATCTCTTTCATAACAATGCACTATGACACCTGTCATCACAATGCTCCAAGACAACTGTCATCACAATGCCACATGACACCTGTCATCACAACACTCCCTGAACTTTGTCATCACAATGCTCCATGACGCCTTTCATCACAATGCACCATTACCCCTTTCATCACAATTCTCCAGGCCCTCTGTCACCACAATGCTCCATAACCCCTGACATCACAATGGCCAACGACACCTGTCATCACAATTCACCATGGATCTTGTCATCAAAAGGCTCCATGCTCGTGTCATCACAATGATCCAAGACCCGTGTCATCACAATGCTCCATGGCCGGTCTCATCACAGTGCTCCATGACCCCTGTCATCAAAATTCTCCATGAACTTTCATCACAGTGCTCCATGAACATATTCATCACAATGCTCCATGATCCCTTTCATCACAATGCTCTAGGACCAACATCATCACAATGCTCCATGATCGCTATCATCACAATGCTCCATGACCCCTTTCATAACGATGCTCCAATACCCCCTTTCATCACAATGCTCCATGGTTCCTGTCATCACAATGCGCCAGGACCCATGTCATCACAATGCTCTATGACCCTTGTCATCACAATGTTCCATGGCCCTTGTCATCACAATGCTCCATGACCACATTCATCACAATGCTGCATGACCCGTTTCACCACAATGCTAAGTGGCCCTTGTCATCACAATGCTCCATGGTGCTTGTCATCACAATGCTCCATGCCCCCGTCATCACAATGCCCCATGACCCCTGTCATCACAAGAATCCATGGTCTTTGACATCACAGTGCTCCATGACACCTGTCATCACAATGCTCGATGATTCGTTTCATCACAATGCTCCCTTACCCCTGTCATCACAGTGCTCCATGACCCCTTGCATCACAACGCTCCATGACCAATTGCATCACAACGCTCCATGACTCCTATCATCACAATGCTCTATGGCCCTTGTCGTCACAATGCTCAATGCCCACTGTCATCACAATGCTCCATGAGCACATTCATCACAATACTCTATGAGCCGTTTCATCACAATGCTAAATGGCCCTTGTCATCCCAATGTTCTACGGTGCTTGTCATCACAATGCTGCATGACCCCTGTCATCACAATGCTCCATGGCCCTTGCCATCACAATGCTCCATGAACACTGTCATCACAATGCCCTATGACCAGTATCATCACAGTGCTCCTTGGCTGTTGTCATGAAAATGCTCCATAACCCCTGTCATCACAGTGAACCATGGCCCTTGGCATCACAATGCTCCCTGACCCATTTCATCACAATGCTCCATGACCACTTTCATTACAGAGCTCCATGACTGCTATCATCACAATGATCCAGGACCCTTTCATCACAGTGTTCCAGTACCATTTTCATCACAATGATCCACGACCCCTATCACCACAATGCTCCATGACACGTATTTTCACTATGCTCTATGGCCCTTGTCATCACAATGCTCCATGTCCACTGTCATCACAATGCTCCATGACCCGTTTCATCACAATGCTAAATTTCCCTTGTCATCACAATGCTCCATGGCGCTTGTCATCACAGTGCTGCATGACTCCTGTCATCACACTGCCCTATGACCCCTGTCATCACAAGGCTCGGTGGCCCTTGTCATGACAATGCTCCATGGCATTTTTCATCACAATGTTCCATGCCCCCTTTCATCACAATTCTTCAAGACAACTTTCATCACAATGCTCCATGACCACTTTCATCACAATGCTGCTTGGCCTGGGTCATCGCAATGCTCCATGACACCTTTCATCACAATGCTCCATAAGCCATGTCATCACAATATACCATGACCCCGTCAAAACAAATCTCCATAACCCCTTTCATCACAATGCTCCGTGACCCACGTCAACACAATTGTCCAGGACCCCTTTCATCACAGTGCTCCTTGGCACGTGTCATCACAAAGCTCCATGAACAGTATCATCACAATGCACCATGATCCCTTTCATAACAATGCACTATGACACCTGTCATCACAATGCTCCAAGACAATTGTCATCACAATGCCACATGACACCTGTCATCACAATACTCCCTGACCTTTGTCATCACAATGCTCCATGACGCCTTTCATCACAATGCACCATTACCCCTTTCATCACAATTCTCCAGGCCCTCTGTCACCACAATGCTCCATAACCCCTGACATCACAATGGCCAATGACACCTGTCATAACATTTCACCATGGATCTTGTCATCAAAAGGCTCCATGCTCGTGTCATCACAATGATCCAAGACCCGGGTCATCACAATGCTCCATGGCCGGTCTCATCACAGTGCTCCATGACCCCTGTCATCAAAATTCTCCATGAACTTTCATCACAGTGCTCCATGAACACATTCATCACAATGCTCCATGATCCCTTTCATCACAATGCTCTAGGACCAACATCATCACAATGCTCCATGATCGCTATCATCACAATGCTCCATGACCCCTTTCATAACGATGCTCCAATACCCCCTTTCATCACAATGCTCCATGGTTCCTGTCATCACAATGCGCCAGGACCCATGTCATCACAATGCTCTATGACCCTTGTCATCACAATGTTCCATGGCCCTTGTCATCACAATGCTCCATGACCACTTTCATCACAATGCTGCATGACCCGTTTCACCACAATGCTAAGTGGCCCTTGTCATCACAATGCTCCATGGTGCTTGTCATCACAATGCTCCATGCCCCCGTCATCACAATGCCCCATGACCCCTGTCATCACAAGAATCCATGGTCTTTGACATCACAGTGCTCCATGACACCTGTCATCACAATGCTCGATGATTCGTTTCATCACAATGCTCCCTTACCCCTGTCATCACAGTGCTCCATGACCCCTTGCATCACAACGCTCCATGACGCCTATCATCACAATGCTCTATGGCCCTTGTCATCACAATGCTCAATGCCCACTGTCATCACAATGCTCCATGAGCACATTCATCACAATACTCTATGAGCCGTTTCATCACAATGCTAAATGGCCCTTGTCATCACAATGTTCTACGGTGCTTGTCATCACAATGCTGCATGACCCCTGTCATCACAATGCTCCATGGCCCTTGCCATCACAATGCTCCATGAACGCTGTCATCACAATGCCCTATGACCAGTATCATCACAGTGCTCCTTGGCTGTTGTCATGAAAATGCTCCATAACTCCTGTCATCACAGTGAACCATGGCCCTTGTCATCACAATGCTCCCTGACCCATTTCATCACAATGCCCCATGACCACTTTCAATACAGAGCTCCATGACCGCTATCATCACAATGATCCATGACCCCTTTCATCACAGTGTTCCAGTACCATTTTCATCACAATGATCCACGACCCCTATCACCACAATGCTCCATGACACGTATTTTCACTATGCTCTATGGCCCTTGTCATCACAATGCTCCATGGCCACTGTCATCACAATGCTCCATGACCCGTTTCATCACAATGCTAAATTTCCCTTGTCATCACAATGCTCCATGGCGCTTGTCATCACAGTGCTGCATGACTCCTGTCATCACACTGCCCTATGACCCCTGTCATCACAAGGCTCCATGGCCCTTGTCATCACAATGCTCCATAACACCTGTCATCACAATCCTCCATGCCCTTGTCATGACAATGCTCCATGACCCCTGTCATCACAAGGCTCCGTGGCCCTTGACATCACAATTCTCCATGACACCTGACAACACAATGCTCCAGTACGTCTTTCATCACAATGCTCCAGGCCCCCTGTCATCACAATGCACCATGATCCCTTTCATGACAATAATCCATGACCCCTTTCATCACAATGCTCCAGTATGCCATTCATCACAATACTCGATGCCCCCTGTCATCACAATGCCCCATGACCCCTCTCAGCAAAATATTCCATGCCCCCTGTAGTCACAATGCTCCATAACAGCTGTCATCACAATGCTCCATGACCCTTGTCATGACAATGCTCCATGGCATTTTTCATCACAATATTCCATGCCCCCTTTCATCAAAATGCTCCATGACCACTTTCATCACAATGCTGCTTGGCCTGGGTCATCGCAATGCTCCATGACTCCTTTCATCACAATGCTCCATGGCCTCTGACATCACAATGCTCCATTATCCATGTCATCACAATGTGCCATGACCCCGTCAAAACAATGCTCCATAACCCCTTTCATCACAATGCTCCGTGACCCACGTCAACACAATTGTCCAGGACACCTTTCATCAGAATGCTCCTTGGCACGTGTCATCACAAAGCTCCATGAACAGTATCATCACAATGCACCATGATCCCTTTCATAACAATGCACTATGACACCTGTCATCACAATGCTCCAAGACAACTGTCATCACAATGCCACATGACACCTGTCATCACAACACTCCCTGAACTTTGTCATCACAATGCTCCATGACGCCTTTCATCACAATGCACCATTACCCCTTTCATCACAATTCTCCAGGCCCTCTGTCACCACAATGCTCCATAACCCCTGACATCACAATGGCGAACGACACCTGTCATCACAATTCACCATGGATCTTGTCATCAAAAGGCTCCATGCTCGTGTCATCACAATTATCCAAGACCCGTGTCATCACAATGCTCCATGGCCGGTCTCATCACAGTGCTCCATGGCCCCTGTCATCAAAATTCTCCATGAACTTTCATCACAGTGCTCCATGAACACATTCATCACAATGCTCCATGATCCCTTTCATCACAATGCTCTAGGACCAACATCATCACAATGCTCCATGATCGCTATCATCACAATGCTCCATGACCCCTTTCATAACGATGCTCCAATGCCCCCTTTCATCAAAATGCTCCATGGTTCCTGTCATCACAATGCGCCAGGACCCATGTCATCACAATGCTCTATGACCCTTGTCATCACAATGTTCCTTGGCCCTTGTCATCACAATGCTCCATGACCACATTCATCACAATGCTGCATGACCCGTTTCACCACAATGCTAAGTGGCCCTTGTCATCACAATGCTCCATGGTGCTTGTCATCACAATGTTCCATGCCCCCGTCATCACAATGCCCCATGACCCCTGTCATCACAAGAATCCATGGTCTTTGACATCACAGTGCTCCATGACACCTGTCATCACAATGCTCGATGATTCGTTTCATCACAATGCTCCCTTACCCCTGTCATCACAGTGCTCCATGACCCCTTGCATCACAATGCTCCATGACCAATTTCATCACAATGCTCCATGACTCCTATCATCACAATGCTCTATGGCCCTTGTCATCACAATGCTCAATGCCCACTGTCATCACAATGCTCCATGAGCATATTCATCACAATACTCTATGAACCGTTTCATCACAATGCTAAATGGCCCTTGTCATCACAATGTTCTATGGTGCTTGTCATCACAATGCTGCATGACCCCTGTCATCGCAATGCTCCATGGCCCTTGCCATCACAATGCTCCATGAACGCTGTCATCACAATGCACTATGACCAGTATCATCACAGTGCTCCTTGGCTGTTGTCATGAAAATGCTCCATAACCCCTGTCATCACAGTGAACCATGGCCCTTGTCATCACAATGCTCCCTGACCCATGTCATCACAATGCTCCATGACCACTTTCATTACAGAGCTCCATGATTGCTATCATCACAATGATCCATGACCCCTTTCACCACAGTGTTCCAGTACCATTTTCATCACAATGATCCATGACCCCTATCACCACATTGCTCCATGACACTTATTTTCACTATGCTCTATGGCCCTTGTCATCACAATGCTCCATGGCCACTGTCATCACAATGCTCCATGACCCGTTTCATCACAATTCTAAATTTCCCTTGTCATCACAATGCTCCATGGCGCTTGTCATCACAGTGCTGCATGACTCCTGTCATCACACTGCCCTATGACCCCTGTCATCACAAGGCTCCATGGCCCTTGTCATAACAATGCTCCATAACACCTGTCATCACAATCCTCCATGCCCTTGTCATGACAATGCTCCATGACCCCTGTCATCACAAGGCTCCGTGGCCCTTGACATGACAATTCTCCATGACACCTGACAACACAATGCTCCAGTACGCCTTTCATCACAATGCTCCAGGCCCCCTGTCATCACAATGCACCATGATCCCTTTCATGACAATAATCCATGACCCCTTTCATCACAATGCTCCAGTATGCCTTTCATCACAATACTCGATGCCCCGTCATCACAATGCCCCATGACCCCTCTCAGCAAAATATTCCATGCCCCTTGTAGTCACAATGCTCCATAACAGCTGTCATCACAATGCTCCATGACACTTGTCATGACAATGCTCCATGGCATTTTTCATCACAATGTTCCATGCCCCCTTTCATCACAATGCTCCATGACCACTTTCATCACAATGCTGCTTGGCCAGGGTCATCGCAATGCTCCATGACTCCTTTCATCACAATGCTCAATGGCCTCTGACATCACAATGCTCCATAAGCCATGTCATCACAATGTGCCATGACCCCGTCAAAACAATGCTCCATAACCCCTTTCATCACAATGCTCCGTTACCCACGTCAACACAATTGTCCAGGACCCCTTTCATCACAATGCTCCTTGGCACGTGTCATCACAATGCTCCATGAACCGTATAATCACAATGCACCATGATCCCTCTCATAACAATGCACTATGACACCTGTCATCACAATGCTCCAAGACAACTGTCATCACAATGCCACATGACACCTGTCATCACAATACTCCCTGACCTTTGTCATCACAATGCTCCATGACGCCTTTCATCACAATGCACCATTACCCCTTTCATCACAATTCTCCAGGCCCTCTGTCACCACAATGCTCCATAAACCCTGACATCACAATGGCCAACGACACCTGTCATCACAATTCACCATGGATCTTGTCTTCAAAAGGCTCCATGCTCGTGTCATCACAATGATCCAAGACCCGTGTCATCACAATGCTCCATGGCCGGTCTCATCACAGTGCTCCATGACCCCTGTCATCAAAATTCTCCATGAACTTTCATCACAGTGCTCCATGAACATATTCATCACAATGCTCCATGATCCCTTTCATCACAATGCTCTAGGACCAACATCATCACAATGCTCCATGATCGCTATCATCACAATGCTCCATGACCCCTTTCATAACGATGCTCCAATACCCCCTTTCATCACAATGCTCCATGGTTCCTGTCATCACAATGCGCCAGGACCCATGTCATCACAATGCTCTATGACCCTTGTCATCACAATGTTCCATGGCCCTTGTCATCACAATGCTCCATGACCACTTTCATCACAATGCTGCATGACCCGTTTCACCACAATGCTAAGTGGCCCTTGTCATCACAATGCTCCATGGTGCTTGTCATCACAATGCTCCATGCCCCCGTCATCACAATGCCCCATGACCCCTGTCATCACAAGAATCCATGGTCTTTGACATCACAGTGCTCCATGACACCTGTCATCACAATGCTCGATGATTCGTTTCATCACAATGCTCCCTTACCCCTGTCATCACAGTGCTCCATGACCCCTTGCATCACAACGCTCCATGACGCCTATCATCACAATGCTCTATGGCCCTTGTCATCACAATGCTCAATGCCCACTGTCATCACTATGCTCCATGAGCACATTCATCACAATACTCTATGAGCCGTTTCATCACAATGCTAAATGGCCCTTGTCATCACAATGTTCTACGGTGCTTGTCATCACAATGCTGCATGACCCCTGTCATCACAATGCTCCATGGCCCTTGCCATCACAATGCTCCATGAACGCTGTCATCACAATGCCCTATGACCAGTATCATCACAGTGCTCCTTGGCTGTTGTCATGAAAATGCTCCATAACTCCTGTCATCACAGTGAACCATGGCCCTTGTCATCACAATGCTCCCTGACCCATTTCATCACAATGCCCCATGACCACTTTCAATACAGAGCTCCATGACCGCTATCATCACAATGATCCATGACCCCTTTCATCACAGTGTTCCAGTACCATTTTCATCACAATGATCCACGACCCCTATCACCACAATGCTCCATGACACGTATTTTCACTATGCTCTATGGCCCTTGTCATCACAATGCTCCATGGCCACTGTCATCACAATGCTCCATGACCCGTTTCATCACAATGCTAAATTTCCCTTGTCATCACAATGCTCCATGGCGCTTGTCATCACAGTGCTGCATGACTCCTGTCATCACACTGCCCTATGACCCCTGTCATCACAAGGCTCCATGGCCCTTGTCATCACAATGCTCCATAACACCTGTCATCACAATCCTCCATGCCCTTGTCATGACAATGCTCCATGACCCCTGTCATCACAAGGCTCCGTGGCCCTTGACATCACAATTCTCCATGACACCTGACAACACAATGCTCCAGTACGTCTTTCATCACAATGCTCCAGGCCCCCTGTCATCACAATGCACCATGATCCCTTTCATGACAATAATCCATGACCCCTTTCATCACAATGCTCCAGTATGCCATTCATCACAATACTCGATGCCCCCTGTCATCACAATGCCCCATGACCCCTCTCAGCAAAATATTCCATGCCCCCTGTAGTCACAATGCTCCATAACAGCTGTCATCACAATGCTCCATGACCCTTGTCATGACAATGCTCCATGGCATTTTTCATCACAATATTCCATGCCCCCTTTCATCAAAATGCTCCATGACCACTTTCATCACAATGCTGCTTGGCCTGGGTCATCGCAATGCTCCATGACTCCTTTCATCACAATGCTCCATGGCCTCTGACATCACAATGCTCCATTATCCATGTCATCACAATGTGCCATGACCCCGTCAAAACAATGCTCCATAACCCCTTTCATCACAATGCTCCGTGACCCACGTCAACACAATTGTCCAGGACACCTTTCATCAGAATGCTCCTTGGCACGTGTCATCACAAAGCTCCATGAACAGTATCATCACAATGCACCATGATCCCTTTCATAACAATGCACTATGACACCTGTCATCACAATGCTCCAAGACAACTGTCATCACAATGCCACATGACACCTGTCATCACAACACTCCCTGAACTTTGTCATCACAATGCTCCATGACGCCTTTCATCACAATGCACCATTACCCCTTTCATCACAATTCTCCAGGCCCTCTGTCACCACAATGCTCCATAACCCCTGACATCACAATGGCGAACGACACCTGTCATCACAATTCACCATGGATCTTGTCATCAAAAGGCTCCATGCTCGTGTCATCACAATTATCCAAGACCCGTGTCATCACAATGCTCCATGGCCGGTCTCATCACAGTGCTCCATGGCCCCTGTCATCAAAATTCTCCATGAACTTTCATCACAGTGCTCCATGAACACATTCATCACAATGCTCCATGATCCCTTTCATCACAATGCTCTAGGACCAACATCATCACAATGCTCCATGATCGCTATCATCACAATGCTCCATGACCCCTTTCATAACGATGCTCCAATGCCCCCTTTCATCAAAATGCTCCATGGTTCCTGTCATCACAATGCGCCAGGACCCATGTCATCACAATGCTCTATGACCCTTGTCATCACAATGTTCCTTGGCCCTTGTCATCACAATGCTCCATGACCACATTCATCACAATGCTGCATGACCCGTTTCACCACAATGCTAAGTGGCCCTTGTCATCACAATGCTCCATGGTGCTTGTCATCACAATGTTCCATGCCCCCGTCATCACAATGCCCCATGACCCCTGTCATCACAAGAATCCATGGTCTTTGACATCACAGTGCTCCATGACACCTGTCATCACAATGCTCGATGATTCGTTTCATCACAATGCTCCCTTACCCCTGTCATCACAGTGCTCCATGACCCCTTGCATCACAATGCTCCATGACCAATTTCATCACAATGCTCCATGACTCCTATCATCACAATGCTCTATGGCCCTTGTCATCACAATGCTCAATGCCCACTGTCATCACAATGCTCCATGAGCATATTCATCACAATACTCTATGAACCGTTTCATCACAATGCTAAATGGCCCTTGTCATCACAATGTTCTATGGTGCTTGTCATCACAATGCTGCATGACCCCTGTCATCGCAATGCTCCATGGCCCTTGCCATCACAATGCTCCATGAACGCTGTCATCACAATGCACTATGACCAGTATCATCACAGTGCTCCTTGGCTGTTGTCATGAAAATGCTCCATAACCCCTGTCATCACAGTGAACCATGGCCCTTGTCATCACAATGCTCCCTGACCCATGTCATCACAATGCTCCATGACCACTTTCATTACAGAGCTCCATGATTGCTATCATCACAATGATCCATGACCCCTTTCACCACAGTGTTCCAGTACCATTTTCATCACAATGATCCATGACCCCTATCACCACATTGCTCCATGACACTTATTTTCACTATGCTCTATGGCCCTTGTCATCACAATGCTCCATGGCCACTGTCATCACAATGCTCCATGACCCGTTTCATCACAATTCTAAATTTCCCTTGTCATCACAATGCTCCATGGCGCTTGTCATCACAGTGCTGCATGACTCCTGTCATCACACTGCCCTATGACCCCTGTCATCACAAGGCTCCATGGCCCTTGTCATAACAATGCTCCATAACACCTGTCATCACAATCCTCCATGCCCTTGTCATGACAATGCTCCATGACCCCTGTCATCACAAGGCTCCGTGGCCCTTGACATGACAATTCTCCATGACACCTGACAACACAATGCTCCAGTACGCCTTTCATCACAATGCTCCAGGCCCCCTGTCATCACAATGCACCATGATCCCTTTCATGACAATAATCCATGACCCCTTTCATCACAATGCTCCAGTATGCCTTTCATCACAATACTCGATGCCCCGTCATCACAATGCCCCATGACCCCTCTCAGCAAAATATTCCATGCCCCTTGTAGTCACAATGCTCCATAACAGCTGTCATCACAATGCTCCATGACACTTGTCATGACAATGCTCCATGGCATTTTTCATCACAATGTTCCATGCCCCCTTTCATCACAATGCTCCATGACCACTTTCATCACAATGCTGCTTGGCCAGGGTCATCGCAATGCTCCATGACTCCTTTCATCACAATGCTCAATGGCCTCTGACATCACAATGCTCCATAAGCCATGTCATCACAATGTGCCATGACCCCGTCAAAACAATGCTCCATAACCCCTTTCATCACAATGCTCCGTTACCCACGTCAACACAATTGTCCAGGACCCCTTTCATCACAATGCTCCTTGGCACGTGTCATCACAATGCTCCATGAACCGTATAATCACAATGCACCATGATCCCTCTCATAACAATGCACTATGACACCTGTCATCACAATGCTCCAAGACAACTGTCATCACAATGCCACATGACACCTGTCATCACAATACTCCCTGACCTTTGTCATCACAATGCTCCATGACGCCTTTCATCACAATGCACCATTACCCCTTTCATCACAATTCTCCAGGCCCTCTGTCACCACAATGCTCCATAAACCCTGACATCACAATGGCCAACGACACCTGTCATCACAATTCACCATGGATCTTGTCTTCAAAAGGCTCCATGCTCGTGTCATCACAATGATCCAAGACCCGTGTCATCACAATGCTCCATGGCCGGTCTCATCACAGTGCTCCATGACCCCTGTCATCAAAATTCTCCATGAACTTTCATCACAGTGCTCCATGAACATATTCATCACAATGCTCCATGATCCCTTTCATCACAATGCTCTAGGACCAACATCATCACAATGCTCCATGATCGCTATCATCACAATGCTCCATGACCCCTTTCATAACGATGCTCCAATACCCCCTTTCATCACAATGCTCCATGGTTCCTGTCATCACAATGCGCCAGGACCCATGTCATCACAATGCTCTATGACCCTTGTCATCACAATGTTCCATGGCCCTTGTCATCACAATGCTCCATGACCACTTTCATCACAATGCTGCATGACCCGTTTCACCACAATGCTAAGTGGCCCTTGTCATCACAATGCTCCATGGTGCTTGTCATCACAATGCTCCATGCCCCCGTCATCACAATGCCCCATGACCCCTGTCATCACAAGAATCCATGGTCTTTGACATCACAGTGCTCCATGACACCTGTCATCACAATGCTCGATGATTCGTTTCATCACAATGCTCCCTTACCCCTGTCATCACAGTGCTCCATGACCCCTTGCATCACAACGCTCCATGACGCCTATCATCACAATGCTCTATGGCCCTTGTCATCACAATGCTCAATGCCCACTGTCATCACAATGCTCCATGAGCACATTCATCACAATACTCTATGAGCCGTTTCATCACAATGCTAAATGGCCCTTGTCATCACAATGTTCTACGGTGCTTGTCATCACAATGCTGCATGACCCCTGTCATCACAATGCTCCATGGCCCTTGCCATCACAATGCTCCATGAACGCTGTCATCACAATGCCCTATGACCAGTATCATCACAGTGCTCCTTGGCTGTTGTCATGAAAATGCTCCATAACTCCTGTCATCACAGTGAACCATGGCCCTTGTCATCACAATGCTCCCTGACCCATTTCATCACAATGCCCCATGACCACTTTCAATACAGAGCTCCATGACCGCTATCATCACAATGATCCATGACCCCTTTCATCACAGTGTTCCAGTACCATTTTCATCACAATGATCCACGACCCCTATCACCACAATGCTCCATGACACGTATTTTCACTATGCTCTATGGCCCTTGTCATCACAATGCTCCATGGCCACTGTCATCACAATGCTCCATGACCCGTTTCATCACAATGCTAAATTTCCCTTGTCATCACAATGCTCCATGGCGCTTGTCATCACAGTGCTGCATGACTCCTGTCATCACACTGCCCTATGACCCCTGTCATCACAAGGCTCCATGGCCCTTGTCATCACAATGCTCCATAACACCTGTCATCACAATCCTCCATGCCCTTGTCATGACAATGCTCCATGACCCCTGTCATCACAAGGCTCCGTGGCCCTTGACATCACAATTCTCCATGACACCTGACAACACAATGCTCCAGTACGTCTTTCATCACAATGCTCCAGGCCCCCTGTCATCACAATGCACCATGATCCCTTTCATGACAATAATCCATGACCCCTTTCATCACAATGCTCCAGTATGCCATTCATCACAATACTCGATGCCCCCTGTCATCACAATGCCCCATGACCCCTCTCAGCAAAATATTCCATGCCCCCTGTAGTCACAATGCTCCATAACAGCTGTCATCACAATGCTCCATGACCCTTGTCATGACAATGCTCCATGGCATTTTTCATCACAATATTCCATGCCCCCTTTCATCAAAATGCTCCATGACCACTTTCATCACAATGCTGCTTGGCCTGGGTCATCGCAATGCTCCATGACTCCTTTCATCACAATGCTCCATGGCCTCTGACATCACAATGCTCCATTATCCATGTCATCACAATGTGCCATGACCCCGTCAAAACAATGCTCCATAACCCCTTTCATCACAATGCTCCGTGACCCACGTCAACACAATTGTCCAGGACACCTTTCATCAGAATGCTCCTTGGCACGTGTCATCACAAAGCTCCATGAACAGTATCATCACAATGCACCATGATCCCTTTCATAACAATGCACTATGACACCTGTCATCACAATGCTCCAAGACAACTGTCATCACAATGCCACATGACACCTGTCATCACAACACTCCCTGAACTTTGTCATCACAATGCTCCATGACGCCTTTCATCACAATGCACCATTACCCCTTTCATCACAATTCTCCAGGCCCTCTGTCACCACAATGCTCCATAACCCCTGACATCACAATGGCGAACGACACCTGTCATCACAATTCACCATGGATCTTGTCATCAAAAGGCTCCATGCTCGTGTCATCACAATTATCCAAGACCCGTGTCATCACAATGCTCCATGGCCGGTCTCATCACAGTGCTCCATGGCCCCTGTCATCAAAATTCTCCATGAACTTTCATCACAGTGCTCCATGAACACATTCATCACAATGCTCCATGATCCCTTTCATCACAATGCTCTAGGACCAACATCATCACAATGCTCCATGATCGCTATCATCACAATGCTCCATGACCCCTTTCATAACGATGCTCCAATGCCCCCTTTCATCAAAATGCTCCATGGTTCCTGTCATCACAATGCGCCAGGACCCATGTCATCACAATGCTCTATGACCCTTGTCATCACAATGTTCCTTGGCCCTTGTCATCACAATGCTCCATGACCACATTCATCACAATGCTGCATGACCCGTTTCACCACAATGCTAAGTGGCCCTTGTCATCACAATGCTCCATGGTGCTTGTCATCACAATGTTCCATGCCCCCGTCATCACAATGCCCCATGACCCCTGTCATCACAAGAATCCATGGTCTTTGACATCACAGTGCTCCATGACACCTGTCATCACAATGCTCGATGATTCGTTTCATCACAATGCTCCCTTACCCCTGTCATCACAGTGCTCCATGACCCCTTGCATCACAATGCTCCATGACCAATTTCATCACAATGCTCCATGACTCCTATCATCACAATGCTCTATGGCCCTTGTCATCACAATGCTCAATGCCCACTGTCATCACAATGCTCCATGAGCATATTCATCACAATACTCTATGAACCGTTTCATCACAATGCTAAATGGCCCTTGTCATCACAATGTTCTATGGTGCTTGTCATCACAATGCTGCATGACCCCTGTCATCGCAATGCTCCATGGCCCTTGCCATCACAATGCTCCATGAACGCTGTCATCACAATGCACTATGACCAGTATCATCACAGTGCTCCTTGGCTGTTGTCATGAAAATGCTCCATAACCCCTGTCATCACAGTGAACCATGGCCCTTGTCATCACAATGCTCCCTGACCCATGTCATCACAATGCTCCATGACCACTTTCATTACAGAGCTCCATGATTGCTATCATCACAATGATCCATGACCCCTTTCACCACAGTGTTCCAGTACCATTTTCATCACAATGATCCATGACCCCTATCACCACATTGCTCCATGACACTTATTTTCACTATGCTCTATGGCCCTTGTCATCACAATGCTCCATGGCCACTGTCATCACAATGCTCCATGACCCGTTTCATCACAATTCTAAATTTCCCTTGTCATCACAATGCTCCATGGCGCTTGTCATCACAGTGCTGCATGACTCCTGTCATCACACTGCCCTATGACCCCTGTCATCACAAGGCTCCATGGCCCTTGTCATAACAATGCTCCATAACACCTGTCATCACAATCCTCCATGCCCTTGTCATGACAATGCTCCATGACCCCTGTCATCACAAGGCTCCGTGGCCCTTGACATGACAATTCTCCATGACACCTGACAACACAATGCTCCAGTACGCCTTTCATCACAATGCTCCAGGCCCCCTGTCATCACAATGCACCATGATCCCTTTCATGACAATAATCCATGACCCCTTTCATCACAATGCTCCAGTATGCCTTTCATCACAATACTCGATGCCCCGTCATCACAATGCCCCATGACCCCTCTCAGCAAAATATTCCATGCCCCTTGTAGTCACAATGCTCCATAACAGCTGTCATCACAATGCTCCATGACACTTGTCATGACAATGCTCCATGGCATTTTTCATCACAATGTTCCATGCCCCCTTTCATCACAATGCTCCATGACCACTTTCATCACAATGCTGCTTGGCCAGGGTCATCGCAATGCTCCATGACTCCTTTCATCACAATGCTCAATGGCCTCTGACATCACAATGCTCCATAAGCCATGTCATCACAATGTGCCATGACCCCGTCAAAACAATGCTCCATAACCCCTTTCATCACAATGCTCCGTTACCCACGTCAACACAATTGTCCAGGACCCCTTTCATCACAATGCTCCTTGGCACGTGTCATCACAATGCTCCATGAACCGTATAATCACAATGCACCATGATCCCTCTCATAACAATGCACTATGACACCTGTCATCACAATGCTCCAAGACAACTGTCATCACAATGCCACATGACACCTGTCATCACAATACTCCCTGACCTTTGTCATCACAATGCTCCATGACGCCTTTCATCACAATGCACCATTACCCCTTTCATCACAATTCTCCAGGCCCTCTGTCACCACAATGCTCCATAAACCCTGACATCACAATGGCCAACGACACCTGTCATCACAATTCACCATGGATCTTGTCTTCAAAAGGCTCCATGCTCGTGTCATCACAATGATCCAAGACCCGTGTCATCACAATGCTCCATGGCCGGTCTCATCACAGTGCTCCATGACCCCTGTCATCAAAATTCTCCATGAACTTTCATCACAGTGCTCCATGAACATATTCATCACAATGCTCCATGATCCCTTTCATCACAATGCTCTAGGACCAACATCATCACAATGCTCCATGATCGCTATCATCACAATGCTCCATGACCCCTTTCATAACGATGCTCCAATACCCCCTTTCATCACAATGCTCCATGGTTCCTGTCATCACAATGCGCCAGGACCCATGTCATCACAATGCTCTATGACCCTTGTCATCACAATGTTCCATGGCCCTTGTCATCACAATGCTCCATGACCACTTTCATCACAATGCTGCATGACCCGTTTCACCACAATGCTAAGTGGCCCTTGTCATCACAATGCTCCATGGTGCTTGTCATCACAATGCTCCATGCCCCCGTCATCACAATGCCCCATGACCCCTGTCATCACAAGAATCCATGGTCTTTGACATCACAGTGCTCCATGACACCTGTCATCACAATGCTCGATGATTCGTTTCATCACAATGCTCCCTTACCCCTGTCATCACAGTGCTCCATGACCCCTTGCATCACAACGCTCCATGACGCCTATCATCACAATGCTCTATGGCCCTTGTCATCACAATGCTCAATGCCCACTGTCATCACAATGCTCCATGAGCACATTCATCACAATACTCTATGAGCCGTTTCATCACAATGCTAAATGGCCCTTGTCATCACAATGTTCTACGGTGCTTGTCATCACAATGCTGCATGACCCCTGTCATCACAATGCTCCATGGCCCTTGCCATCACAATGCTCCATGAACGCTGTCATCACAATGCCCTATGACCAGTATCATCACAGTGCTCCTTGGCTGTTGTCATGAAAATGCTCCATAACTCCTGTCATCACAGTGAACCATGGCCCTTGTCATCACAATGCTCCCTGACCCATTTCATCACAATGCCCCATGACCACTTTCAATACAGAGCTCCATGACCGCTATCATCACAATGATCCATGACCCCTTTCATCACAGTGTTCCAGTACCATTTTCATCACAATGATCCACGACCCCTATCACCACAATGCTCCATGACACGTATTTTCACTATGCTCTATGGCCCTTGTCATCACAATGCTCCATGGCCACTGTCATCACAATGCTCCATGACCCGTTTCATCACAATGCTAAATTTCCCTTGTCATCACAATGCTCCATGGCGCTTGTCATCACAGTGCTGCATGACTCCTGTCATCACACTGCCCTATGACCCCTGTCATCACAAGGCTCCATGGCCCTTGTCATCACAATGCTCCATAACACCTGTCATCACAATCCTCCATGCCCTTGTCATGACAATGCTCCATGACCCCTGTCATCACAAGGCTCCGTGGCCCTTGACATCACAATTCTCCATGACACCTGACAACACAATGCTCCAGTACGTCTTTCATCACAATGCTCCAGGCCCCCTGTCATCACAATGCACCATGATCCCTTTCATGACAATAATCCATGACCCCTTTCATCACAATGCTCCAGTATGCCATTCATCACAATACTCGATGCCCCCTGTCATCACAATGCCCCATGACCCCTCTCAGCAAAATATTCCATGCCCCCTGTAGTCACAATGCTCCATAACAGCTGTCATCACAATGCTCCATGACCCTTGTCATGACAATGCTCCATGGCATTTTTCATCACAATATTCCATGCCCCCTTTCATCAAAATGCTCCATGACCACTTTCATCACAATGCTGCTTGGCCTGGGTCATCGCAATGCTCCATGACTCCTTTCATCACAATGCTCCATGGCCTCTGACATCACAATGCTCCATTATCCATGTCATCACAATGTGCCATGACCCCGTCAAAACAATGCTCCATAACCCCTTTCATCACAATGCTCCGTGACCCACGTCAACACAATTGTCCAGGACACCTTTCATCAGAATGCTCCTTGGCACGTGTCATCACAAAGCTCCATGAACAGTATCATCACAATGCACCATGATCCCTTTCATAACAATGCACTATGACACCTGTCATCACAATGCTCCAAGACAACTGTCATCACAATGCCACATGACACCTGTCATCACAACACTCCCTGAACTTTGTCATCACAATGCTCCATGACGCCTTTCATCACAATGCACCATTACCCCTTTCATCACAATTCTCCAGGCCCTCTGTCACCACAATGCTCCATAACCCCTGACATCACAATGGCGAACGACACCTGTCATCACAATTCACCATGGATCTTGTCATCAAAAGGCTCCATGCTCGTGTCATCACAATTATCCAAGACCCGTGTCATCACAATGCTCCATGGCCGGTCTCATCACAGTGCTCCATGGCCCCTGTCATCAAAATTCTCCATGAACTTTCATCACAGTGCTCCATGAACACATTCATCACAATGCTCCATGATCCCTTTCATCACAATGCTCTAGGACCAACATCATCACAATGCTCCATGATCGCTATCATCACAATGCTCCATGACCCCTTTCATAACGATGCTCCAATGCCCCCTTTCATCAAAATGCTCCATGGTTCCTGTCATCACAATGCGCCAGGACCCATGTCATCACAATGCTCTATGACCCTTGTCATCACAATGTTCCTTGGCCCTTGTCATCACAATGCTCCATGACCACATTCATCACAATGCTGCATGACCCGTTTCACCACAATGCTAAGTGGCCCTTGTCATCACAATGCTCCATGGTGCTTGTCATCACAATGTTCCATGCCCCCGTCATCACAATGCCCCATGACCCCTGTCATCACAAGAATCCATGGTCTTTGACATCACAGTGCTCCATGACACCTGTCATCACAATGCTCGATGATTCGTTTCATCACAATGCTCCCTTACCCCTGTCATCACAGTGCTCCATGACCCCTTGCATCACAACGCTCCATGACGCCTATCATCACAATGCTCTATGGCCCTTGTCATCACAATGCTCAATGCCCACTGTCATCACAATGCTCCATGAGCACATTCATCACAATACTCTATGAGCCGTTTCATCACAATGCTAAATGGCCCTTGTCATCACAATGTTCTACGGTGCTTGTCATCACAATGCTGCATGACCCCTGTCATCACAATGCTCCATGGCCCTTGCCATCACAATGCTCCATGAACGCTGTCATCACAATGCCCTATGACCAGTATCATCACAGTGCTCCTTGGCTGTTGTCATGAAAATGCTCCATAACTCCTGTCATCACAGTGAACCATGGCCCTTGTCATCACAATGCTCCCTGACCCATTTCATCACAATGCCCCATGACCACTTTCAATACAGAGCTCCATGACCGCTATCATCACAATGATCCATGACCCCTTTCATCACAGTGTTCCAGTACCATTTTCATCACAATGATCCACGACCCCTATCACCACAATGCTCCATGACACGTATTTTCACTATGCTCTATGGCCCTTGTCATCACAATGCTCCATGGCCACTGTCATCACAATGCTCCATGACCCGTTTCATCACAATGCTAAATTTCCCTTGTCATCACAATGCTCCATGGCGCTTGTCATCACAGTGCTGCATGACTCCTGTCATCACACTGCCCTATGACCCCTGTCATCACAAGGCTCCATGGCCCTTGTCATCACAATGCTCCATAACACCTGTCATCACAATCCTCCATGCCCTTGTCATGACAATGCTCCATGACCCCTGTCATCACAAGGCTCCGTGGCCCTTGACATCACAATTCTCCATGACACCTGACAACACAATGCTCCAGTACGTCTTTCATCACAATGCTCCAGGCCCCCTGTCATCACAATGCACCATGATCCCTTTCATGACAATAATCCATGACCCCTTTCATCACAATGCTCCAGTATGCCATTCATCACAATACTCGATGCCCCCTGTCATCACAATGCCCCATGACCCCTCTCAGCAAAATATTCCATGCCCCCTGTAGTCACAATGCTCCATAACAGCTGTCATCACAATGCTCCATGACCCTTGTCATGACAATGCTCCATGGCATTTTTCATCACAATATTCCATGCCCCCTTTCATCAAAATGCTCCATGACCACTTTCATCACAATGCTGCTTGGCCTGGGTCATCGCAATGCTCCATGACTCCTTTCATCACAATGCTCCATGGCCTCTGACATCACAATGCTCCATTATCCATGTCATCACAATGTGCCATGACCCCGTCAAAACAATGCTCCATAACCCCTTTCATCACAATGCTCCGTGACCCACGTCAACACAATTGTCCAGGACACCTTTCATCAGAATGCTCCTTGGCACGTGTCATCACAAAGCTCCATGAACAGTATCATCACAATGCACCATGATCCCTTTCATAACAATGCACTATGACACCTGTCATCACAATGCTCCAAGACAACTGTCATCACAATGCCACATGACACCTGTCATCACAACACTCCCTGAACTTTGTCATCACAATGCTCCATGACGCCTTTCATCACAATGCACCATTACCCCTTTCATCACAATTCTCCAGGCCCTCTGTCACCACAATGCTCCATAACCCCTGACATCACAATGGCGAACGACACCTGTCATCACAATTCACCATGGATCTTGTCATCAAAAGGCTCCATGCTCGTGTCATCACAATTATCCAAGACCCGTGTCATCACAATGCTCCATGGCCGGTCTCATCACAGTGCTCCATGGCCCCTGTCATCAAAATTCTCCATGAACTTTCATCACAGTGCTCCATGAACACATTCATCACAATGCTCCATGATCCCTTTCATCACAATGCTCTAGGACCAACATCATCACAATGCTCCATGATCGCTATCATCACAATGCTCCATGACCCCTTTCATAACGATGCTCCAATGCCCCCTTTCATCAAAATGCTCCATGGTTCCTGTCATCACAATGCGCCAGGACCCATGTCATCACAATGCTCTATGACCCTTGTCATCACAATGTTCCTTGGCCCTTGTCATCACAATGCTCCATGACCACATTCATCACAATGCTGCATGACCCGTTTCACCACAATGCTAAGTGGCCCTTGTCATCACAATGCTCCATGGTGCTTGTCATCACAATGTTCCATGCCCCCGTCATCACAATGCCCCATGACCCCTGTCATCACAAGAATCCATGGTCTTTGACATCACAGTGCTCCATGACACCTGTCATCACAATGCTCGATGATTCGTTTCATCACAATGCTCCCTTACCCCTGTCATCACAGTGCTCCATGACCCCTTGCATCACAATGCTCCATGACCAATTTCATCACAATGCTCCATGACTCCTATCATCACAATGCTCTATGGCCCTTGTCATCACAATGCTCAATGCCCACTGTCATCACAATGCTCCATGAGCATATTCATCACAATACTCTATGAACCGTTTCATCACAATGCTAAATGGCCCTTGTCATCACAATGTTCTATGGTGCTTGTCATCACAATGCTGCATGACCCCTGTCATCGCAATGCTCCATGGCCCTTGCCATCACAATGCTCCATGAACGCTGTCATCACAATGCACTATGACCAGTATCATCACAGTGCTCCTTGGCTGTTGTCATGAAAATGCTCCATAACCCCTGTCATCACAGTGAACCATGGCCCTTGTCATCACAATGCTCCCTGACCCATGTCATCACAATGCTCCATGACCACTTTCATTACAGAGCTCCATGATTGCTATCATCACAATGATCCATGACCCCTTTCACCACAGTGTTCCAGTACCATTTTCATCACAATGATCCATGACCCCTATCACCACATTGCTCCATGACACTTATTTTCACTATGCTCTATGGCCCTTGTCATCACAATGCTCCATGGCCACTGTCATCACAATGCTCCATGACCCGTTTCATCACAATTCTAAATTTCCCTTGTCATCACAATGCTCCATGGCGCTTGTCATCACAGTGCTGCATGACTCCTGTCATCACACTGCCCTATGACCCCTGTCATCACAAGGCTCCATGGCCCTTGTCATAACAATGCTCCATAACACCTGTCATCACAATCCTCCATGCCCTTGTCATGACAATGCTCCATGACCCCTGTCATCACAAGGCTCCGTGGCCCTTGACATGACAATTCTCCATGACACCTGACAACACAATGCTCCAGTACGCCTTTCATCACAATGCTCCAGGCCCCCTGTCATCACAATGCACCATGATCCCTTTCATGACAATAATCCATGACCCCTTTCATCACAATGCTCCAGTATGCCTTTCATCACAATACTCGATGCCCCGTCATCACAATGCCCCATGACCCCTCTCAGCAAAATATTCCATGCCCCTTGTAGTCACAATGCTCCATAACAGCTGTCATCACAATGCTCCATGACACTTGTCATGACAATGCTCCATGGCATTTTTCATCACAATGTTCCATGCCCCCTTTCATCACAATGCTCCATGACCACTTTCATCACAATGCTGCTTGGCCAGGGTCATCGCAATGCTCCATGACTCCTTTCATCACAATGCTCAATGGCCTCTGACATCACAATGCTCCATAAGCCATGTCATCACAATGTGCCATGACCCCGTCAAAACAATGCTCCATAACCCCTTTCATCACAATGCTCCGTTACCCACGTCAACACAATTGTCCAGGACCCCTTTCATCACAATGCTCCTTGGCACGTGTCATCACAATGCTCCATGAACCGTATAATCACAATGCACCATGATCCCTCTCATAACAATGCACTATGACACCTGTCATCACAATGCTCCAAGACAACTGTCATCACAATGCCACATGACACCTGTCATCACAATACTCCCTGACCTTTGTCATCACAATGCTCCATGACGCCTTTCATCACAATGCACCATTACCCCTTTCATCACAATTCTCCAGGCCCTCTGTCACCACAATGCTCCATAAACCCTGACATCACAATGGCCAACGACACCTGTCATCACAATTCACCATGGATCTTGTCTTCAAAAGGCTCCATGCTCGTGTCATCACAATGATCCAAGACCCGTGTCATCACAATGCTCCATGGCCGGTCTCATCACAGTGCTCCATGACCCCTGTCATCAAAATTCTCCATGAACTTTCATCACAGTGCTCCATGAACATATTCATCACAATGCTCCATGATCCCTTTCATCACAATGCTCTAGGACCAACATCATCACAATGCTCCATGATCGCTATCATCACAATGCTCCATGACCCCTTTCATAACGATGCTCCAATACCCCCTTTCATCACAATGCTCCATGGTTCCTGTCATCACAATGCGCCAGGACCCATGTCATCACAATGCTCTATGACCCTTGTCATCACAATGTTCCATGGCCCTTGTCATCACAATGCTCCATGACCACTTTCATCACAATGCTGCATGACCCGTTTCACCACAATGCTAAGTGGCCCTTGTCATCACAATGCTCCATGGTGCTTGTCATCACAATGCTCCATGCCCCCGTCATCACAATGCCCCATGACCCCTGTCATCACAAGAATCCATGGTCTTTGACATCACAGTGCTCCATGACACCTGTCATCACAATGCTCGATGATTCGTTTCATCACAATGCTCCCTTACCCCTGTCATCACAGTGCTCCATGACCCCTTGCATCACAACGCTCCATGACGCCTATCATCACAATGCTCTATGGCCCTTGTCATCACAATGCTCAATGCCCACTGTCATCACAATGCTCCATGAGCACATTCATCACAATACTCTATGAGCCGTTTCATCACAATGCTAAATGGCCCTTGTCATCACAATGTTCTACGGTGCTTGTCATCACAATGCTGCATGACCCCTGTCATCACAATGCTCCATGGCCCTTGCCATCACAATGCTCCATGAACGCTGTCATCACAATGCCCTATGACCAGTATCATCACAGTGCTCCTTGGCTGTTGTCATGAAAATGCTCCATAACTCCTGTCATCACAGTGAACCATGGCCCTTGTCATCACAATGCTCCCTGACCCATTTCATCACAATGCCCCATGACCACTTTCAATACAGAGCTCCATGACCGCTATCATCACAATGATCCATGACCCCTTTCATCACAGTGTTCCAGTACCATTTTCATCACAATGATCCACGACCCCTATCACCACAATGCTCCATGACACGTATTTTCACTATGCTCTATGGCCCTTGTCATCACAATGCTCCATGGCCACTGTCATCACAATGCTCCATGACCCGTTTCATCACAATGCTAAATTTCCCTTGTCATCACAATGCTCCATGGCGCTTGTCATCACAGTGCTGCATGACTCCTGTCATCACACTGCCCTATGACCCCTGTCATCACAAGGCTCCATGGCCCTTGTCATCACAATGCTCCATAACACCTGTCATCACAATCCTCCATGCCCTTGTCATGACAATGCTCCATGACCCCTGTCATCACAAGGCTCCGTGGCCCTTGACATCACAATTCTCCATGACACCTGACAACACAATGCTCCAGTACGTCTTTCATCACAATGCTCCAGGCCCCCTGTCATCACAATGCACCATGATCCCTTTCATGACAATAATCCATGACCCCTTTCATCACAATGCTCCAGTATGCCATTCATCACAATACTCGATGCCCCCTGTCATCACAATGCCCCATGACCCCTCTCAGCAAAATATTCCATGCCCCCTGTAGTCACAATGCTCCATAACAGCTGTCATCACAATGCTCCATGACCCTTGTCATGACAATGCTCCATGGCATTTTTCATCACAATATTCCATGCCCCCTTTCATCAAAATGCTCCATGACCACTTTCATCACAATGCTGCTTGGCCTGGGTCATCGCAATGCTCCATGACTCCTTTCATCACAATGCTCCATGGCCTCTGACATCACAATGCTCCATTATCCATGTCATCACAATGTGCCATGACCCCGTCAAAACAATGCTCCATAACCCCTTTCATCACAATGCTCCGTGACCCACGTCAACACAATTGTCCAGGACACCTTTCATCAGAATGCTCCTTGGCACGTGTCATCACAAAGCTCCATGAACAGTATCATCACAATGCACCATGATCCCTTTCATAACAATGCACTATGACACCTGTCATCACAATGCTCCAAGACAACTGTCATCACAATGCCACATGACACCTGTCATCACAACACTCCCTGAACTTTGTCATCACAATGCTCCATGACGCCTTTCATCACAATGCACCATTACCCCTTTCATCACAATTCTCCAGGCCCTCTGTCACCACAATGCTCCATAACCCCTGACATCACAATGGCGAACGACACCTGTCATCACAATTCACCATGGATCTTGTCATCAAAAGGCTCCATGCTCGTGTCATCACAATTATCCAAGACCCGTGTCATCACAATGCTCCATGGCCGGTCTCATCACAGTGCTCCATGGCCCCTGTCATCAAAATTCTCCATGAACTTTCATCACAGTGCTCCATGAACACATTCATCACAATGCTCCATGATCCCTTTCATCACAATGCTCTAGGACCAACATCATCACAATGCTCCATGATCGCTATCATCACAATGCTCCATGACCCCTTTCATAACGATGCTCCAATGCCCCCTTTCATCAAAATGCTCCATGGTTCCTGTCATCACAATGCGCCAGGACCCATGTCATCACAATGCTCTATGACCCTTGTCATCACAATGTTCCTTGGCCCTTGTCATCACAATGCTCCATGACCACATTCATCACAATGCTGCATGACCCGTTTCACCACAATGCTAAGTGGCCCTTGTCATCACAATGCTCCATGGTGCTTGTCATCACAATGTTCCATGCCCCCGTCATCACAATGCCCCATGACCCCTGTCATCACAAGAATCCATGGTCTTTGACATCACAGTGCTCCATGACACCTGTCATCACAATGCTCGATGATTCGTTTCATCACAATGCTCCCTTACCCCTGTCATCACAGTGCTCCATGACCCCTTGCATCACAATGCTCCATGACCAATTTCATCACAATGCTCCATGACTCCTATCATCACAATGCTCTATGGCCCTTGTCATCACAATGCTCAATGCCCACTGTCATCACAATGCTCCATGAGCATATTCATCACAATACTCTATGAACCGTTTCATCACAATGCTAAATGGCCCTTGTCATCACAATGTTCTATGGTGCTTGTCATCACAATGCTGCATGACCCCTGTCATCGCAATGCTCCATGGCCCTTGCCATCACAATGCTCCATGAACGCTGTCATCACAATGCACTATGACCAGTATCATCACAGTGCTCCTTGGCTGTTGTCATGAAAATGCTCCATAACCCCTGTCATCACAGTGAACCATGGCCCTTGTCATCACAATGCTCCCTGACCCATGTCATCACAATGCTCCATGACCACTTTCATTACAGAGCTCCATGATTGCTATCATCACAATGATCCATGACCCCTTTCACCACAGTGTTCCAGTACCATTTTCATCACAATGATCCATGACCCCTATCACCACATTGCTCCATGACACTTATTTTCACTATGCTCTATGGCCCTTGTCATCACAATGCTCCATGGCCACTGTCATCACAATGCTCCATGACCCGTTTCATCACAATTCTAAATTTCCCTTGTCATCACAATGCTCCATGGCGCTTGTCATCACAGTGCTGCATGACTCCTGTCATCACACTGCCCTATGACCCCTGTCATCACAAGGCTCCATGGCCCTTGTCATAACAATGCTCCATAACACCTGTCATCACAATCCTCCATGCCCTTGTCATGACAATGCTCCATGACCCCTGTCATCACAAGGCTCCGTGGCCCTTGACATGACAATTCTCCATGACACCTGACAACACAATGCTCCAGTACGCCTTTCATCACAATGCTCCAGGCCCCCTGTCATCACAATGCACCATGATCCCTTTCATGACAATAATCCATGACCCCTTTCATCACAATGCTCCAGTATGCCTTTCATCACAATACTCGATGCCCCGTCATCACAATGCCCCATGACCCCTCTCAGCAAAATATTCCATGCCCCTTGTAGTCACAATGCTCCATAACAGCTGTCATCACAATGCTCCATGACACTTGTCATGACAATGCTCCATGGCATTTTTCATCACAATGTTCCATGCCCCCTTTCATCACAATGCTCCATGACCACTTTCATCACAATGCTGCTTGGCCAGGGTCATCGCAATGCTCCATGACTCCTTTCATCACAATGCTCAATGGCCTCTGACATCACAATGCTCCATAAGCCATGTCATCACAATGTGCCATGACCCCGTCAAAACAATGCTCCATAACCCCTTTCATCACAATGCTCCGTTACCCACGTCAACACAATTGTCCAGGACCCCTTTCATCACAATGCTCCTTGGCACGTGTCATCACAATGCTCCATGAACCGTATAATCACAATGCACCATGATCCCTCTCATAACAATGCACTATGACACCTGTCATCACAATGCTCCAAGACAACTGTCATCACAATGCCACATGACACCTGTCATCACAATACTCCCTGACCTTTGTCATCACAATGCTCCATGACGCCTTTCATCACAATGCACCATTACCCCTTTCATCACAATTCTCCAGGCCCTCTGTCACCACAATGCTCCATAAACCCTGACATCACAATGGCCAACGACACCTGTCATCACAATTCACCATGGATCTTGTCTTCAAAAGGCTCCATGCTCGTGTCATCACAATGATCCAAGACCCGTGTCATCACAATGCTCCATGGCCGGTCTCATCACAGTGCTCCATGACCCCTGTCATCAAAATTCTCCATGAACTTTCATCACAGTGCTCCATGAACATATTCATCACAATGCTCCATGATCCCTTTCATCACAATGCTCTAGGACCAACATCATCACAATGCTCCATGATCGCTATCATCACAATGCTCCATGACCCCTTTCATAACGATGCTCCAATACCCCCTTTCATCACAATGCTCCATGGTTCCTGTCATCACAATGCACCAGGACCCATGTCATCACAATGCTCTATGACCCTTGTCATCACAATGTTCCATGGCCCTTGTCATCACAATGCTCCATGACCACATTCATCACAATGCTGCATGACCTGTTTCACCACAATGCTAAGTGGCCCTTGTCATCACAATGCTCCATGGTGCTTGTTATCACAATGTTCCATGCCCCCGTCATCACAAGAATCCATGGTCTTTGACATCACAGAGCTCCATGACACCTGTCATCACAATCCTCGATGATTCGTTTCATCACAATGCTCCCTTACACCTGTCATCACAGTGCTCCATGACCCCTTGCATCACAATGCTCCATGACCAATTTCATCACAATGCTCCATGACTCCTATCATCACAATGCTCTATGGCCCTTGTCATCACAATGCTCAATGCCCACTGTCATCACAATGCTCCATGAGCATATTCATCACAATACTCTATGAACCGTTTCATCACAATGCTAAATGGCCCTTGTCATCACAATGTTCTATGGTGCTTGTCATCACAATGCTGCATGACCCCTGTCATCGCAATGCTCCATGGCCCTTGCCATCACAATGCTCCATGAACGCTGTCATCACAATGCACTATGACCAGTATCATCACAGTGCTCCTTGGCTGTTGTCATGAAAATGCTCCATAACCCCTGTCATCACAGTGAACCATGGCCCTTGTCATCACAATGCTCCCTGACCCATGTCATCACAATGCTCCATGACCACTTTCATTACAGAGCTCCATGATTGCTATCATCACAATGATCCATGACCCCTTTCACCACAGTGTTCCAGTACCATTTTCATCACAATGATCCATGACCCCTATCACCACATTGCTCCATGACACTTATTTTCACTATGCTCTATGGCCCTTGTCATCACAATGCTCCATGGCCACTGTCATCACAATGCTCCATGACCCGTTTCATCACAATTCTAAATTTCCCTTGTCATCACAATGCTCCATGGCGCTTGTCATCACAGTGCTGCATGACTCCTGTCATCACACTGCCCTATGACCCCTGTCATCACAAGGCTCCATGGCCCTTGTCATAACAATGCTCCATAACACCTGTCATCACAATCCTCCATGCCCTTGTCATGACAATGCTCCATGACCCCTGTCATCACAAGGCTCCGTGGCCCTTGACATCACAATTCTCCATGACACCTGACAACACAATGCTCCAGTACGCCTTTCATCACAATGCTCCAGGCCCCCTGTCATCACAATGCACCATGATCCCTTTCATGACAATAATCCATGACCCCTTTCATCACAATGCTCCAGTATGCCTTTCATCACAATACTCGATGCCCCGTCATCACAATGCCCCATGACCCCTCTCAGCAAAATATTCCATGCCCCTTGTAGTCACAATGCTCCATAACAGCTGTCATCACAATGCTCCATGACACTTGTCATGACAATGCTCCATGGCATTTTTCATCACAATGTTCCATGCCCCCTTTCATCACAATGCTCCATGACCACTTTCATCACAATGCTGCTTGGCCAGGGTCATCGCAATGCTCCATGACTCCTTTCATCACAATGCTCAATGGCCTCTGACATCACAATGCTCCATAAGCCATGTCATCACAATGTGCCATGACCCCGTCAAAACAATGCTCCATAACCCCTTTCATCACAATGCTCCGTGACCCACGTCTACACAATTGTCCAGGACCCCTTTCATCACAATGCTCCTTGGCACGTGTCATCACAAAGCTCCATGAACAGTATCATCACAATGCACCATGATCTCTTTCATAACAATGCACTATGACAACTGTCATCAAAATGCTCCAAGACAACTGTCATCACAATGCCACATGACACCTGTCATCACAACACTCCCTGAACTTTGTCATCACAATGCTCCATGACGCCTTTCATCACAATGCACCATTACCCCTTTCATCACAATTCTCCAGGCCCTCTGTCACCACAATGCTCCATAACCCCTGACATCACAATGGCCAACGACACCTGTCATCACAATTCACCATGGATCTTGTCATCAAAAGGCTCCATGCTCGTGTCATCACAATGATCCAAGACCCGTGTCATCACAATGCTCCATGGCCGGTCTCATCACAGTGCTCCATGACCCCTGTCATCAAAATTCTCCATGAACTTTCATCACAGTGCTCCATGAACACATTCATCACAATGCTCCATGATCTCTTTCATCACAATGCTCTAGGACCAACATCATCACAATGCTCCATGATCGCTATCATCACAATGCTCCATGACCCCTTTCATAACGATGCTCCAATGCCCCCTTTCATCAAAATGCTCCATGGTTCCTGTCATCACAATGCGCCAGGACCCATGTCATCACAATGCTCTATGACCCTTGTCATCACAATATTCCATGGCCCTTGTAATCACAATGCTCCATGATCGCATTCATCACAATGCTGCATGACCTGTTTCACCACAATGCTAAGTGGCCCTTGTCATCACAATGCTCCATGGTGCTTGTCATCACAATGTTCCATGCCCCCGTCATCACAATGCCCCATGAACCCTGTCATCACAAGAATCCATGGTCTTTGACATCACAGTGCTCCATGACACCTGTCATCACAATGCTCGATGATTCGTTTCATCACAATGCTCCCTTACCCCTGTCATCACAGTGCTCCATGACCCCTTGCATCACAACGCTCCATGACCAATTGCATCACAACGCTCCATGACTCCTATCATCACAATGCTCTATGGCCCTTGTCATCACAATGCTCAATGCCCACTGTCATCACAATGCTCCATGAGCACATTCATCACAATACTCTATGAGCCGTTTCATCACAATGCTAAATGGCCCTTGTCATCACAATGTTCTACGGTGCTTGTCATCACAATGCTGCATGACCCCTGTCATCACAATGCTCCATGGCCCTTGCCATCACAATGCTCCATGAACGCTGTCATCACAATGCCCTATGACCAGTATCATCACAGTGCTCCTTGGCTGTTGTCATGAAAATGCTCCATAACCCCTGTCATCACAGTGAACCATGGCCCTTGTCATCACAATGCTCCCTGACCCATTTCATCACAATGCTCCATGACCACTTTCATTACAGAGCTCCATGATCGCTATCATCACAATGATCCATGACCCCTTTCATCACAGTGTTCCAGTACCATTTTCATCACAATGATCCACGACCCCTATCACCACAATGCTCCATGACACTTATTTTCACTATGCTCTATGGCCCTTGTCATCACAATGCTCCATGACACTTATTTTCACTATGCTCTATGGCCCTTGTCATCACAATGCTCCATGGCCACTGTCATCACAATGCTCCATGACACGTTTCATCACAATGCTAAATTTCCCTTGTCATCACAATGCTCCATGGCGCTTGTCATCACAGTGCTGCATGACTCCTGTCATCACACTGCCCTATGACCCCTGTCATCACAAGGCTCCATGGCCCTTGTCATCACAATGCTCCATAACACCTGTTATCACAATCCTCCATGCCCTTGTCATGACAATGCTCCATGACCCCTGTCATCACAAGGCTCCGTGGCCCTTGACATCAAAATTCTCCATGACACCTGACAACACAATGCTCCAGTACGCCTTTCATCACAATGCTCCAGGCCCCCTGTCATCACAATGCACCATGATCCCTTTCATGACAATAATCCATGACCCCTTTCATCACATTGCTCCAGTATGCCTTTCATCACAATACTCGATGCCCCCTGTCATCACAATGCCCCATGACCACTCTCAGCAAAATATTCCATGCCCCCTGTAGTCACAATGCTCCATAACAGCTGTCATCACAATGCTCCATGACCCTTGTCATGACAATGCTCCATGGCATTTTTCATCACAATGTTCCATGCCCCCTTTCATCGCAATTCTTCAAGACAACTTTCATCACAATGCTCCATGACCACTTTCATCACAATGCTGCTTGGCCTGGGTCATCGCAATGCTCCATGACTCCTTTCATCACAATGCTCCATGGCCTCTGACATCACAATGCTCCATAAGCCATGTCATCACAATGTGCCATGACCCCGTCAAAACAATGCTACATAACCCCTTTCATCACAATGCTCCGTGACCCACGTCAACACAATTGTCCAGGACCCCTTTCATCACAATGCTCCTTGGCACGTGTCATCACAAAGCTCCATGGACAGTATCATCACAATGCACCATGATCTCTTTCATAAAAATGCACTATGACACCTGTCATCACAATGCTCCAAGACAACTGTCATCACAATGCCACATGACACCTGTCATCACAACACTCCCTGAACTTTGTCATCACAATGCTCCATGACCCCTTTCATCACAATGCACCATTACCCCTTTCATCACAATTCTCCAGGTCCTCTGTCACCACAATGCTCCATAACTCCTGACATCACAATGGCCAACGACACCTGTCATCACAATTCACCATGGATCTTGTCATCAAAAGGCTCCATGCTCGTGTCATCACAATGATCCAAGACCCGTGTCATCACAATGCTCCATGGCCGGTCTCATCACAGTTCTCCATGACCCCTGTCATCAAAATTCTCCATGAACTTTCATCACAGTGCTCCATGAACACATTCATCACAATGCCCCATGACCCCTGTCATCACAAGAATCCATGGTCTTTGACATCACAGTGCTCCATGACACCTGTCATCACAATGCTCGATGATTCGTTTCATCACAATGTTCCCTTACCCCTGTCATCACAGTGCTCCATGACCCCTTGCATCACAACGCTCCATGACCAATTGCATCACAACGTCCCATGACTCCAATCATCACAATGCTCTATGGCCCTTGTCATCACAATGCTCAATGCCCACTGTCATCACAATGCTCCATGAGCATATTCATCACAATACTCTATGAGCCGTTTCATCACAATGCTACATGGCCCTTGTCATCACAATGTTCTACGGTGCTTGTCATCACAATGCTGCATGACCCCTGTCATCACAATGCTCCATGGCCCTTGCCATCACAATGCTCCATGAACGCTGTCATCACAATGCCCTATAACCAGTATCATCACAGTGCTCCTTGGCTGTTGTCATGAAAATGCTCCATAACCCCTGTCATCACAGTGAACCATGGCCCTTGTCATCACAATGCTCCCTGACCCATTTCATCACAATGCTCCATGACCACTTTCATTACACAGCTCCATGACCGCTATTATCACAATGATCCATGACCCCTTTCATCACAGTGTTCCAGTACCATTTTATGCACAATGATCCACGACCCCTATCACCACAATGCTCCATGACACGTATTTTCACTATGCTCTATGGCCCTTGTCATCACAATGCTCCATGGCCACTGTCATCACAATGCTCCATGACCCGTTTCATCACAATGCTAAATTTCCCTTGTCATCACAATGCTCCATGGCGCTTGTCATCACAGTGCTGCATGACTCCTGTCATCACACTGCCCTATGACCCCTGTCATCACAAGGCTCCATGGCCCTTGTCATCACAATGCTCCATAACACCTGTCATCACAATCCTCCATGCCCTTGTCATGACAATGCTCCATGACCCCTGTCATCACAAGGCTCCGTGGCCCTTGACATCACAATTCTCCCTGACACCTGACAACACAGTGCTCCAGTACGCCTTTCATCACAATGCTCCAGGCCCCCTGTCATCACAATGCACCATGATCCCTTTCATGACAATAATCCATGACCCCTTTCATCACAATGCTCCAGTATGCCTTTCATCACAATACTCGATGCCCCGTCATCACAATGCCCCATGACCCCTCTCAGCAAAATATTCCATGCCCCTTGTAGTCCCAATGCTCCATAACAAGTGTCATCACAATGCTCCATGACCCTTGTCATGACAATGCTCCATGGCATTTTTCATCACAATGTTCCATGCCCCCTTTCATCACAATGCTCCATGACCACTTTCATCACAATGCTGCTTGGCCAGGGTCATCGCAATGCTCCATGACTCCTTTCATCACAATGCTCCATGGCCTCTGACATCACAATGCTCCATAAGCCATGTCATCACAATGTGCCATGACCCCGTCAAAACAATGCTCCATAACCCCTTTCATCACAATGCTCCGTGACCCACGTCTACACAATTGTCCAGGACCTCTTTCATCACAATGCTCCTTGGCACGTGTCATCACAAAGCTCCATGAACAGTATCATCACAATGCACCATGATCTCTTTCATAACAATGCACTATGACACCTGTCATCACAATGCTCCAAGACAACTGTCATCATAATGCCACATGACACCTGTCATCACAACACTCCCTGAACTTTGTCATCACAATTCTCCATGACGCCTTTCATCACAATGCACCATTACCCCTTTCATCACAATTCTCCAGGCCCTCTGTCACCACAATCCTCCATAACCCCTGACATCACAATGGCCAACGACACCTGTCATCACAATTCACCATGGATCTTGTCAACAAAAGGCTCCATGCTCGTGTCATCACAATGATCCAAGACCCGTGTCATCACAATGCTCCATGGCCGGTCTCATCACAGTGCTCCATGACCCCTGTCATCAAAATTCTCCATGAACTTTCATCACAGTGCTCCATGAACACATTCATCACAATGCTCCATGATCTCTTTCATCACAATGCTCTAGGACCAACATCATCACAATGCTCCATGATCGCTATCATCACAGTGCTCCATGACCCCTTTCATAACGATGCTCCAATGCCCCCTTTCATCAAAATGCTCCATGGTTCCTGTCATCACAATGCGCCAGGACCCATGTCATCACAATGCTCTATGACCCTTGTCATCACAATGTTCCATGGCCCTTGTCATCACAATGCTCCATGACCACATTCATCACAATGCTGCATGACCCGTTTCACCACAATGCTAAGTGGCCCTTGTCATCACAATGCTCCATGGTGCTTGTCATCACAATGTTCCATGCCCCCGTCATCACAATGCCCCATGACCCCTGTCATCACAAGAATCCATGGTCTTTGACATCACAGTGCTCCATGACACCTGTCATCACAATGCTAGATGATTCGTTTCATCACAATGCTCCCTTACCCCTGTCATCACAGTGCTCCATGACCCCTTGCAACACAACGCTCCATGACCAATTGCATCACAACGCTCCATGACTCCTATCATCACAATGCTCTATGGCCCTTGTCATCACAATGCTCAATGCCCACTGTCATCACAATGCTCCATGAGCACATTCATCACAATACTCTATGAGCCGTTTCATCACAATGCTAAATGGCCCTTGTCATCACAATGTTCTACGGTGCTTGTCATCACAATGCTGCATGACCCCTGTCATCACAATGCTCCATGGCCCTTGCCATCACAATGCTCCATGAACGCTGTCATCACAATGCCCTATGACCAGTATCATCACAGTGCTCCTTGGCTGTTGTCATGAAAATGCTCCATAACCCCTGTCATCACAGTGAACCATGGCCCTTGGCATCACAATGCTCCCTGACCCATTTCATCACACTGCTCCATGACCACTTTCATTACAGAGCTCCATGATCGCTATCATCACAATGATCCATGACCCCTTTCATCACAGTGTTCCAGTACCATTTTCATCACAATGATCCACGACGCCTATCACCACAATGCTCCATGACACTTATTTTCACTATGCTCTATGGCCCTTGTCATCACAATGCTCCATGGCCACTGTCATCACAATGCTCCATGACCCGTTTCATCACAATGCTAAATTTCCCTTGTCATCACAATGCTCCATGGCGCTTGTCATCACAGTGCTGCATGACTCCTGTCATCACACTGCCCTATGACCCCTGTCATCACAAGGCTCCATGGCCCTTGTCATCACAATGCTCCATAACACCTGTTATCACAATCCTCCATGCCCTTGTCATGACAATGCTCCATGACCCCTGTCATCACAAGGCTCCGTGGCCCTTGACATCACAATTCTCCATGACACCTGACAACACAATGCTCCAGTAGGCCTTTCATCACAATGCTCCAGGACCCCTGTCATCACAATGCACCATGATCCCTTTCATGACAATAATCCATGACCCGTTTCATCACATTGCTCCAGTATGCCTTTCATCACAATACTCGATGCCCCCTGTCATCTCAATGCCCCATGACCCCTCTCAGCAAAATATTCCATGCCCCCTGTAGTCACAATGCTCCATAACAGCTGTCATCACAATGCTCCATGACCCTTGTCATGACAATGCTCCATGGCATATTTCATCACAATGTTCCATGCCCCCTTTCATCGCAATTCTTCAAGACAACTTTCATCACAATGCTCCATGACCACTTTCATCACAATGCTCCTTGGCCTGGGTCATCGCAATGCTCCATGACTCCTTTCATCACAATGCTCCATGGCCTCTGACATCACAATGCTCCATAAGCCATGTCATCACAATGTGCCATGACCCCGTCAAAACAATGCTACATAACCCCTTTCATCACAATACTCCGTGACCAACGTCAACACAATTGTCCAGGACCCCTTTCATCACAATGCTCCTTGGCACGTGTCATCACAAAGCTCCATGAACAGTATCATCACAATGCACCATGATCTCTTTCATAACAATGCACTATGACACCTGTCATCACAATGCTCCAAGACAACTCTCATCACAATGCCACATGACACCTGTCATCACAACACTCCCTGAACTTTGTCATCACAATACTCCATGACGCCTTTCATCACAATGCACCATTACCCCTTTCATCACAATTCTCCAGGCCCTCTGTCACCACAATGCTCCATAACCCCTGACATCACAATGGCCAACGACACCTGTCATCACAATTCACCATGGATCTTGTCATCAAAAGGCTCCATGCTCGTGTCATCACAATGATCCAAGACCCGGGTCATCACAATGCTCCATGGCCGGTCTCATCACAGTGCTCCATGACCCCTGTCATCAAAATTCTCCATGAACTTTCATCACAGTGCTCCATGAACACATTCATCACAATGCTCCATGATCCCTTTCATCACAATGCTCTAGGACCAACATCATCACAATGCTCCATGATCGCTATCATCACAATGCTCCATGACCCCTTTCATAACGATGCTCCAATGCCCCCTTTCATCAAAATGCTCCATGGTTCCTGTCATCACAATGCGCCAGGACCCATGTCATCACAATGCTCTATGACCCTTGTCATCACAATGTTCCATGGCCCTTGTCATCACAATGCTCCATGACCACATTCATCACAATGCTGAATGACCCGTTTCAGAACAATGCCAAGTGGCCCTTGTCATCACAATGCTCCATGGTGCTTGTCATCACAATGTTCCATGCCCCCGTCATCACAATGCCCCATGAACCCTGTCATCACAAGAATCCATGGTCTTTGACATCACAGTGCTCCATGACACCTGTCATCACAATGCTCGATGATTCGTTTCATCACAATGCTCCCTTACCCCTGTCATCACAGTGCTCCATGACCCCTTGCATCACAACGCTCCATGACCAATTGCATCACAACGCTCCATGACTCCTATCATCACAATGCTCTATGGCCCTTGTCATCACAATGCTCAATGCCCACTGTCATCACAATGCTCCATGAGCACATTCATCACAATACTCTATGAGCCGTTTCATCACAATGCTAAATGGCACTTGTCATCACAATGTTCTACGGTGCTTGTCATCACAATGCTGCATGACCCCTGTCATCACAATGCTCCATGGCCCTTGCCATCACAATGCTCCATGAACGCTGTCATCACAATGCCCTCTGACCAGTATCATCACAGTGCTCCTTGGCTGTTGTCATGAAAATGCTCCATAACCCCTGTCATCACAGTGAACCATGGCCCTTGTCATCACAATGCTCCCTGACCCATTTCATCACAATGCTCCATGACCACTTTCATTACAGAGCTCCATGATCGCTATCATCACAATGATCCATGACCCCTTTCATCACAGTGTTCCAGTACCATTTTCATCACAATGATCCACGACCCCTATCACCACAATGCTCCATGACACTTATTTTCACTATGCTCTATGGCCCTTGTCATCACAATGCTCCATGACACTTATTTTCACTATGCTCTATGGCCCTTGTCATCACAATGCTCCATGGCCACTGTCATCACAATGCTCCATGACTCGTTTCATCACAATGCTATATTTCCCTTGTCATCACAGTGCTCCATGGCGCTTGTCATCACAGTGCTGCATGACTCCTGTCATCACACTGCCCTATGACCCCTGTCATCACAAGGCTCCATGGCCTTTGTCATCACAATGCTCCATAACACCTGTTATCACAATCCTCCATGCCCTTGACATGACAATGCTCCATGACCCCTGTCATCACAAGGCTCCGTGGCCCTTGACATCACAATTCTCCATGACACCTGACAACACAATGCTCCAGTACGCCTTTCATCAGAATGCTCCAGGCCCCCTGTCATCACAATGCACCATGATCCCTTTCATGACAATAATCCATGACCCCTTTCATCACATTGCTCCAGTATGCCTTTCATCACAATACTCGATGCCCCCTGTCATCACAATGCCCCATGACGACTCTCAGCAAAATATTCCATGCCCCCTGTAGTCACAATGCTCCATAACAGCTGTCATCCCAATGCTCCATGACCTTTGTCATGACAATGCTCCATGGCATTTTTCATCGCAATGTTCCATGCCCCCTTTCATCGCAATTCTTCAAGACAACTTTCATCACAATGCTCCATGACCACTTTCATCACAATGCTCCTTGGCCTGGGTCATCGCAATGCTCTATGACTCCTTTCATCACAATGCTCCATGGCCTCTGACATCACAATGCTCCATAAGCCATGTCATCACAATGTGCCATGACCCCGTCAAAACAATGCTCCATAACCCCTTTCATCACAATGCTCCGTGACCCACGTCAACACAATTGTCCAGGACCCCTTTCATCACAATGCTCCTTGGCACGTGTCATCACAAAGCTCCATGAACAGTATCATCACAATGCACCATGATCTGTTTCATAAAAATGCACTATGACACCTGTTATCACAATGCTCCAAGACAACTGTCATCACAATGCCACATGACACCTGTCATCACAATACTCCCTGACCTTTGTCATCACAATGCTCCATGACCACATTTATCACAGTGCTGCATGACCCGTTTCACCACAATGCTAAGTGGCCCTTGTCATCACAATGCTCCATGGTGCTTGTCATCACAATGTTCCATGCCCCCGTCATCACAATGCCCCATGACCCCTGTCATCACAAGAATCCATGGTCTTTGACATCACAGTGCTCCATGACACCTGTCATCACAATGCTCGATGATTCGTTTCATCACAATGCTCCCTTACCCCTGTCATCACAGTGCTCCATGACCCCTTGCATCACAACGCTCCATGACCAATTGCATCACAACGCTCCATGACTCCTATCATCACAATGCTCTATGGCCCTTGTCATCACAATGCTCGATGCCCACTGTCATCACAATGCTCCATGACCACATTCATCACAATACTCTATGAGCCGTTTCATCACAATGCTAAATGGCCCTTGTCATCCCAATGTTCTACGGTGCTTGTCATCACAATGCTGCATGACCCCTGTCATCACAATGCTCCATGGCCCTTGCCATCACAATGCTCCATGAACGCTGTCATCACAATGCCCTATGACCAGTATCATCACAGTGCTCCTTGGCTGTTGTCATGAAAATGCTCCATAACCCCTGTCATCACAGTGAACCATGGCCCTTGGCATCACAATGCTCCCTGACCCATTTCATCACAATGCTCCATGACCACTTTCATTACAGAGCTCCATAATCGCTATCATCACAATGATCCATGACCCCTTTCATCACAGTGTTCCAGTACCATTTTCATCACAATGATCCACGACCCCTATCACCACAATGCTCCATGACACTTATTTTCACTATGCTCTATGGCCCTTGTCATCACAATGCTCCATGGCCACTGTCATCACAATGCTCCATGACCCGTTTCATCACAATGCTAAATTTCCCTTGTCATCACAATGCTCCATGGCGCTTGTCATCACAGTGCTGCATGACTCCTGTCATCACACTGCCTTATGACCCCTGTCATCACAAGGCTCCATGGCCCTTGTCATCACAATGCTCCATAACACCTGTTATCACAATCCTCCATGCCCTTGTCATGACAATGCTCCATGACCCCTGTCATCACAAGGCTCCGTGGCCCTTGACATCACAATTCTCCATGACACCTGACAACACAATGCTCCAGTACGCCTTTCATCACAATGCTCCAGGACCCCTGTCATCACAATGCACCATGATCCCTTTCATGACAATAATCCATGACCCGTTTCATCACATTGCTCCAGTATGCCTTTCATCACAATACTCGATGCCCCCTGTCATCTCAATGCCCCATGACCCCTCTCAGCAAAATATTCCATGCCCCCTGTAGTCACAATGCTCCATAACAGCTGTCATCACAATGCTCCATGACCCTTGTCATGACAATGCTCCATGGCATTTTTCATCACAATGTTCCATGCCCCCTTTCATCGCAATTCTTCAAGACAACTTTCATCACAATGCTCCATGACCACTTTCATCACAATGCTCTTTGGCCTGGGTCATCGCAATGCTCCATGACTCCTTTCATCACAATGCTCCATGGCCTCTGACATCACAATGCTCCATAAGCCATGTCATCACAATGTGCCATGACCCCGTCAAAACAATGCTACATAACCCCTTTCATCACAATACTCCGTGACCAACGTCAACACAATTGTCCAGGACCCCTTTCATCACAATGCTCCTTGGCACGTGTCATCACAAAGCTCCATGAACAGTATCATCACAATGCACCATGATCTCTTTCATAACAATGCACTATGACACCTGTCATCACAATGCTCCAAGACAACTGTCATCACAATGCCACATGACACCTGTCATCACAACACTCCCTGAACTTTGTCATCACAATACTCCATGACGCCTTTCATCACAATGCACCATTACCCCTTTCATCACAATTCTCCAGGCCCTCTGTCACCACAATGCTCCATAACCCCTGACATCACAATGGCCAACGACACCTGTCATCACAATTCACCATGGATCTTGTCATCAAAAGGCTCCATGCTCGTGTCATCACAATGATCCAAGACCCGTGTCATCACAATGCTCCATGGCTGGTCTCATCACAGTGCTCCATGACCCCTGTCATCAAAATTCTCCATGAACTTTCATCACAGTGCTCCATGAACACATTCATCACAATGCTCCATGATCCCTTTCATCACAATGCTCTAGGACCAACATCATCACAATGCTCCATGATCGCTATCATCACAATGCTCCATGACCCCTTTCATAACGATGCTCCAATGCCCCCCTTCATCAAAATGCTCCATGGTTCCTGTCATCACAATGCGCCAGGACCCATGTCATCACAATGCTCTATGACCCTTGTCATCACAATGTTCCATGGCCCTTGTCATCACAATGCTCCATGACCACATTCATCACAATGCTGAATGACCCGTTTCAGAACAATGCCAAGTGGCCCTTGTCATCACAATGCTCCATGGTGCTTGTCATCACAATGTTCCATGCCCCCGTCATCACAATGCCCCATGAACCCTGTCATCACAAGAATCCATGGTCTTTGACATCACAGTGCTCCATGACACCTGTCATCACAATGCTCGATGATTCGTTTCATCACAATGCTCCCTTACCCCTGTCATCACAGTGCTCCATGACCCCTTGCATCACAACGCTCCATGACCAATTGCATCACAACGCTCCATGACTCCTATCATCACAATGCTCTATGGCCCTTGTCATCACAATGCTCAATGCCCACTGTCATCACAATGCTCCATGAGCACATTCATCACAATACTCTATGAGCCGTTTCATCACAATGCTAAATGGCCCTTGTCATCACAATGTTCTACGGTGCTTGTCATCACAATGCTGCATGACCCCTGTCATCACAATGCTCCATGGCCCTTGCCATCACAATGCTCCATGAACGCTGTCATCACAATGCCCTATGACCAGTATCATCACAGTGCTCCTTGGCTGTTGTCATGAAAATGCTCCATAACCCCTGTCATCACAGTGAACCATGGCCCTTGTCATCACAATGCTCCCTGACCCATTTCATCACAATGCTCCATGACCACTTTCATTACAGAGCTCCATGATCACTATCATCACAATGATCCATGACCCCTTTCATCACAGTGTTCCAGTACCATTTTCATCACAATGATCCACGACCCCTATCACCACAATGCTCCATGACACTTATTTTCACTATGCTCTATGGCCCTTGTCATCACAATGCTCCATGACACTTATTTTCACTATGCTCTATGGCCCTTGTCATCACAATGCTCCATGGCCACTGTCATCACAATGCTCCATGACACGTTTCATCACAATGCTAAATTTCCCTTGTCATCACAATGCTCCATGGCGCTTGTCATCACAGTGCTGCATGACTCCTGTCATCACACTGCCCTATGACCCCTGTCATCACAAGGCTCCATGGCCCTTGTCATCACAATGCTCCATAACACCTGTTATCACAATCCTCCATGCCCTTGTCATGACAATGCTCCATGACCCCTGTCATCACAAGGCTCCGTGGCCCTTGACATCAAAATTCTCCATGACACCTGACAACACAATGCTCCAGTACGCCTTTCATCACAATGCTCCAGGCCCCCTGTCATCACAATGCACCATGATCCCTTTCATGACAATAATCCATGACCCCTTTCATCACATTGCTCCAGTATGCCTTTCATCACAATACTCGATGCCCCCTGTCATCACAATGCCCCATGACCACTCTCAGCAAAATATTCCATGCCCCCTGTAGTCACAATGCTCCATAACAGCTGTCATCACAATGCTCCATGACCCTTGTCATGACAATGCTCCATGGCATTTTTCATCACAATGTTCCATGCCCCCTTTCATCGCAATTCTTCAAGACAACTTTCATCACAATGCTCCATGACCACTTTCAGCACAATGCTCCTTGGCCTGGGTCATCGCAATGCTCCATGACTCCTTTCATCACAATGCTCCATGGCCTCTGACATCACAATGCTCCATAAGCCATGTCATCACAATGTGCCATGACCCCGTCAAAACAATGCTACATAACCCCTTTCATCACAATGCTCCGTGACCCACGTCAACACAATTGTCCAGGACCCCTTTCATCACAATGCTCCTTGGCACGTGTCATCACAAAGCTCCATGGACAGTATCATCACAATGCACCATGATCTCTTTCATAAAAATGCACTATGACACCTGTCATCACAATGCTCCAAGACAACTGTCATCACAATGCCACATGACACCTGTCATCACAACACTCCCTGAACTTTGTCATCACAATGCTCCATGACCCCTTTCATCACAATGCACCATTACCCCTTTCATCACAATTCTCCAGGCCCTCTGTCACCACAATGCTCCATAACCCCTGACATCACAATGGCCAACGACACCTGTCATCACAATTCACCATGGATCTTGTCATCAAAAGGCTCCATGCTCTTGTCATCACAATGATCCAAGACCCGTGTCATCACAATGCTCCATGGCCGGTCTCATCACAGTGCTCCATGACCCCTGTCATCAAAATTCTCCATGAACTTTCATCACAGTGCTCCATGAACATATTCATCACAATGCTCCATGATCCCTTTCATCACAATGCTCTAGGACCAACATCATCACAATGCTCCATGATCGCTATCATCACAATGCTCCATGACCCCTTTCATAACGATGCTCCAATGCCCCCTTTCATCAAAATGCTCCATGGTTCCTGTCATCACAATGCGCCAGGACCCATGTCATCACAATTCTCTATGACCCTTGTCATCACAATATTCCATGGCCCTTGTCATCACAATGCTCCATGACCACATTCATCACAATGCTGCATGACCCGTTTCACCACAATGCTAAGTGGCCCTTGTCATCACAATGCTCCATGGTGCTTGTCATCACAATGTTCCATGCCCCCGTCATCACAATGCCCCATGACCCCTGTCATCACAAGAATCCATGGTCTTTGACATCACAGTGCTCCATGACACCTGTCATCACAATGCTCGATGATTCGTTTCATCACAATGCTCCCTTACCCCTCTCATCACAGTGCTCCATGACCCCTTGCATCACAACGCTCCATGACCAATTGCATCACAACGCTCCATGACTCCTATCATCACAATGCTCTATGGCCCTTGTCATCACAATGCTTGATGCCCACTGTCATCATAATGCTCCGTGAGCACATTCATCACAATACTCTATGAGCCGTTTCATCACAATGCTAAATGGCCCTTGTCATCACAATGTTCTACGGTGCTTGTCATCACAATGCTGCATGACCCCTGTCATCACAATGCTCCATGGCCCTTGCCATCACAATGCTCCATGAACGCTGTCATCACAATGCCCTATGACCAGTATCATCACAGTGCTCCTTGGCTGTTGTCATGAAAATGCTCCATAACCCCTGTCATCACAGTGAACCATGGCCCTTGTCATCACAATGCTCCCTGACCCATTTCATCACAATGCTCCATGACCACTTTCATTACAGAGCTCCATGATCGCTATCATCACAATGATCCATGACCCCTTTCATCACACTGTTCCAGTACCATTTTCATCACAATGATCCACGACCCCTATCACCACAATGCTCCATGACACTTATTTTCACTATGCTCTATGGCCCTCGTCATCACAATGCTCCATGGCCACTGTCATCACAATGCTCCAGGACCCGTTTCATCACAATGCTAAATTTCCCTTGTCATCACAATGCTCCATGGCGCTTGTCATCACAGTGCTGCATGACTCCTGTCATCACATTGCCCTATGACCCCTGTCATCATAAGGCTCCATGGCCCTTGTCATCACAATGCTCCATAACACCTGTCATCACAAGGCTCCGTGGCCCTTGTCATGACAATGCTCCATGACCCCTGTCATCACAAGGCTCCGTGGCCCTTGATATCACAATTCTCCATGACACCTGACAACACAGTGCTCCAGTACGCCTTTCATCACAATTCTCCAGGCCTCCTGTCATCACAATGCACCATGATCACTTTCATGACAGTAATCCATGACCCCTTTCATCACAATGCTCCAGTATGCCTTTCATCACAATACTCGATGCCCCCTGTCATCACAATGCCCCATGACCCCTCTCAGCAAAATATTCCATGCCCCCTGTAGTCACAATGCTCCATAAGAGATGTCATCACAATGCTCCATGACCCTTGTCATGACAATGCTCCATGGCATTTTTCATCACAATGTTCCATGCCCCCTTTCATCACAATTCTTCAAGACAACTTTCATCACAATGCTCCATGACCACTTTCATCACAATGCTGCTTGGCCTGGGTCATCGCAATGCTCCATGACTCCTTTCATCACAATGCTCCATGGCCTCTGACATCACAATGCTCCATAAGCCATGTCATCACAATATGCCATGACCCCGTCAAAACAATGCTCCATAACCCCTTTCATCACAATGCTCCGTGACCCACGTCAACACAATTGTCCAGGACCCTTTTCATCACAATGCTCCTTGGCACGTGTCATCACAAAGCTCCATGAACAGTATCATCACAATGCACCATGATCCCTTTCATAACAATGCACTATGACACCTGTCATCACAATGCTCCAAGACAATTGTCATCACAATGCCACATGACACCTGTCATCACAATACTCCCTGACCTTTGTCATCACAATGCTCCATGACGCCTTTCATCACAATGCACCATTACCCCTTTCATCACAATTCTCCAGGCGCTCTGTCACCACAATGCTCCATAACCCCTGACATCACAATGGCCAATGACACCTGTCATCACAATTCACCATGGATCTTGTCATCAAAAGGCTCCATGCTCGTGTCATCACAATGATCCAAGACCCGTGTCATCACAATGCTCCATGGCCGGTCTCTTCACAGTGCTCCATGACCCCTGTCATCAAAATTCTCCATGAACTTTCATCACAGTGCTCCATGAACACATTCATAACAATGCCCCATGACACCTGTCATCACAATGCTCGATGATTCGTTTCATCACAATGTTCCCTTACCCCTGTCATCACAGTGCTCCATGACCCCTTGCATCACAACGCTCCATGACCAATTGCATCACAACGTTCCATGACTCCTATCATCACAATGCTCTATGGCCCTTGTCATCACAATGCTCAATGCCCACTGTCATCACAATGCTCCATGAGCACATTCATCACAATACTCTATGAGCCGTTTCATCACAATGCTACATGGCCCTTGTCATCACAATGTTCTACGGTGCTTGTCATCACAATGCTGCATGACCCCTGTCATCACAATGCTCCATGGCCCTTGACATCACAATGCTCCATGAACGCTGTCATCACAATGCCCTATGACCAGTATCATCACAGTGCTCCTTGGCTGTTGTCATGAAAATGCTCCATAACCCCTGTCATCACAGTGAACCATGGCCCTTGTCATCACAATGCTCCCTGACCCATTTCATCACAATGCTCCATGACCACTTTCATTACAGAGCTCCATGACCGCTATCATCACAATGATCCATGACCCCTTTCACCACAGTGTTCCAGTACCATTTTCATCACAATGATCCACGACCCCTATCACCACAATGCTCCATGACACGTATTTTCACTATGCTCTATGGCCCTTGTCATCACAATGCTCCATGGCCACTGTCATCACAATGCTCCACGACCCGTTTCATCACAATGCTAAATTTCCCTTGTCATCACAATGCTCCATGGCGCTTGTCATCACAGTGCTGCATGACTCCTGTCATCACACTGCCCTATGACCCCTGTCATCACAAGGCTCCATGGCCCTTGTCATCACAATGCTCCATAACACCTGTCATCACAATCCTCCATGCCCTTGTCATGAAAATGCTCCATGACCCCTGTCATCACAAGGCTCCGTGGCCCTTGACATCACAATTCTCCCTGACACCTGACAACACAATGCTCCAGTACGCCTTTCATCACAATGCTCCAGGCCCCCTGTCATCACAATGCACCATGATCCCTTTCATGACAATAATCCATGACCCCTTTCATCACAATGCTCCAGTATGCCTTTCATCACAATACTCGATGCCCCCTGTCATCACAATGCCCCATGACCCCTCTCAGCAAAATATTCCATGCCCCTTGTAGTCACAATGCTCCATAACAGCTGTCATCACAATGCTCCATGACCCTTGTCATGACAATGCTCCATGGCATTTTTCATCACAATGTTCCATGCCCCCTTTCATCACAATGCTCCATGACCCTTGTCATGACAATGCTCCATGGCATTTTTCATCACAATGTTCCATGCCCCCTTTCATCACAATTCTTCAAGACAACTTTCATCACAATGCTCCATGACCACTTTCATCACAATGCTACTTGGCCTGGGTCATCGCAATGCTCCATGACTCCTTTCATCACAATGCTCCATGGCCTCTGACATAACAATGCTCCATAAGCCATGTCATCACAATATGCCATGACCCCGTCAAAACAATGCTCCATAACCCCTTTCATCACAATGCTCCGTGACCCACGTCAACACAATTGTCCAGGACCCCTTTCATCACAATGCCCCTTGGCACGTGTCATCACAAAGCTCCATGAACAGTATCATCACAATGCACCATGATCCATTTCATAAAAATGCACTATGACACCTGTCATCACAATGCTCCAAGACAATTGTCATCACAATGCCACATGACACCTGTCATCACAATACTCCCTGACCTTTTTCATCACAATGCTCCATGACGCCTTTCATCACAATGCACCATTACCCCTTTCATCACAATTCTCCAGGCCCTCTGTCACCACAATGCTCCATAACCCCTGACATCACAATGGCCAATGACACCTATCATCACAATTCACCATGGATCTTGTCATCAAAAGGCTCCATGCTCGTGTCATCACAATGATCCAAGACCCGTGTCATCACAATGCTCCATGGCCGGTCTCTTCACAGTGCTCCATGACCCCTGTCATCAAAATTCTCCATGAACTTTCATCACAGTGCTCCATGAACACATTCATAACAATGCCCCATGACCCCTGTCATCACAAGAATCCATGGTCTTTGACATCACAATGCTCCATGACACCTGTCATCACAATGCTCGATGATTCGTTTCATCACAATGCTCCCTTACCCCTGTCATCACAGTGCTCCATGACCCCTTGCATCACAACGCTCCATGACCAATTGCATCACAACGTTCCATGACTCCTATCATCACAATGCTCTATGGCCCTTGTCATCACAATGCTCAATGCCCACTGTCATCACAATGCTCCATGAGCACATTCATCACAATACTCTATGAGCCGTTTCATCACAATGCTACATGGCCCTTGTCATCACAATGTTCTACGGTGCTTGTCATCACAATGCTGCATGACCCCTGTCATCACAATGCTCCATGGCCCTTGCCATCACAATGCTCCATGAACGCTGTCATCACAATGCCCTATGACCAGTATCATCACAGTGCTCCTTGGCTGTTGTCATGAAAATGCTCCATAACCCCTGTCATCACAGTGAACCATGGCCCTTGTCATCACAATGCTCCCTGACCCATTTCATCACAATGCTCCATGACCACTTTCATTACAGAGCTCCATGACCGCTATCATCACAATGATCCATGACCCCTTTCACCACAGTGTTCCAGTACCATTTTCATCACAATGATCCACGACCCCTATCACCACAATGCTCCATGACACGTATTTTCACTATGCTCTATGGCCCTTGTCATCACAATGCTCCATGGCCACTGTCATCACAATGCTCCACGACCCGTTTCATCACAATGCTAAATTTCCCTTGTCATCACAATGCTCCATGGCGCTTGTCATCATAGTGCTGCATGACTCCTGTCATCACACTGCCCTATGACCCCTGTCATCACAAGGCTCCATGGCCCTTGTCATCACAATGCTCCATAACACCTGTCATCACAATCCTCCATGCCCTTGTCATGACAATGCTCCATGACCCCTGTCATCACAAGGCTCCGTGGCCCTTGACATCACAATTCTCCCTGACACCTGACAACACCATGCTCCAGTACGCCTTTCATCACAATGCTCCAGGCCCCCTGTCATCACAATGCACCATGATCCCTTTCATGAGAGTAATTCATGACCCCTTTCATCACAATGCTCCAGTATGCCTTTCATCACAATACTCGATGCCCCCTGTCATCACAATGCCCCATGACCCCTCTCAGCAAAATATTCCATGCCCCTTGTAGTCACAATGCTCCATAACAGCTGTCATCACAATGCTCCATGACCCTTGTCATGACAATGCTCCATGGCATTTTTCATCACAATGTTCCATGCCCCCTTTCATCACAATTCTTCAAGACAACTTTCATCACAATGCTCCATGACCACTTTCATCACAATGCTCCTTGGCCTGGGTCATCGCAATGCTCCATGACTCCTTTCATCACAATGCTCCATGGCCTCTGACATCACAATGCTCCATAAGCCATGTCATCACAATATGCCATGACCCCGTCAAAACAATGCTCCATAACCCCTTTCATCACAATGCTCCGTGACCCACGTCAACACAATTGTCCAGGACCCCTTTCATCACAATGCTCCTAGGCACGTGTCATCACAAAGCTCCATGAACAGTATCATCACAATGCACCATGATCCCTGTCCTAACAATGCACTATGACACCTGTCATCACAATGCTCCAAGACAATTGTCATCACAATGCCACATGACACCTGTCATCACAATACTCCCTGACCTTTGTCATCACAATGCTCCATGACGCCTTTCATCACAATGCACCATTACCCCTTTCATCACAATTCTCCAGGCCATCTGTCACCACAATGCTCCATAACCCCTGACATCACAATGGCCAATGACACCTGTCATCACAATTCACCATGGATCTTGTCATCAAAAGGCTCCATGCTCGTGTCATCACAATGATCCAAGACCCGTGTCATCACAATGCTCCATGGCCGGTCTCTTCACAGTGCTCCATGAACCCTGTCATCAAAATTCTCCATGAACTTTCATCACAGTGCTCCATGAACACATTCATCACAATGCTCCATGATCCCTTTCATCAAAATGCTCTAGGACCAACATCATCACAATGCTCCATGATCGCTATCATCACAATGCTCCATGACCCCTTTCATAACGATGCTCCAATACCCCCTTTCATCACAATGCTCCATGGTTCCTGTCATCACAATGCGCCAGGACCCATGTCATCACAATGCTCTATGACCCTTGTCATCACAAAGTTCCATGGCCCTTGTCATCACAATGCTCCATGACCACATTCATCACAATGCTGCATGACCCGTTTCACCACAATGCTAAGTGGCCCTTGTCATCACAATGCTCCATGGTGCTTGTCATCACAATGCTCCATGCCCCCGTCATCACTATGCCCCATGACCCCTGTCATCACAAGAATCCATGGTCTTTGACATCACAGTGCTCCATGACACCTGTCATCACAATGCTCGATGATTCGTTTCATCACAATGCTCCCTTACCCCTGTCATCACAGTGCTCCATGACCCCTTGCATCACAACGCTCCATGACCAATTGCATCACAACGCTCCATGACTCCTATCATCACAATGCTCTATGGCCCTTGTCATCACAATGCTCAATGCCCACTGTCATCACAATGCTCCATGAGCACATTCATCACAATACTCTATGAGCCGTTTCATCACAATGCTAAATGGCCCTTGTCATCACAATGTTCTACGGTGCTTGTCATCACAATGCTGCATGACCCCTGTCATCACAATGCTCCATGGCCCTTGCCATCACAATGCTCCATGAACGCTGTCATCACAATGCCCTATGACCAGTATCATCACAGTGCTCCTTGGCTGTTGTCATGAAAATGCTCCATAACCCCTGTCATCACAGTGAACCATGGCCCTTGGCATCACAATGCTCCCTGACCCATTTCATCACAATGCTCCATGACCACTTTCATTACAGAGCTCCATGACCGCTATCATCACAATGATCCATGACCCCTTTCATCACAGTGTTCCAGTACCATTTTCATCACAATGATCCACGACCCCTATCACCACATTGCTCCATGACACTTATTTTCACTATGCTCTATGGCCCTTGTCATCACAATGCTCCATGGCCACTGTCATCACAATGCTCCATGACACGTTTCATCACAATGCTAAATTTCCCTTGTCATCACAATGCTCCATGGCGCTTGTCATCACAGTGCTGCATGACTCCTGTCATCACACTGCCCTATGACCCCTGTCATCACAAGGCTCCATGGCCCTTGTCATCAAAATGCTCCATAACACCTGTCATCACAATCCTCCATGCGCTTGTCATGACAATGCTCCATGACCCCAGTCATCACAAGGCTCCGTGGGCCTTGTCATGACAATGCTCCATGACCCCTGTCATCACAAGGCTCCGTGGCCCTTGACATCACAATTCTCCATGACACCTGACAACACAATGCTCCAGTACGCCTTTCATCACAATTCTCCAGGCCTCCTGTCATCACAATGCACCATGATCACTTTCATGACAGTAATCCATGACCCCTTTCATCACAATGCTCCAGTATGCCTTTCATCACAATCCTCGATGCCCCCTGTCATCACAATGCCCCATGACCCCTCTCAGCAAAATATTCCATGCCCCCTGTAGTCACAATGCTCCATAACAGCTGTCATCACAATGCTCCATGACCCTTGTCATGACAATGCTCCATGGCATTTTTCATCACAATGTTCCATGACCCCTTTCATCACAATTCTTCAAGACAACTTTCATCACAATGCTCCATGACCACTTTCCTCACAATGCTCCTTGGCCTGGGTCATCTCAATGCTCCATGACTCCTTTCATCACAATGCTCCATGGCCTCTGAAATCACAATGCTCCATAAGCCATGTCATCACAATGTGCCATGACCCCGTCAAAACAATGCTCCATAACCCCTTTCATTACAATGCTCCGTGACCCACGTCAACACAATTGTCCAGGACCCCTTTCATCACAATGCTCCTTGGCACGTGTCATCACAAAGCTCCATGAACAGTATCATCACAATGCACCATGATCCCTTTCATAACAATGCACTATGACACCTGTCATCACAATGCTCCAAGACAATTGTCATCACGATGCCACATGACACCTGTCATCACAATACTCCCTGACCTTTGTCATCAAAATGCTCCATGACGCCTTTCATCACAATGCACCATTACCCCTTTCATCACAATTCTCCAGGCCCTCTGTCACCACAATGCTCCATAACCCCTGACATCACAATGGCCAACGACACCTGTCATCACAATTCACCATGGATCTTGTCATCAAAAGGCTCCATGCTCTTGTCATCACAATGATCCAAGACCCGGGTCATCACAATGCTCCATGGCCGGTCTCATCACAATGCTCCATGACCCCTGTCATCAAAATTCTCCATGAACTTTCATCACAGTGCTCCATGAACACATTCATCACAATGCTCCATGATCCCTTTCATCACAATGCTCTAGGACCAACATCATCCCAATGCTCCATGATCGCTATCATCACAATGCTCCATGACCCCTTTCATAACGATGCTCCAATACCCCCTTTCATCACAATGCTCCATGGTTCCTGTCATCACAATGCACCAGGACCCATGTCATCACAATGCTCTATGACCCTTGTCATCACAATGTTCCATGGCCCTTGTCATCACAATGCTCCATGACCACATTCATCACAATGCAGCATGACCCGTTTCACCACAATGCTAAGTGGCCCTTGTCATCACAATGCTCCATGGTGCTTGTCATCACAATGTTCCATGCCCCCGTCCTCACAATGCGCCATGACCTCTGTCATCACAAGAATCCATGGTCTTTGACATCACAGTGCTCCATGACACCTGTCATCACAATGCTCGATGATTCGTTTCATCACAATGCTCCCTTACACCTGTCATCACAGTGCTCCATGACCCCTTGCATCACAGCGCTCCATGACCAATTTCATCACAACGCCCCATGACTCCTATCATCACAATTCTCTATGGCCCTTGTCATCACAATGCTCAATGCCCACTGTCATCACAATGCTCCATGAGCATATTCATCACAATACTCTATGAGCCGTTTCATCACAATGCTAAATGGCCCTTGTCATCACAATGTTCTACGGTGCTTGTCATCACAATGCTGCATGACCCCTGTCATCACAATGCTCCATGGCCCTTGCCATCACAATGCTCCATGAACGCTGTCATCACAATGCCCTATGACCAGTATCATCACAGTGCTCCTTGGCTGTTGTCATGAAAATGCTCCATAACCCCTGTCATCACAGTGAACCATGGCCCTTGTCATCACAATGCTCCCTGACCCATTTCATCACAATGCTCCATGACCACTTTCATTACAGAGCTCCATGATTGCTATCATCACAATGATCCATGACCCCTTTCACCACAGTGTTCCAGTACCATTTTCATCACAATGATCCACGACCCCTTTCACCACATTGCTCCATGACACATTTTCACTATGCTCTATGGCCCTTGTCATCACAATGCTCCATGGCCACTGTCATCACAATGCTCCATGACCCGTTTCATCACAATGCTAAATTTCCCTCATCATCACAATGCTCCATGGTGCTTGTCATCACAGTGCTGCATGACCCCTGTCATCACAATGCTCCATGGCCCTTGCCATCACAATGCTCCATGAACGCTGTCATCACAATGCCCTATGACCAGTATCATCACAGTGCTCCTTGGCTGTTGTCATGAAAATGCTCCATAACCCCTGTCATCACAGTGAACCATGGCCCTTGTCATCACAATGCTCCCTGACCCATTTCATCACAATGCTCCATGACCACTTTCATTACAGAGCTCCATGATCGCTATCATCACAATGATCCATGACCCCTTTCATCACAGTGTTCCAGTACTATTTTCATCACAATGATCCAAGACCCCTATCACCACAATGCTCCATGACACGTATTTTCACTATGCTCTATGGCCCTTGTCATCACAGTGCTCCATGGCCACTGTCATCACAATGCTCCATGACCCGTTTCATCACAATGCTAAATTTCCCTTGTCATCACAATGCTCCATGGCGCTTGTCATCACAGTGCTGCATGACTCCTGTCATCACACTGCCCTATGACCCCTGTCATCACAAGGCTCCATGGCCCTTGTCATCACAATGCTCCATAACACCTGTCATCACAATCCTCCATGCCCTTGTCATGACAATGCTCCATGACCCCTGTCATCACAAGGCTCCGTGGCCCTTGACATCACAATTCTCCATGACACCTGACAACACAATGCTCCAGTACGCCTTTCATCACAATGCCCCTGGCCCCCTGTCATCACAATGCACCATGATCCCTTTCATGACAGTAATCCATGACCCCTTTCATCACAATGCTCCAGTATGCCTTTCATCACAATACTCGATGCCCCCTGTCATCACAATGCCCCATGACCGCTCTCAGCAAAATGGCCCTTGTCATCACAATGCTCCATGGCCACTGTCATCACAATGCTCCATTACACGTTTCATCACAATGCTAAATTTCCCTCGTCATCACAATGCTCCATGGTGCTTGTCATCACAGTGCTGCATGACTCCTGTCATCACACTGCCCTATGACCCCTGTATTCACAAGTCTCCATAGCCCTTGTCATCACAATGCTCCATAACACCTGTCATCACAATCCTCTATGCCCTTGTCATGACAATGCTCCATGACCCCTGTCATCACAAGGCTCCGTGGCCCTTGACATCACAATTCTCCATGACACATGACAACACAATGCTCCAGTACGCCTTTCATCACAATGCTCCTGGCCCCCTGTCATCACAATGCACCATGATCCCTTTCATGACAGTAATCCATGACCCCTTTCATCACAATGCTCCAGTATGCCTTTCATCACAATACTCGATGCCCCCTGTCATCACAATGCCCCATGACCGCTCTCAGCAAAATATTCCATGCCCCTTGTAGTCACAATGCTCCATAACAGCTGTCATCACAATGCTCCATGACCCTTGTCATGACAATGCTCCATGGCATTTTTCATCACAATGTTCCATGCCCCCTTTCATCACAATTCTTCAAGACAACTTTCATTACAATGCTCCATGACCACTTTCATCACAATGCTGCTTGGCCTGGGTCATCGCAATGCTCCATGACTCCTTTCATCACAATGCTCCATGGCCTCTGACATCACAATGCTCCATAAGCCATGTCATCACAATGTGCCATGACCCCATCAAAACAATGCTCCATAACCCCTTTCATCACAATGCTCCGTGACCCACGTCAACACAATTGTCCAGGACCCCTTTCATCACAATGCTCCTTGGCACGTGTAATCACAATGCTCCATGAAAAGTATCATCACAATCACCATGATCCCTCTCATAACAATGCACTATGACACCTGTCATCACAATGCTCCAAGACAACTGTCATCACAATGCCACATGACACCTGTCATCACAATACTCCCTAACCTTTGTCATCACAATGCTCCATGAAGCCTTTCATCACAATGCACCATTACCCCTTTCAGCACAATTCTCCAGGCCCTCTGTCACCACAATGCTCCATAACCCCTGACATCACAATGGCCAACGACACCTGTCATCACAATTCACCATGGATCTTCTCATCAAAAGGCTCCATGCTCGTGTCATCACAATGATCCAAGACCCGTGTCATCACAATGCTCCATGGCCGGTCTCATCACAGTGCTCCATGACCCCTGTCATCAAAATTCTCCATGAACTTTCATCACAGTGCTCCATGAACACATTCATCACAATGCTCCATGATCCCTTTCATCACAATGCTCTAGGACCAACATCATCCCAATGCTCCATGATCGCTATCATCACAATGCTCCATGACCCCTTTCATAACGATGCTCCAATACCCCCTTTCATCACAATGCTCCATGGTTCCTGTCATCACAATGCGCCAGGACCCATGTCATCACAATGCTCTATGACCCTTGTCATCACAATGTTCCATGGCCCTTGTCATCACAATGCTCCATGACCACATTCATCACAATGCTGCATGACCCGTTTCACCACAAAGCTAAGTGGCCCTTGTCATCACAATGCTCCATGGTGCTTGTCATCACAATGCTCCATGCCCCCGTCATCACAATGCCCCATGACTCCTGTCATCACAAGAATCCATGGTCTTTGACATCACAGTGCTCCATGACACCTGTCATCACAATGCTCGATGATTCGTTTCATCACAATGCTCCCTTACACCTGTCATCACAGTGCTCCATGACCCCTTGCATCACAACTCTCCATGACCAATTTCATCACAACGCCCCATGACTCCTATCATCACAATGCTCTATGGCCCTTGTCATCACAATGCTCAATGCCCACTGTCATCACAATGCTCCATGAGCATATTCATCACAATACTCTATGAGCCGTTTCATCACAATGCTAAATGGCCCTTGTCATCACAATGTTCTACGGTGCTTGTCATCACAATGCTGCATGACCCCTGTCATCACAATGCTCCATGGCCCTTGCCATCACAATGCTCCATGAACGCTGTCATCACAATGCCCTATGACCAGTATCATCACAGTGCTCCTTGGCTGTTGTCATGAAAATGCTCCATAACACCTGTCATCACAGTGAACCATGGCCCTTGTCATCACAATGCTCCCTGACCCATTTCATCACAATGCTCCATGACCACTTTCATTACAGAGCTCCATGATTGCTATCATCACAATGATCCATGACCCCTTTAACCACAGTGTTCCAGTACCATTTTCATCACAATGATCCACGACCCCTATCACCACATTGCTCCATGACACTTATTTTCACTATGCTCTATGGCCCTTGTCATCACAATGCTCCATGGCCACTGTCATCACAATGCTCCATGACCCGTTTCATCACAATGCTAAATTTCCCTCATCATCACAATGCTCCATGGTGCTTGTCATCACAGTGCTGCATGACCCCTGTCATCACAATGCTCCATGGCCCTTGCCATCACAATGCTCCATGAACGCTGTCATCACAATGCCCTATGACCAGTATCATCACAGTGCTCCTTGGCTGTTGTCATGAAAATGCTCCATAACCCCTGTCATCACAGTGAACCATGGCCCTTGTCATCACAATGCTCCCTGACCCATTTCATCACAATGCTCCATGACCACTTTCATTACAGAGCTCCAGAACCACTATCATCACAATGATCCATGACCCCTTTCATCACAGTGTTCCAGTACCATTTTCATCACAATGATCCACGACCCCTATCACCACAATGCTCCATGACACGTATTTTCACTATGCTCTATGGCCCTTGTCATCACAATGCTCCATGGCCACTGTCATCACAATGCTCCATGACCCGTTTCATCACAATGCTAAATTTCCCTTGTCATCACAATGCTCCATGGCGCTTGTCATCACAGTGCTGCATGACTCCTGTCATCACACTGCCCTATGACCCGTGTCATCACAAGGCTCCATGGCCCTTGTCATCACAATGCTCCATAACACCTGTCATCACAATACTCCATGCCATTGTCATGACAATGCTCCATGACCCCTGTCATCACAAGGCTCCGTGGCCCTTGACATCACAATTCTCCATGACACCTGACAACACAATGCTCCAGTACGCCTTTCATCACAATGCTCCTGGCCCCCTGTCATCACAATGCACCATGATCCCTTTCATGACAGTAATCCATGACCCCTTTCATCACAATGCTCCAGTATGCCTTTCATCACAATACTCGATGCCCCCTGTCATGACAATGCCCCATGACCCCTCTCAGCAAAATATTCCATGCCCCCTGTAGTCACAATGCTCCATAACAGCTGTCATCACAATGCTCCATGACCCTTGTCATGACAATGCTCCATGGCATTTTTCATCACAATGTTCCATGACCCCTTTCATCACAAGTCTTCAAAACAACTTTCATCACAATGCTCCATGACCACTTTCCTCACAATGCTCCTTGGCCTGAGTCATCGCAATGCTCCATGACTCCTTTCATCACAATGCTCCATGGCCTCTGACATCACAATGCTCCATAAGCAATGTCATCACAATGTGCCATGACCCCGTCAAAACAATGCTCCATAACCCCTTTCATCACAATGCTCCGTGACCCACGTCAACACAATTGTCCAGGACCCCTTTCATCACAATGCTCCTTGGCACGTGTCATCACAAAGCTCCATGAACAGTATCATCACAATGCACCATGATCCCTTTCATAACAATGCACTATGACACCTGTCATCACAATGCTCCAAGACAATTGTCATCACAATGCCACATGACACCTGTCATCACAATACTCCCTGACCTTTGTCATCACAATGCTCCATGACGCCTTTCATCACAATGCACCATTACCCCTTTCATCACAATTCTCCAGGCCCTCTGTCACCACAATGCTCCATAACCCCTGACATCACAATGGCCAACGACACCTGTCATCACAATTCACCATGGATCTTGTCATCAAAAGGCTCCATGCTCGTGTCATCACAATGATCCAAGACCCGGGTCATCACAATGCTCCATGGCCGGTCTCATCACAATGCTCCATGACCCCTGTCATCAAAATTCTCCATGAACTTTCATCACAGTGCTCCATGAACACATTCATCACAATGCTCCATGATCCCTTTCATCACAATGCTCTAGGACCAACATCATCACAATGCTCCATGATCGCTATCATCACAATGCTCCATGACCCCTTTCATAACGATGCTCCAATACCCCCTTTCATCACAATGCTCCATGGTTCCTGTCATCACAATGCACCAGGACCCATGTCATCACAATGCTCTATGACCCTTGTCATCACAATGTTCCATGGCCCTTGTCATCACAATGCTCCATGACCACATTCATCACAATGCAGCATGACCCGTTTCACCACAATGCTAAGTGGCCCTTGTCATCACAATGCTCCATGGTGCTTGTCATCACAATGTTCCATGCCCCCGTCCTCACAATGCGCCATGACCTCTGTCATCACAAGAATCCATGGTCTTTGACATCACAGTGCTCCATGACACCTGTCATCACAATGCTCGATGATTCGTTTCATCACAATGCTCCCTTACACCTGTCATCACAGTGCTCCATGACCCCTTGCATCACAGCGCTCCATGACCAATTTCATCACAACGCCCCATGACTCCTATCATCACAATGCTCTATGGCCCTTGTCATCACAATGCTCAATGCCCACTGTTATCACAATGCTCCATGAGCATATTCATCACAATACTCTATGAGCCGTTTCATCACAATGCTAAATGGCCCTTGTCATCACAATGTTCTACGGTGCTTGTCATCACAATGCTGCATGACCCCTGTCATCACAATGCTCCATGGCCCTTGCCATCACAATGCTCCATGAACGCTGTCATCACAATGCCCTATGACCAGTATCATCACAGTGCTCCTTGGCTGTTGTCATGAAAATGCTCCATAACCCCTGTCATCACAGTGAACCATGGCCCTTGTCATCACAATGCTCCCTGACCCATTTCATCACAATGCTCCATGACCACTTTCATTACAGAGCTCCATGATTGCTATCATCACAATGATCCATGACCCCTTTCACCACAGTGTTCCAGTACCATTTTCATCACAATGATCCACGACCCCTATCACCACATTGCTCCATGACACTTATTTTCACTATGCTCTATGGCCCTTGTCATCACAATGCTCCATGGCCACTGTCATCACAATGCTCCATAACCCGTTTCATCACAAGGCTAAATTTCCCTCATCATCACAATGCTCCATGGTGCTTGTCATCACAGTGCTGCATGACCCCTGTCATCACAATGCTCCATGGCCCTTGCCATCACAATGCTCCATGAACGCTGTCATCACAATGCCCTATGACCAGTATCATCACAGTGCTCCTTGGCTGTTGTCATGAAAATGCTCCATAATCCCTGTCATCACAGTGAACCATGGCCCTTGTCATCACAATGCTCCCTGACCCATTTCATCACAATGCTCCATGACCACTTTCATTACAGAGCTCCATGATCGCTATCATCACAATGATCCATGACCCCTTTCATCACAGTGTTCCAGTACTATTTTCATCACAATGATCCACGACCCCTATCACCACAATGCTCCATGACACGTATTTTCACTATGCTCTATGGCCCTTGTCATCACAGTGCTCCATGGCCACTGTCATCACAATGCTCCATGACCCGTTTCATCACAATGCTAAATTTCCCTTGTCATCACAATGCTCCATGGCGCTTGTCATCACAGTGCTGCATGACTCCTGTCATCACACTGCCCTATGACCCCTGTCATCACAAGGCTCCATGGCCCTTGTCATCACAATGCTCCATAACACCTGTCATCACAATCCTCCATGCCCTTGTCATGACAATGCTCCATGACCCCTGTCATCACAAGGCTCCGTGGCCCTTGACATCACAATTCTCCATGACACCTGACAACACAATGCTCCAGTACGCCTTTCATCACAATGCCCCTGGCCCCCTGTCATCACAATGCACCATGATCCCTTTCATGACAGTAATCCATGACCCCTTTCATCACAATGCTCCAGTATGCCTTTCATCACAATACTCGATGCCCCCTGTCATCACAATGCCCCATGACCGCTCTCAGCAAAATATTCCATGCCCCTTGTAGTCACAATGCTCCATAACAGCTCTCATCACAATGCTCCATGACCCTTGTCATGACAATGCTCCATGGCATTTTTCATCACAATGTTCCATGCCCCCTTTCATCACAATTCTTCAAGACAACTTTCATCACAATGCTCCATGACCACTTTCATCACAATGCTGCTTGGCCTGGGTCATCGCAATGCTCCATGACTCCTTTCATCACAATGCTCCATGGCCTCTGACATCACAATGCTCCATAAGCCATGTCATCACAATGTGCTATGACCCCATCAAAACAATGCTCCATAACCCCTTTCATCACAATGCTCCGTGACCCACGTCAACACAATTGTCCAGGACCCCTTTCATCACAATGCTCCTTGGCACGTGTAATCACAATGCTCCATGAAAAGTATCATCACAATCACCATGATCCCTCTCATAACAATGCACTATGACACCTGTCATCACAATGCTCCAAGACAACTGTCATCACAATGCCACATGACACCTGTCATCACAATACTCCCTAACATTTGTCATCACAATGCTCCATGAAGCCTTTCATCACAATGCACCATTACCCCTTTCAGCACAATTCTCCAGGCCCTCTGTCACCACAATGCTCCATAACCCCTGACATCACAATGGCCAACGACACCTGTCATCACAATTCACCATGGATCTTCTCATCAAAAGGCTCCATGCTCGTGTCATCACAATGATCCAAGACCCGTGTCATCACAATGCTCCATGGCCGGTCTCATCACAGTGCTCCATGACCCCTGTCATCAAAATTCTCCATGAAATTTCATCACAGTGCTCCATGAACACATTCATCACAATGCTCCATGATCCCTTTCATCACAATGCTCTAGGACCAACATCATCACAATGCTCCATGATCGCTATCATCACAATGCTCCATGACCCCTTTCATAACGATGCTCCAATACCCCCTTTCATCACAATGCTCCATGGTTCCTGTCATCACAATGCGCCAGGACCCATGTCATCACAATGCTCTATGACCCTTGTCATCACAATGTTCCATGGCCCTTGTCATCACAATGCTCCATGACCACATTCATCACAATGCTGCATGACCCGTTTCACCACAAAGCTAAGTGGCCCTTGTCATCACAATGCTCCATGGTGCTTGTCATCACAATGCTCCATGCCCCCGTCATCACAATGCCCCATGACCCCTGTCATCACAAGAATCCATGGTCTTTGACATCACAGTGCTCCATGACACCTGTCATCACAATGCTCGATGATTCGTTTCATCACAATGCTCCCTTACACCTGTCATCACAGTGCTCCATGACCCCTTGCGTCACAACGCTCCATGACCAATTTCATCACAACGCCCCATGACTCCTATCATCACAATGCTCTATGGCCCTTGTCATCACAATGCTCAATGCCCACTGTCATCACAATGCTCCATGAGCATATTCATCACAATACTCTATAAGCCGTTTCATCACAATGCTAAATGGCCCTTGTCATCACAATGTTCTACGGTGCTTGTCATCACAATGCTGCATGACCCCTGTCATCACAATGCTCCATGGCCCTTGCCATCACAATGCTCCATGAACGCTGTCATCACAATGCCCTATGACCAGTATCATCACAGTGCTCCTTGGCTGTTGTCATGAAAATGCTCCATAACCCCTGTCATCACAGTGAACCATGGCCCTTGTCATCACAATGCTCCCTGACCCATTTCATCACAATGCTCCATGACCACTTTCATTACAGAGCTCCATGATTGCTATCATCACAATGATCCATGACCCCTTTCACCACAGTGTTCCAGTACCATTTTCATCACAATGATCCACGACCCCTATCACCACATTGCTCCATGACACTTATTTTCACTATGCTCTATGGCCCTTGTCATCACAATGCTCCATGGCCACTGTCATCACAATGCTCCATGACCCGTTTCATCACAATGCTAAATTTCCCTCATCATCACAATGCTCCATGGTGCTTGTCATCACAGTGCTGCATGACCCCTGTCATCACAATGCTCCATGGCCCTTGCCATCACAATGCTCCATGAACGCTGTCATCACAATGCCCTATGACCAGTATCATCACAGTGCTCCTTGGCTGTTGTCATGAAAATGCTCCATAACCCCTGTCATCACAGTGAACCTTGGCCCTTGTCATCACAATGCTCCCTGACCCATTTCATCACAATGCTCCATGACCACTTTCATTACAGAGCTCCATGACCGCTATCATCACAATGATCCATGACCCCTTTCATCACAGTGTTCCAGTACCATTTTCATCACAATGATCCACGACCCCTATCACCACATTGCTCCATGACACGTATTTTCCCTATGCTCTATGGCCCTTGTCATCACAATGCTCCATGGCCACTGTCATCACAATGCTCCATGACCCGTTTCATCACAATGCTAAATTTCCCTTGTCATCACAATGCTCCATGGCGCTTGTCATCACAGTGCTGCATGACTCCTGTCATCACACTGCCCTATGACCCCTGTCATCACAAGGCTCCATGGCCCTTGTCATCACAATGCTCCATAACACCTGTCATCACAATCCTCCATGCCCTTGTCATGACAATGCTCCATGACCCCTGTCATCACAAGGCTCCGTGGCCCTTGACATCACAATTCTCCATGACACCTGACAACACAATGCTCCAGTACGCCTTTCATCACAATGCCCCTGGCCCCCTGTCATCACAATGCACCATGATCCCTTTCATGACAGTAATCCATGACCCCTTTCATCACAATGCTCCAGTATGCCTTTCATCACAATACTCGATGCCCCCTGTCATCACAATGCCCCATGACCGCTCTCAGCAAAATGGCCCTTGTCATCACAATGCTCCATGGCCACTGTCATCACAATGCTCCATGACACGTTTCATCACAATGCTAAATTTCCCTCGTCATCACAATGCTCCATGGTGCTTGTCATCACAGTGCTGCATGACTCCTGTCATCACACTGCCCTATGACCCCTGTCTTCACAAGTCTCCATAGCCCTTGTCATCACAATGCTCCATAACACCTGTCATCACAATCCTCTATGCCCTTGTCATGACAATGCTCCATGACCCCTGTCATCACAAGGCTCCGTTGCACTTGACATCACAATTCTCCATGACACATGACAACACAATGCTCCAGTACGCCTTTCATCACAATGCTCCTGGCCCCCTGTCATCACAATGCACCATGATCCCTTTCATGACAGTAATCCATGACCCCTTTCATCACAATGCTCCAGTATGCCTTTCATCACAATACTCGATGCCCCCTGTCATCACAATGCCCCATGACCGCTCTCAGCAAAATATTCCATGCCCCTTGTAGTCACAATGCTCCATAACAGCTGTCATCACAATGCTCCATGACCCTTGTCATGACAATGCTCCATGGCATTTTTCATCACAATGTTCCATGCCCCCTTTCATCACAATTCTTCAAGACAACTTTCATCACAATGCTCCATGACCACTTTCATCACAATGCTGCTTGGCCTGGGTCATCGCAATGCTCCATGACTCCTTTCATCACAATGCTCCATGGCCTCTGACATCACAATGCTCCATAAGCCATGTCATCACAATGTGCCATGACCCCATCAAAACAATGCTCCATAACCCCTTTCATCACAATGCTCCGTGACCCACGTCAACACAATTGTCCAGGACCCCTTTCATCACAATGCTCCTTGGCACGTGTAATCACAATGCTCCATGAAAAGTATCATCACAATCACCATGATCCCTCTCATAACAATGCACTATGACACCTGTCATCACAATGCTCCAAGACAACTGTCATCACAATGCCACATGACACCTGTCATCACAATACTCCCTAACCTTTGTCATCACAATGCTCCATGAAGCCTTTCATCACAATGCACCATTACCCCTTTCAGCACAATTCTCCAGGCCCTCTGTCACCACAATGCTCCATAACCCCTGACATCACAAGGGCCAACGACACCTGTCATCACAATTCACCATGGATCTTCTCATCAAAAGGCTCCATGCTCGTGTCATCACAATGATCCAAGACCCGTGTCATCACAATGCTCCATGGCCGGTCTCATCACAGTGCTCCATGACCCCTGTCATCAAAATTCTCCATGAAATTTCATCACAGTGCTCCATGAACACATTCATCACAATGCTCCATGATCCCTTTCATCACAATGCTCTAGGACCAACATCATCCCAATGCTCCATGATCGCTATCATCACAATGCTCCATGACCCCTTTCATAACGATGCTCCAATACCCCCTTTCATCACAATGCTCCATGGTTCCTGTCATCACAATGCGCCAGGACCCATGTCATCACAATGCTCTATGACCCTTGTCATCACAATGTTCCATGGCCCTTGTCATCACAATGCTCCATGCCCCCGTCATCACAATGCCCCATGACCCCTGTCATCACAAGAATCCATGGTCTTTGACATCACAGTGCTCCATGACACCTGTCATCACAATGCTCGATGATTCGTTTCATCACAATGCTCCCTTACACCTGTCATCACAGTGCTCCATGACCCCTTGCATCACAACGCTCCATGACCAATTTCATCACAACGCCCCATGACTCCTATCATCACAATGCTCTATGGCCCTTGTCATCACAATGCTCAATGCCCACTGTCATCACAATGCTCCATGAGCATATTCATCACAATACTCTATGAGCCGTTTCATCACAATGCTAAATGGCCCTTGTCATCACAATGTTCTACGGTGCTTGTCATCACAATGCTGCATGACCCCTGTCATCACAATGCTCCATGGCCCTTGCCATCACAATGCTCCATGAACGCTGTCATCACAATGCCCTATGACCAGTATCATCACAGTGCTCCTTGGCTGTTGTCATGAAAATGCTCCATAACCCCTGTCATCACAGTGAACCATGGCCCTTGTCATCACAATGCTCCCTGACCCATTTCATCACAATGCTCCATGACCACTTTCATTACAGAGCTCCATGATTGCTATCATCACAATGATCCATGACCCCTTTCACCACAGTGTTCCAGTACCATTTTCATCACAATGATCCACGACCCCTATCACCACATTGCTCCATGACACTTATTTTCACTATGCTCTATGGCCCTTGTCATCACAATGCTCCATGGCCACTGTCATCACAATGCTCCATGACCCGTTTCATCACAATGCTAAATTTCCCTCATCATCACAATGCTCCATGGTGCTTGTCATCACAGTGCTGCATGACCCCTGTCATCACAGTGCTCCATGGCCCTTGCCATCACAATGCTCCATGAACGCTGTCATCACAATGCCCTATGACCAGTATCATCACAGTGCTCCTTGGCTGTTGTCATGAAAATGCTCCATAACCCCTGTCATCACAGTGAACCATGGCCCTTGTCATCACAATGCTCCCTGACCCATTTCATCACAATGCTCCATGACCACTTTCATTACAGAGCTCCAGAACCGCTATCATCACAATGATCCATGACCCCTTTCATCACAGTGTTCCAGTACCATTTTCATCACAATGATCCACGACCCCTATCACCACAATGCTCCATGACACGTATTTTCACTATGCTCTATGGCCCTTGTCATCACAATGCTCCATGGCCACTGTCATCACAATGCTCCATGACCCGTTTCATCACAATGCTAAATTTCCCTTGTCATCACAATGCTCCATGGCGCTTGTCATCACAGTGCTGCATGACTCCTGTCATCACACTGCCCTATGACCCCTGTCATCACAAGGCTCCATGGCCCTTGTCATCACAATGCTCCATAACACCTGTCATCACAATCCTCCATGCCATTGTCATGACAATGCTCCATGACCCCTGTCATCACAAGGCTCCGTGGCCCTTGACATCACAATTCTCCATGACACCTGACAACACAATGCTCCAGTACGCCTTTCATCACAATGCTCCAGGCCCCCTGTCATCACAATGCACCATGATCCCTTTCATGACAGTAATCCATGACCCCTTTCATCACAATGCTCCAGTATGCCTTTCATCACAATACTCGATGCCCCCTGTCATCACAATGCCCCATGACCCCTCTCAGCAAAATATTCCATGCCCCCTGTAGTCACAATGCTCCATAACAGCTGTCATCACAATGCTCCATGACCCTTGTCATGACAATGCTCCATGGCATTTTTCATCACAATGTTCCATGACCCCTTTCATCACAATTCTTCAAAACAACTTTCATCACAATGCTCCATGACCACTTTCCTCACAATGCTCCTTGGCCTGAGTCATCGCAATGCTCCATGACTCCTTTCATCACAAAGCTCCATGGCCTCTGACATCACAATGCTCCATAAGCAATGTCATCACAATGTGCCATGACCCCGTCAAAACAATGCTCCATAACCCCTTTCATCACAATGCTCCGTGACCCACGTCAACACAATTGTCCAGGACCCCTTTCATCACAATGCTCCTTGGCACGTGTCATCACAAAGCTCCATGAACAGTATCATCCCAATGCACCATGATCCCTTTCATAACAATGCACTATGACACCTGTCATCACAATGCTCCAAGACAATTGTCATCACAATGCCACATGACACCTGTCATCACAATATTCCCTGACCTTTGTCATCACAATGCTCCATGACGCCTTTCATCACAATGCACCATTACCCCTTTCATCACAATTCTCCAGGCCCTCTGTCACCACAATGCTCCATAACCCCTGACATCACAATGGCCAACGACACCTGTCATCACAATTCACCATGGATCTTGTCATCAAAAGGCTCCATGCTCGTGTCATCACAATGATCCAAGACCCGGGTCATCACAATGCTCCATGGCCGGTCTCATCACAGTGCTCCATGACACCTGTCATCAAAATTCTCCATGAACTTTCATCACAGTGCTCCATGAACCCATTCATCACAATGCTCCATGACCCCTTTCATAACGATGCTCCAATACCCCCTTTCATCACAATGCTCCATGGTTCCTGTCATCACAATGCACCAGGACCCATGTCATCACAATGCTCTATGACCCTTGTCATCACAATGTTCCATGGCCCTTGTCATCACAATGCTCCATGACCACATTCATCACAATGCAGCATGACCCGTTTCACCACAATGCTAAGTGGCCCTTGTCATCACAATGCTCCATGGTGCTTGTCATCACAATGTTCCATGCCCCCGTCATCACAATGCGCCATGACCTCTGTCATCACAAGAATCCATGGTCTTTGACATCACAGTGCTCCATGACACCTGTCATCACAATGCTCGATGATTCGTTTCATCACATTGCTCCCTTACACCTGTCATCACAGTGCTCCATGACCCCTTGCATCACAACGCTCCATGACCAATTTCATCACAACGCCCCATGACTCCTATCATCACAATGCTCTATGGCCCTTGTCATCACAATGCTCAATGCCCACTGTCATCACAATGCTCCATGAGCATATTCATCACAATACTCTCTGAGCCGTTACATCACAATGCTAAATGGCCCTTGTCATCCCAATGTTCTACGGTGCTTGTCATCACAATGCTGCATGACCCCTGTCATCACAATGCTCCATGGCCCTTGCCATCACAATGCTCCATGAACGCTGTCATCACAATGCCCTATGACCAGTATCATCACAGTGCTCCTTGGCTGTTGTCATGAAAATGCTCCATAACCCCTGTCATCACAGTGAACCATGGCCCTTGTCATCACAATGCTCCCTGACCCATTTCATCACAATGCTCCATGACCACTTTCATTACAGAGCTCCATGACCGCTATCATCACAATGATCCATGACCCCTTTCATCACAGTGTTCCAGTACCATTTTCATCACAATGATCCACGACCCCTATCACCACAATGCTCCATGACACGTATTTTCACTATGCTCTATGGCCCTTGTCATCACAATGCTCCATGGCCACTGTCATCACAATGCTCCATGACCCGTTTCATCACAATGCTAAATTTCCCTTGTCATCACAATGCTCCGTGGCGCTTGTCATCACAATGCTCCATAACAACTGTCATCAAATTCCTCCATGCCCTTGTCATGACAATGCTCCATGACCCCTGTCATCACAAGGCTCCGTGGCCCTTGACATCACAATTCTCCATGACACCTGACAACACAATGCTCCAGTACGCCTTTCATCACAATGCTCCAGGCCCCCTGTCATCACAATGCACCATGATCCCTTTCATGACAGTAATCCATGACCCCTTTCATCACAAAGCTCCAGTATGCCTTTCATCACAATACTCGATGCCCCCTGTCATCACAATGCCCCATGACCCCTCTCAGCAAAATATTCCATGCCCCCTGTAGTCACAATGCTCCATAACAGCTGTCATCACAATGCTCCATGACCCTTGTCATGACAATGCTCCATGGCATTTTCATCACAATATTCCATGACCCCTTTCATCACAATTCTTCAAGACAACTTACATCACAATGCTCCATGAACACTTTCCTCACAATGCTCCTTGGCCTGGGTCATCGCAATGCTCCCTGACTCCTTTCATCACAATGCTCCATGGCCTCTGACATCACAATGCTCCATAAGCAATGTCATCACAATGTGCCATGACCCCGTCAAAACAATGCTCCATAACCCCTTTCATCACAATGCTCCGTGACCCACGTCAACACAATTGTCCAGGACCCCTTTCATCACAATGCTCCTTGGCACGTGTCATCACAAAGCTCCATGAACAGTATCATCACAATGCACCATGATCCCTTTCATAACAATGCACTATGACACCTGTCATCACAATGCTCCAAGACAATTGTCATCACAATGCCACATGACACCTGTCATCACAATACTCCCTGACCTTTGTCATCACAATGCTCCATGACGCCTTTCATCACAATGCACCATTACCCCTTTCATCACAATTCTCCAGGCCCTCTGTCACCACAATGCTCCATAACCCCTGACATCACAATGGCCAACGACACCTGTCATCACAATTCACCATGGATCTTGTCATCAAAAGGCTCCATGCTCGTGTCATCACAATGATCCAAGACCCGGGTCATCACAATGCTCCATGGCCGGTCTCATCACAGTGCTCCATGACCCCTGTCATCAAAATTCTCCATGAACTTTCATCACAGTGCTCCATCAACACATTCATCACAATGCTCCATGATCCCTTTCATCACAATGCTCTAGGACCAACATCATCACAATGCTCCATGATCACTATCATCACAATGCTCCATGACCCCTTTCATAACGATGCTCCAATACCCCCTTTCATCACAATGCTCCATGGTTCCTGTCATCACAATGCACCAGGACCCATGTCATCACAATGCTCTATGACCCTTGTCATCACAATGTTCCATGGACCTTGTCATCACAATGCTCCATGACCACATTCATCACAATGCAGCATGACCCGTTTCACCACAATGCTAAGTGGCCCTTGTCATCACAATGCTCCATGGTGCTTGTCATCACAATGTTCCATGCCCCCGTCCTCACAATGCGCCATGACCTCTGTCATCACAAGAATCCATGGTCTTTGACATCACAGTGCTCCATGACACCTGTCATCACAATGCTCGATGATTCGTTTCATCACAATGCTCCCTTACACCTGTCATCACAGTGCTCCATGACCCCTTGCATCACAACGCTCCATGACCAATTTCATCACAACGCCCCATGACTCCTATCATCACAATGCTCTATGGCCCTTGTCATCACAATGCTCAATGCCCACTGTCATCACAATGCTCCATGAGCATATTCATCACAATACTCTATGAGCCGTTTCATCACAATGCTAAATGGCCCTTGTCATCACAATGTTCTACGGTGCTTGTCATCACAATGCTGCATGACCCCTGTCATCACAATGCTCCATGGCCCTTGCCATCACAATGCTCCATGAACGCTGTCATCACAATGCCCTATGACCAGTATCATCACAGTGCTCCTTGGCTGTTGTCATGAAAATGCTCCATAACCCCGGTCATCACAGTGAACCATGGCCCTTGTCATCACAATGCTCCCTGACCCATTTCATCACAATGCTCCATGACCACTTTCATTACAGAGCTACATGATTGCTATCATCACAATGATCCATGACCCCTTTCACCACAGTGTTCCAGTACCATTTTCATCACAATGATCCACGACCCCTATCACCACATTGCTCCATGACACTTATTTTCACTATGCTCTATGGTCCTTGTCATCACAATGCTCCATGGCCACTGTCATCACAATGCTCCATGACCCGTTTCATCACAATGCTAAATTTCCCTCATCATCACAATGCTCCATGGTGCTTCTCATCACAGTGCTGCATGACCCCTGTCATCACAATGCTCCATGGCCCTTGCCATCACAATGCTCCATGAACGCTGTCATCACAATGCCCTATGACCAGTATCATCACAGTGCTCCTTGGCTGTTGTCATGAAAATGCTCCATAACCCCTGTCATCACAGTGAACCATGGCCCTTGTCATCACAATGCTCCCTGACCCATTTCATCACAATGCTCCATGACCACTTTCATTACAGAGCTCCATGATCGCTATCATCACAATGATCCATGACCCCTTTCATCACAGTGTTCCAGTACTATTTTCATCACAATTATCCACGACCCCTATCACCACAATGCTCCATGACACGTATTTTCACTATGCTCTATGGCCCTTGTCATCACAGTGCTCCATGGCCACTGTCATCACAATGCTCCATGATCCGTTTCATCACAATGCTAAATTTCCCTTGTCATCACAATGCTCCATGGCGCTTGTCATCACAGTGCTGCATGACTCCTGTCATCACACTGCCCTATGACCCCTGTCATCACAAGGCTCCATGGCCCTTGTCATCACAATGCTCCATAACACCTGTCATCACAATCCTCCATGCCCTTGTCATGACAATGCTCCATGACCCCTGTCATCACAAGGCTCCGTGGCCCTTGACATCACAATTCTCCATGACACCTGACAACACAATGCTCCAGTACGCCTTTCATCACAATGCTCGTGGCCCCCTGTCATCACAATGCACCATGATCCCTTTCATGACAGTAATCCATGACCCCTTTCATCACAATGCTCCAGTATGCCTTTCATCACAATACTCGATGCCCCCTGTCATCACAATGCCCCATGACCGCTCTCAGCAAAATGGCCCTTGTCATCACAATGCTCCATGGCCACTGTCATCACAATGCTCCATGACACGTTTCATCACAATGCTAAATTTCCCTCGTCATCACAATGCTCCATGGTGCTTGTCATCACAGTGCTGCATGACTCCTGTCATCACACTGCCCTATGACCCCTGTCATCACAAGTCTCCATGGCCCTTGTCATCAGAATGCTCCATAACACCTGTCATCACAATCCTCCATGCCCTTGTCATGACAATGCTCCATGACCCCTGTCATCACAAGGCTCCGTGGCCCTTGACATCACAATTCTCCATGACACATGACAACACAATGCTCCAGTACGCCTTTCATCACAATGCTCCTGGCCCCCTGTCATCACAATGCACCATGATCCCTTTCATGACAGTAATCCATGACCCCTTTCATCACAATGCTCCAGTATGCCTTTCATCACAATACTCGATACCCCCTGTCATCACAATGCCCCATGACCGCTCTCAGCAAAATATTCCATGCCCCTTGTAGTCACAATGCTCCATAACAGCTGTCATCACAATGCTCCATGACCCTTGTCATGACAATGCTCCATGGCATTTTTCATCACAATGTTCCATGCCCCCTTTCATCACAATTCTTCAAGACAACTTTCATCACAATGCTCCATGACCACTTTCATCACAATGCTGCTTGGCCTGGGTCATCGCAATGCTCCATGACTCCTTTCATCACAATGCTCCATGGCCTCTGACATCACAGTGCTCCATAAGCCATATCATCACAATGTGCCATGACCCCGTCAAAACAATGCTCCATAACCCCTTTCATCACAATGCTCCGTGACCCACGCCAACACAATTGTCCAGGACCCCTTTCATCACAATGCTCCTTGGCACGTGTCATCACAATGCTCCATGAACAGTATCATCACAATGCACCATGATCCCTCTCATAACAATGCACTATGACACCTGTCATCACAATGCTCCAAGACAACTGTCATCACAATGCCACATGACACCTGTCATCACAATACTCCCTAACCTTTGTCATCACAATGCTCCATGAAGCCTTTCATCACAATGCACCATTACCCCTTTCAGCACAATTCTCCAGGCCCTCTGTCACCACAATGCTCCATAACCCCTGACATCACAATGGCCAACGACACCTGTCATCACAATTCACCATGGATCTTGTCATCAAAAGGCTCCATGCTCGTGTCATCACAATGATCCAAGACCCGTGTCATCACAATGCTCCATGGCCGGTCTCATCACAGTGCTCCATGACCCCTGTCATCAAAATTCTCCATGAACTTTCATCACAGTGCTCCATGAACACATTCATCACAATGCTCCATGATCCCTTTCATCACAATGCTCTAGGACCAACATCATCCCAATGCTCCATGATCGCTATCATCACAATGCTCCATGACCCCTTTCATAACGATGCTCCAATACCCCCTTTCATCACAATGCTCCATGGTTCCTGTCATCACAATGCGCCAGGACCCATGTCATCACAATGCTCTATGACCCTTGTCATCACAATGTTCCATGGCCCTTGTCATCACAATGCTCCATGACCACATTCATCACAATGCTGCATGACCCGTTTCACCACAAAGCTAAGTGGCCCTTGTCATCACAATGCTCCATGGTGCTTGTCATCACAATGCTCCATGCCCCCGTCATCACAATGCCCCATGACCCCTGTCATCACAAGAATCCATGGTCTTTGACATCACAGTGCTCCATGACACCTGTCATCACAATGCTCGATGATTCGTTTCATCACAATGCTCCCTTACCCCTCTCATCACAGTGCTCCATGACCCCTTGCATCACAACGCTCCATGACCAATTGCATCACAACGCTCCATGACTCCTATCATCACAATGCTCTATGGACCTTGTCATCACAATGCTCAATGCCCACTGTCATCACAATGCTCCATGAGCATATTCATCACAATACTCTCTGAGCCGTTACATCACAATGCTAAATGGCCCTTGTCATCCCAATGTTCTACGGTGCTTGTCATCACAATGCTGCATGACCCCTGTCATCACAATGCTCCATGGCCCTTGCCATCACAATGCTCCATGAACGCTGTCATCACAATGCCCTATGACCAGTATCATCACAGTGCTCCTTGGCTGTTGTCATGAAAATGCTCCATAACCCCTGTCATCACAGTGAACCATGGCCCTTGTCATCACAATGCTCCCTGACCCATTTCATCACAATGCTCCATGACCACTTTCATTACAGAGCTCCATGACCGCTATCATCACAATGATCCATGACCCCTTTCATCACAGTGTTCCAGTACCATTTTCATCACAATGATCCACGACCCCTATCACCACAATGCTCCATGACACGTATTTTCACTATGCTCTATGGCCCTTGTCATCACAATGCTCCATGGCCACTGTCATCACAATGCTCCATGACCCGTTTCATCACAATGCTAAATTTCCCTTGTCATCACAATGCTCCGTGGCGCTTGTCATCACAATGCTCCATAACACCTGTCATCAAATTCCTCCATGCCCTTGTCATGACAATGCTCCATGACCCCTGTCATCACAAGGCTCCGTGGCCCTTGACATCACAATTCTCCATGACACCTGACAACACAATGCTCCAGTACGCCTTTCATCACAATGCTCCAGGCCCCCTGTCATCACAATGCACCATGATCCCTTTCATGACAGTAATCCATGACCCCTTTCATCACAAAGCTCCAGTATGCCTTTCATCACAATACTCGATGCCCCCTGTCATCACAATGCCCCATGACCCCTCTCAGCAAAATATTCCATGCCCCCTGTAGTCACAATGCTCCATAACAGCTGTCATCACAATGCTCCATGACCCTTGTCATGACAATACTCCATGGCATTTTTCATCACAATGTTCCATGACCCCTTTCATCACAATTCTTCAAGACAACTTTCATCACAATGCTCCATGACCACTTTCCTCACAATGCTCCTTGGCCTGAGTCATCGCAATGCTCCATGACTCCTTTCATCACAAAGCTCCATGGCCTCTGACATCACAATGCTCCATAAGCAATGTCATCACAATGTGCCATGACCCCGTCAAAACAATGCTTCATAACCCCTTTCATCACAATGCTCCGTGACCCACGTCAACACAATTGTCCAGGACCCCTTTCATCACAATGCTCCTTGGCACGTGTCATCACAAAGCTCCATGAACAGTATCATCACAATGCACCATGATCCCTTTCATAACAATGCACTATGACACCTGTCATCACAATGCTCCAAGACAATTGTCATCACAATGCCACATGACACCTCTCATCACAATACTCCCTGACCTTTGTCATCACAATGCTCCATGACGCCTTTCATCACAATGCACCATTACCCCTTTCATCACAATTCTCCAGGCCCTCTGTCACCACAATGCTCCATAACCCCTGACATCACAATGGCCAACGACACCTGTCATCACAATTCACCATGGATCTTGTCATCAAAAGGCTCCATGCTCGTGTCATCACAATGATCCAAGACCCGGGTCATCACAATGCTCCATGGCCGGTCTCATCACAGTGCTCCATGACCCCTGTCATCAAAATTCTCCATGAACTTTCATCACAGTGCTCCATGAACACATTCATCACAATGCTCCATGATCCCTTTCATCACAATGCTCTAGGACCATCATCATCACAATGCTCCATGATCGCTATCATCACAATGCTCCATGACCCCTTTCATAACGATGCTCCAATACCCCCTTTCATCACAATGCTCCATGGTTCCTGTCATCACAATGCACCAGGACCCATGTCATCACAATGCTCTATGACCCTTGTCATCACAATGTTCCATGGCCCTTGTCATCACAATGCTCCATGACCACATTCATCACAATGCAGCATGACCCGTTTCACCACAATGCTAAGTGGCCCTTGTCATCACAATGCTCCATGGTGCTTGTCATCACAATGTTCCATGCCCCCGTCCTCACAATGCGCCATGACCTCTGTCATCACAAGAATCCATGGTCTTTGACATCACAGTGCTCCATGACACCTGTCATCACAATGCTCGATGATTCGTTTCATCACATTGCTCCCTTACACCTGTCATCACAGTGCTCCATGACCCCTTGCATCACAACGCTCCATGACGAATTTCATCACAACGCCCCATGACTCCTATCATCACAATGCTCTATGGCCCTTGTCATCACAATGCTCAATGCCCACTGTCATCACAATGCTCCATGAGCATATTCATCACAATACTCTATGAGCCGTTTCATCACAATGCTAAATGGCCCTTGTCATCACAATGTTCTACGGTGCTTGTCATCACAATGCTGCATGACCCCTGTCATCACAATGCTCCATGGCCCTTGCCATCACAATGCTCCATGAACGCTGTCATCACAATGCCCTATGACCAGTATCATCACAGTGCTCCTTGGCTGTTGTCATGAAAATGCTCCATAACCCCGGTCATCACAGTGAACCATGGCCCTTGTCATCACAATGCTCCCTGACCCATTTCATCACAATGCTCCATGACCACTTTCATTACAGAGCTCCATGATTGCTATCATCACAATGATCCATGACCCCTTTCACCACAGTGTTCCAGTACCATTTTCATCACAATGATCCACGACCCCTATCACCACATTGCTCCATGACACTTATTTTCACTATGCTCTATGGTCCTTGTCATCACAATGCTCCATGGCCACTGTCATCACAATGCTCCATAACCCGTTTCATCACAATGCTAAATTTCCCTCATCATCACAATGGTCCATGGTGCTTCTCATCACAGTGCTGCATGACCCCTGTCATCACAATGCTCCATGGCCCTTGCCATCACAATGCTCCATGAACGCTGTCATCACAATGCCCTATGACCAGTATCATCACAGTGCTCCTTGGCTGTTGTCATGAAAATGCTCCATAACCCCTGTCATCACAGTGAACCATGGCCCTTGTCATCACAATGCTCCCTGACCCATTTCATCACAATGCTCCATGACCACTTTCATTACAGAGCTCCATGATCGCTATCATCACAATGATCCATGACCCCTTCCATCACAGTGTTCCAGTACTATTTTCATCACAATGATACACGACCCCTATCACCACAATGCTCCATGACACGTATTTTCACTATGCTCTATGGCCCTTGTCATCACAGTGCTCCATGGCCACTGTCATCACAATGCTCCATGACCCGTTTCATCACAATGCTAAATTTCCCTTGTCATCACAATGCTCCATGGCGCTTGTCATCACAGTGCTGCATGACTCCTGTCTTCACACTGCCCTATGACCCCTGTCATCACAAGGCTCCATGGCCCTTGTCATCACAATGCTCCATAACACCTGTCATCACAATCCTCCATGCCCTTGTCATGACAATGCTCCATGACCCCTGTCATCACAAGGCTCCGTGGCCCTTGACATCACAATTCTCCATGACACCTGACAACACAATGCTCCAGTACGCCTTTCATCACAATGCTCCTGGCCCCCTGTCATCACAATGCACCATGATCCCTTTCATGACAGTAATCCATGACCCCTTTCATCACAATGCTCCAGTATGCCTTTCATCACAATACTCGATGCCCCCTGTCATCACAATGCCCCATGACCGCTCTCAGCAAAATGGCCCTTGTCATCACAATGCTCCATGGCCACTGTCATCACAATGCTCCATGACACGTTTCATCACAATGCTAAATTTCCCTCGTCATCACAATGCTCCATGGTGCTTGTCATCACAGTGCTGCATGACTCCTTTCATCACACTGCCCTATGACCCCTGTCATCACAAGTCTCCATGGCCCTTGTCATCAGAATGCTCCATAACACCTGTCATCACAATCCTCCATGCCCTTGTCATGACAATGCTCCATGACCCCTGTCATCACAAGGCTCCGTGGCCCTTGACATCACAATTCTCCATGACACATGACAACACAATGCTCCAGTACGCCTTTCATCACAATGCTCCTGGCCCCCTGTCATCACAATGCACCATGATCCCTTTCATGACAGTAATCCATGACCCCTTTCATCACAATGCTCCAGTATGCCTTTCATCACAATACTCGATGCCCCCTGTCATCACAATGCCCCATGACCGCTCTCAGCAAAATATTCCATGCCCCTTTTAGTCACAATGCTCCATAACAGCTGTCATCACAATGCTCCATGACCCTTGTCATGACAATGCTCCATGGCATTTTTCATCACAATGTTCCATGCCCCCTTTCATCACAATTCTTCAAGACAACTTTCATCACAATGCTCCATGACCACTTTCATCACAATGCTGCTTGGCCTGGGTCATCGCAATGCTCCATGACTCCTTTCATCACAATGCTCCATGGCCTCTGACATCACAGTGCTCCATAAGCCATGTCATCACAATGTGCCATGACCCCATCAAAACAATGCTCCATAACCCCTTTCATCACAATGCTCCGTGACCCACGTCAACACAATTGTCCAGGACCCCTTTCATCACAATGCTCCTTGGCACGTGTCATAACAATGCTCCATGAACAGTATCATCACAATCACCATGATCCCTCTCATAACAATGCACTATGACACCTGTCATCACAATGCTCCAAGACAACTGTCATCACAATGCCACATGACACCTGTCATCACAATACTCCCTAACCTTTGTCATCACAATGCTCCATGAAGCCTTTCATCACAATGCACCATTACCCCTTTCAGCACAATTCTCCAGGCCCTCTGTCACCACAATGCTCCATAACCCCTGACATCACAATGGCCAACGACACCTGTCATCACAATTCACCATGGATCTTGTCATCAAAAGGCTCCATGCTCGTGTCATCACAATGATCCAAGACCCGTGTCATCACAATGCTCCATGGCCGGTCTCATCACAGTGCTCCATGACCCCTGTCATCAAAATTCTCCATGAACTTTCATCACAGTGCTCCATGAACACATTCATCACAATGCTCCATGATCCCTTTCATCACAATGCTCTAGGACCAACATCATCCCAATGCTCCATGATCGCTATCATCACAATGCTCCATGACCCCTTTCATAACGATGCTCCAATACCCCCTTTCATCACAATGCTCCATGGTTCCTGTCATCACAATGCGCCAGGACCCATGTCATCACAATGCTCTATGACCCTTGTCATCACAATGTTCCATGGCCCTTGTCATCACAATGCTCCATGACCACATTCATCACAATGCTGCATGACCCGTTTCACCACAAAGCTAAGTGGCCCTTGTCATCACAATGCTCCATGGTGCTTGTCATCACAATGCTCCATGCCCCCGTCCTCACAATGCCCCATGACCCCTGTCATCACAAGAATCCATGGTCTTTGACATCACAGTGCTCCATGACACCTGTCATCACAATGCTCGATGATTCGTTTCATCACAATGCTCCCTTACCCCTGTCATCACAGTGCTCCATGACCCCTTGCATCACAACGCTCCATGACCAATTTCATCACAACGCTCCATGACTCCTATCATCACAATGCTCTATGGCCCTTGTCATCACAATGCTCAATGCCCACTGTCATCACAATGCTCCATGAGCACATTCATCACAATACTCTATGAGCCGTTTCATCACAATGCTAAATGGCCCGTGTCATCACAATGTTCTACGGTGCTTGTCATCACAATGCTGCATGACCCCTGTCATCACAATGCTCCATGGCCCTTGCCATCACAATGCTCCATGAACGCTGTCATCACAATGCCCTATGACCAGTATCATCACAGTGCTCCTTGGCTGTTGTCATGAAAATGCTCCATAACCCCGGTCATCACAGTGAACCATGGCCCTTGTCATCACAATGCTCCCTGACCCATTTCATCACAATGCTCCATGACCACTTTCATTACAGAGCTCCATGATTGCTATCATCACAATGATCCATGACCCCTTTCACCACAGTGTTCCAGTACCATTTTCATCACAATGATCCACGACCCCTATCACCACATTGCTCCATGACACTTATTTTCACTATGCTCTATGGTCCTTGTCATCACAATGCTCCATGGCCACTGTCATCACAATGCTCCATGACCCGTTTCATCACAATGCTAAATTTCCCTCATCATCACAATGCTCCATGGTGCTTCTCATCACAGTGCTGCATGACCCCTGTCATCACAATGCTCCATGGCCCTTGCCATCACAATGCTCCATGAACGCTGTCATCACAATGCCCTATGACCAGTATCATCACAGTGCTCCTTGGCTGTTGTCATGAAAATGCTCCATAACCCCTGTCATCACAGTGAACCATGGCCCTTGTCATCACAATGCTCCCTGACCCATTTCATCACAATGCTCCATGACCACTTTCATTACAGAGCTCCATGATCGCTATCATCACAATGATCCATGACCCCTTCCATCACAGTGTTCCAGTACTATTTTCATCACAATGATCCACGACCCCTATCACCACAATGCTCCATGACACGTATTTTCACTATGCTCTATGGCCCTTGTCATCACAGTGCTCCATGGCCACTGTCATCACAATGCTCCATGACCCGTTTCATCACAATGCTAAATTTCACTTGTCATCACAATGCTCCATGGCGCTTGTCATCACAGTGCTGCATGACTCCTGTCATCACACTGCCCTATGACCCCTGTCATCACAAGGCTCCATGGCCCTTGTCATCACAATGCTCCATAACACCTGTCATCACAATCCTCCATGCCCTTGTCATGACAATGCTCCATGACCCCTGTCATCACAAGGCTCCGTGGCCCTTGACATCACAATTCTCCATGACACCTGACAACACAATGCTCCAGTACGCCTTTCATCACAATGCTTCTGGCCCCCTGTCATCACAATGCACCATGATCCCTTTCATGACAGTAATCCATGACCCCTTTCATCACAATGCTCCAGTATGCCTTTCATCACAATACTCGATGCCCCCTGTCATCACAATGCCCCATGACCGCTCTCAGCAAAATGGCCCTTGTCATCACAATGCTCCATGGCCACTATCATCACAATGCTCCATGACACGTTTCATCACAATGCTAAATTTCCCTCGTCATCACAATGCTCCATGGTGCTTGTCATCACAGTGCTGCATGACTCCTGTCATCACACTGCCCTATGACCCCTGTCATCACAAGTCTCCATGGCCCTTGTCATCAGAATGCTCCATAACACCTGTCATCACAATCCTCCATGCCCTTGTCATGACAATGCTCCATGACCCCTGTCATCACAAGGCTCCGTGGCCCTTGACATCACAATTCTCCATGACACATGACAACACAATGCTCCAGTACGCCTTTCATCACAATGCTCCTGGCCCCCTGTCATCACAATGCACCATGATCCCTTTCATGACAGTAATCCATGACCCCTTTCATCACAATGCTCCAGTATGCCTTTCATCACAATACTCGATGCCCCCTGTCATCACAATGCCCCATGACCGCTCTCAGCAAAATATTCCATGCCCCTTGTAGTCACAATGCTCCATAACAGCTGTCATCACAATGCTCCATGACCCTTGTCATGACAATGCTCCATGGCATTTTTCATCACAATGTTCCATGCCCCCTTTCATCACAATTCTTCAAGACAACTTTCATCACAATGCTCCATGACCACTTTCATCACAATGCTGCTTGGCCTGGGTCATCGCAATGCTCCATGACTCCTTTCATCACAATGCTCCATGGCCTCTGACATCACAGTGCTCCATAAGCCATGTCATCACAATGTGCCATGACCCCATCAAAACAATGCTCCATAACCCCTTTCATCACAATGCTCCGTGACCCACGTCAACACAATTGTCCAGGACCCCTTTCATCACAATGCTCCTTGGCACGTGTAATCACAATGCTCCATGAACAGTATCATCACAATCACCATGATCCCTCTCATAACAATGCACTATGACACCTGTCATCACAATGCTCCAAGACAACTGTCATCACAATGCCACATGACACCTGTCATCACAATACTCCCTAACCTTTGTCATCACAATGCTCCATGAAGCCTTTCATCACAATGCACCATTACCCCTTTCAGCACAATTCTCCAGGCCCTCTGTCACCACAATGCTCCATAACCCCTGACATCACAATGGCCAACGACACCTGTCATCACAATTCACCATGGATCTTGTCATCAAAAGGCTCCATGCTCGTGTCATCACAATGATCCAAGACCCGTGTCATCACAATGCTCCATGGCCGGTCTCATCACAGTGCTCCATGACCCCTGTCATCAAAATTCTCCATGAACTTTCATCACAGTGCTCCATGAACACATTCATCACAATGCTCCATGATCCCTTTCATCACAATGCTCTAGGACCAACATCATCCCAATGCTCCATGATCGCTATCATCACAATGCTCCATGACCCCTTTCATAACGATGCTCCAATACCCCCTTTCATCACAATGCTCCATGGTTCCTGTCATCACAATGCGCCAGGACCCATGTCATCACAATGCTCTATGACCCTTGTCATCACAATGTTCCATGGCCCTTGTCATCACAATGCTCCATGACCACATTCATCACAATGCTGCATGACCCGTTTCACCACAAAGCTAAGTGGCCCTTGTCATCACAATGCTCCATGGTGCTTTTCATCACAATGCTCCATGCCCCCGTCATCACAATGCCCCATGACCCCTGTCATCACAAGAATCCATGGTCTTTGACATCACAGTGCTCCAGGACACCTGTCATCACAATGCTCGATGATTCGTTTCATCACAATGCTCCCTTACCCCTGTCATCACAGTGCTCCATGACCCCTTGCATCACAACGCTCCATGACCAATTTCATCACAACGCTCCATGACTCCTATCATCACAATGCTCTATGGCCCTTGTCATCACAATGCTCAATGCCCACTGTCATCAAAATGCTCCATGAGCACATTCATCACAATACTCTATGAGCCGTTTCATCACAATGCTAAATGGCCCTTGTCATCACAATGTTCTACGGTGCTTGTCATCACAATGCTGCATGACCCCTGTCATCACAATGCTCTATGGCCCTTGCCATCACAATGATCCATGAACGCTGTCATCACAATGCTCTATGGCCCTTGCCATCACAATGCTCCATGAACGCTGTCATCACAATGCCCTATGACCAGTATCATCACAGTGCTCCTTGGCTGTTGTCATGAAAATGCTCCATAACCCCTGTCATCACAGTGAACCATGGCCCTTGTCATCACAATGCTCCCTGACCCATTTCATCACAATGCTCCATGACCACTTTCATTACACAGCTCCATGACCGCTATCATCACAATGATCCATGACCCCTTTCATCACAGTTTTCCAGTACCATTTTCATCACAATGATCCACGACCCCTATCACCACAATGCTCCATGACACGTATTTTCACTATGCTCTATGGCCGTTGTCATCACAATGCTCCATGGCCACTGTCATCACAATGCTCCATGACACGTTTCATCACAATGCTAAATTTCCCTTGTCATCACAATGCTCCATGGCGCTTCTCATCACAGTGCTGCATGACTCCTGTCATCACACTGCCCTATGACCCCTGTCATCACAAGGCTCCATGGCCCTTGTCTTCACAATGCTCCATAACACCTGTCATCAAATTCCTCCATGCCCTTCTCATGACAATGCTCCATGACCCCTGTCATCACAAGGCTCCGTGGCCCTTGACATCACAATTCTCCATGACACCTGACAACACAATGCTCCAGTACGCCTTTCATCACAATGCTCCAGGGCCCCTGTCATCACAATGCACCATGATCCCTTTCATGACAGTAATCCATGACCCCTTTCATCACAATGCTCCAGTATGCCTTTCATCACAATACTCGATGCCCCCTGTCATCACAATGCCCCATGACCGCTCTCAGCAAAATATTCCATGCCCCTTGTAGTCACAATGCTCCATAACAGCTGTCATCACAATGCTCCATGACCCTTGTCATGACAATGCTCCATGGCATTTTTCATCACAATGTTCCATGCCCCCTTTCATCACAATTCTTCAAGACAACTTTCATCACAATGCTCCATGACCACTTTCATCACAATGCTGCTTGGCCTGGGTCATCGCAATGCTCCATGACTCCTTTCATCACAATGCTCCATGGCCTCTGACATCACAGTGCTCCATAAGCCATGTCATCACAATGTGCCATGACCCCATCAAAACAATGCTCCATAACCCCTTTCATCACAATGCTCCGTGACCCACGTCAACACAATTGTCCAGGACCCCTTTCATCACAATGCTCCTTGGCACGTGTAATCACAATGCTCCATGAACAGTATCATCACAATCACCATGATCCCTCTCATAACAATGCACTATGACACCTGTCATCACAATGCTCCAAGACAACTGTCATCACAATGCCACATGACACCTGTCATCACAATACTCCCTAACCTTTGTCATCACAATGCTCCATGAAGCCTTTCATCACAATGCACCATTACCCCTTTCAGCACAATTCTCCAGGCCCTCTGTCACCACAATGCTCCATAACCCCTGACATCACAATGGCCAACGACACCTGTCATCACAATTCACCATGGATCTTGTCATCAAAAGGCTCCATGCTCATGTCATCACAATGATCCAAGACCCGTGTCATCACAATGCTCCATGGCCGGTCTCATCACAGTGCTCCATGACCCCTGTCATCAAAATTCTCCATGAACTTTCATCACAGTGCTCCATGAACACATTCATCACAATGCTCCATGATCCCTTTCATCACAATGCTCTAGGACCATCATCATCACAATGCTCCATGATCGCTATCATCACAATGCTCCATGACCCCTTTCATAACGATGCTCCAATACCCCCTTTCATCACAATGCTCCATGGTTCCTGTCATCACAATGCACCAGGACCCATGTCATCACAATGCTCTATGACCCTTGTCATCACAATGTTCCATGGCCCTTGTCATCACAATGCTCCATGACCACATTCATCACAATGCAGCATGACCCGTTTCACCACAATGCTAAGTGGCCCTTGTCATCACAATGCTCCATGGTGCTTGTCATCACAATGTTCCATGCCCCCGTCCTCACAATGCGCCATGACCTCTGTCATCACAAGAATCCATGGTCTTTGACATCACAGTGCTCCATGACACCTGTCATCACAATGCTCGATGATTCGTTTCATCACAATGCTCCCTTACACCTGTCATCACAGTGCTCCATGACCCCTTGCATCACAACGCTCCATGACCAATTTCATCACAACGCCCCATGACTCCTATCATCACAATGCTCTATGGCCCTTGTCATCACAATGCTCAATGCCCACTGTCATCACAATGCTCCATGAGCATATTCATCACAATACTCTATGAGCCGTTTCATCACAATGCTAAATGGCCCTTGTCATCACAATGTTCTACGGTGCTTGTCATCACAATGCTGCATGACCCCTGTCATCACAATGCTCCATGGCCCTTGCCATCACAATGCTCCATGAACGCTGTCATCACAATGCCCTATGACCAGTATCATCACAGTGCTCCTTGGCTGTTGTCATGAAAATGCTCCATAACCCCGGTCATCACAGTGAACCATGGCCCTTGTCATCACAATGCTCCCTGACCCATTTCATCACAATGCTCCATGACCACTTTCATTACAGAGCTCCATGATTGCTATCATCACAATGATCCATGACCCCTTTCACCACAGTGTTCCAGTACCATTTTCATCACAATGATCCACGACCCCTATCACCACATTGCTCCATGACACTTATTTTCACTATGCTCTATGGTCCTTGCCATCACAATGCTCCATGGCCACTGTCATCACAATGCTCCATGACCCGTTTCATCACAATGCTAAATTTCCCTCATCATCACAATGCTCCATGGTGCTTCTCATCACAGTGCTGCATGACCCCTGTCATCACAATGCTCCATGGCCCTTGCCATCACAATGCTCCATGAACGCTGTCATCACAATGCCCTATGACCAGTATCATCACAGTGCTCCTTGGCTGTTGTCATGAAAATGCTCCATAACCCCTGTCATCACAGTGAACCATGGCCCTTTTCATCACAATGCTCCCTGACCCATTTCATCACAATGCTCCATGACCACTTTCATTACAGAGCTCCATGATCGCTATCATCACAATGATCCATGACCCCTTTCATCACAGTGTTCCAGTACTATTTTCATCACAATGATCCACGACCCCTATCACCACAATGCTCCATGACACGTATTTTCACTATGCTCTATGGCCCTTGTCATCACAGTGCTCCATGGCCACTGTCATCACAATGCTCCATGACCCGTTTCATCACAATGCTAAATTTCCCTTGTCATCACAATGCTCCATGGCGCTTGTCATCACAGTGCTGCATGACTCCTGTCATCACACTGCCCTATGAACCCTGTCATCACAAGGCTCCATGGCCCTTGTCATCACAATGCTCCATAACACCTGTCATCACAATCCTCCATGCCCTTGTCATGACAATGCTCCATGACCCCTGTCATCACAAGGCTCCGTGGCCCTTGACATCACAATTCTCCATGACACCTGACAACACAAGGCTCCAGTACGCCTTTCATCACAATGCTTCTGGCCCCCTGTCATCACAATGCACCATGATCCCTTTCATGACAGTAATCCATGACCCCTTTCATCACAATGCTCCAGTATGCCTTTCATCACAATACTCGATGCCCCCTGTCATCACAATGCCCCATGACCGCTCTCAGCAAAATGGCCCTTGTCATCACAATGCTCCATGGCCACTGTCATCACAATGCTCCATGACACGTTTCATCACAATGCTAAATTTCCCTCGTCATCACAATGCTCCATGGTGCTTGTCATCACAGTGCTGCATGACTCCTGTCATCACACTGCCCTATGACCCCTGTCATCACAAGTCTCCATGGCCCTTGTCATCAGAATGCTCCATAACACCTGTCATCACAATCCTCCATGCCCTTGTCATGACAATGCTCCATGACCCCTGTCATCACAAGGCTCCGTGGCCCTTGACATCACAATTCTCCATGACACATGACAACACAATGCTCCAGTACGCCTTTCATCACAATGCTCCTGGCCCCCTGTCATCACAATGCACCATGATCCCTTTCATGACAGTAATCCATGACCCCTTTCATCACAATGCTCCAGTATGCCTTTCATCACAATACTCGATGCCCCCTGTCATCACAATGCCCCATGACCGCTCTCAGCAAAATATTCCATGCCCCTTGTAGTCACAATGCTCCATAACAGCTGTCATCACAATGCTCCATGACCCTTGTCATGACAATGCTCCATGGCATTTTTCATCACAATGTTCCATGCCCCCTTTCATCACAATTCTTCAAGACAACTTTCATCACAATGCTCCATGACCACTTTCATCACAATGCTGCTTGGCCTGGGTCATCGCAATGCTCCATGACTCCTTTCATCACAATGCTCCATGGCCTCTGACATCACAGTGCTCCATAAGCCATGTCATCACAATGTGCCATGATCCCATAAAAACAATGCTCCATAACCCCTTTCATCACAATGCTCCGTGACCCACGTCAACACAATTGTCCAGGACCCCTTTCATCACAATGCTCCTTGGCACGTGTAATCACAATGCTCCATGAACAGTATCATCACAATCACCATGATCCCTCTCATAACAATGCACTATGACACCTGTCATCACAATGCTCCAAGACAACTGTCATCACAATGCCACATGACACCTGTCATCACAATATTCCCTAACCTTTGTCATCACAATGCTCCATGAAGCCTTTCATCACAATGCACCATTACCCCTTTCAGCACAATTCTCCAGGCCCTCTGTCACCACAATGCTCCATAACCCCTGACATCACAATGGCCAACGACACCTGTCATCACAATTCACCATGGATCTTGTCATCAAAAGGCTCCATGCTCGTGTCATCACAATGATCCAAGACCCGTGTCATCACAATGCTCCATGGCCGGTGTCATCAGAGTGCTCCATGACTCCTGTCATCAAAATTCTCCATGAACTTTCATCACAGTGCTCCATGAACACATTCATCACAATGCTCCATGATCCCTTTCATCACAATGCTCTAGGACCAACATCATCCCAATGCTCCATGATCGCTATCATCACAATGCTCCATGACCCCTTTCATAACGATGCTCCAATACCCCCTTTCATCACAATGCTCCATGGTTCCTGTCATCACAATGCGCCAGGACCCATGTCATCACAATGCTCTATGACCCTTGTCATCACAATGTTCCATGGCCCTTGTCATCACAATGCTCCATGACCACATTCATCACAATGCTGCATGACCCGTTTCACCACAAAGCTAAGTGGCCCTTGTCATCACAATGCTCCATGGTGCTTGTCATCACAATGCTCCATGCCCCCGTCATCACAATGCCCCATGACCCCTGTCATCACAAGAATCCATGGTCTTTGACATCACAGTGCTCCATGACACCTGTCATCACAATGCTCGATGATTCGTTTCATCACAATGCTCCCTTACCCCTGTCATCACAGTGCTCCATGACCCCTTGCATCACAACGCTCCATGACCAATTTCATCACAACGCTCCATGACTCCTATCATCACAATGCTCTATGGCCCTTGTCATCACAATGCTCAATGCCCACTGTCATCACAATGCTCCATGAGCACATTCATCACAATACTCTATGAGCCGTTTCATCACAATGCTAAATGGCCCTTGTCATCACAATGTTCTACGGTGCTTGTCATCACAATGCTGCATGACCCCTGTCATCACAATGCTCCATGGCCCTTGCCATCACAATGCTCCATGAACGCTGTCATCACAATGCCCTATGACCAGTATCATCACAGTACTCCTTGGCTGTTGTCATGAAAATGCTCCATAACCCCTGTCATCACAGTGAACCATGGCCCTTGTCATCACAATGCTCCCTGACCCATTTCATCACAATGCTCCATGACCACTTTCATTACAGAGCTCCATGACCGCTATCATCACAATGATCCATGACCCCTTTCATCACAGTGTTCCAGTACCATTTTCATCACAATGATCCACGACCCCTATCACCACAATGCTCCATGACACGTATATTCACTATGCTCTATGGCCCTTGTCATCACAATGCTCCATGGCCACTGTCATCACAATGCTCCATGACCCGTTTCATCACAATGCTAAATTTCCCTTGTCATCACAATGCTCCGTGGCGCTTGTCATCACAATGCTCCATAACACCTGTCATCAAGTTCCTCCATGCCTTTGTCATGACAATGCTCCATGACCCCTGTCATCACAAGGCTCCGTGGCCCTTGACATCACAATTCTCCATGACACCTGACAACACAATGCTCCAGTACGCCTTTCATCACAATGCTCCAGGCCCCCTGTCATCACAATGCACCATGATCCCTTTCATGACAGTAATCCATGACCCCTTTCATCACAAAGCTCCAGTATGCCTTTCATCACAATACTCGATGCCCCCTGTCATCACAATGCCCCATGACCCCTCTCAGCAAAATATTCCATGCCCCCTGTAGTCACAATGCTCCATAACAGCTGTCATCACAATGCTCCATGACCCTTGTCATGACAATACTCCATGGCATTTTTCATCACAATGTTCCATGACCCCTTTCATCAAATTCTTCAAGACAACTTTCATCACAATGCTCCATGACCACTTTCCTCACAATGCTCCTTGGCCTGAGTCATCGCAATGCTCCATGACTCCTTTCATCACAAAGCTCCATGGCCTCTGACATCACAATGCTCCATAAGCAATGTCATCACAATGTGCCATGACCCCGTCAAAACAATGCTCCATAACCCCTTTCATCACAATGCTCCGTGACCCACGTCAACACAATTGTCCAGGACCCCTTTCATCACAATGCTCCTTGGCACGTGTCATCACAAAGCTCCATGAACAGTATCATCACAATGCACCATGATCCCTTTCATAACAATGCACTATGACACCTGTCATCACAATGCTCCAAGACAATTGTCATCACAATGCCACATGACACCTGTCATCACAATACTCCCTGACCTTTGTCATCACAATGCTCCATGACGCCTTTCATCACAATGCACCATTACCCCTTTCATCACAATTCTCCAGGCCCTCTGTCACCACAATGCTCCATAACCCCTGACATCACAATGGCCAACGACACCTGTCATCACAATTCACCATGGATCTTGTCATCAAAAGGCTCCATGCTCGTGTCATCACAATGATCCAAGACCCGGGTCATCACAATGCTCCATGGCCGGTCTCATCACAGTGCTCCATGACCCCTGTCATCAAAATTCTCCATGAACTTTCATCACAGTGCTCCATGAACACATTCATCACAATGCTCCATGATCCCTTTCATCACAATGCTCTAGGACCATCATCATCACAATGCTCCATGATCGCTATCATCACAATGCTCCATGACCCCTTTCATAACGATGCTCCAATACCCCCTTTCATCACAATGCTCCATGGTTCCTGTCATCACAATGCACCAGGACCCATGTCATCACAATGCTCTATGACCCTTGTCATCACAATGTTCCATGGCCCTTGTCATCACAATGCTCCATGACCACATTCATCACAATGCAGCATGACCCGTTTCACCACAATGCTAAGTGGCCCTTGTCATCACAATGCTCCATGGTGCTTGTCATCACAATGTTCCATGCCCCCGTCCTCACAATGCGCCATGACCTCTGTCATCACAAGAATCCATGGTCTTTGACATCACAGTGCTCCATGACACCTGTCATCACAATGCTCGATGATTCGTTTCATCACAATGCTCCCTTACACCTGTCATCACAGTGCTCCATGACCCCTTGCATCACAACGCTCCATGACCAATTTCATCACAACGCCCCATGACTCCTATCATCACAATGCTCTATGGCCCTTGTCATCACAATGCTCAATGCCCACTGTCATCACAATGCTCCATGAGCATATTCATCACAATACTCTATGAGCCGTTTCATCACAATGCTAAATGGCCCTTGTCATCACAATGTTCTACGGTGCTTGTCATCACAATGCTGCATGACCCCTGTCATCACAATGCTCCATGGCCCTTGCCATCACAATGCTCCATGAACGCTGTCATCACAATGCCCTATGACCAGTATCATCACAGTGCTCCTTGGCTGTTGTCATGAAAATGCTCCATAACCCCGGTCATCACAGTGAACCATGGCCCTTGTCATCACAATGCTCCCTGACCCATTTCATCACAATGCTCCATGACCACTTTCATTACAGAGCTCCATGATTGCTATCATCACAATGATCCATGACCCCTTTCACCACAGTGTTCCAGTACCATTTTCATCACAATGATCCACGACCCCTATCACCACATTGCTCCATGACACTTATTTTCACTATGCTCTATGGTCCTTGCCATCACAATGCTCCATGGCCACTGTCATCACAATGCTCCATGACCCGTTTCATCACAATGCTAAATTTCCCTCATCATCACAATGCTCCATGGTGCTTCTCATCACAGTGCTGCATGACCCCTGTCATCACAATGCTCCATGGCCCTTGCCATCACAATGCTCCATGAACGCTGTCATCACAATGCCCTATGACCAGTATCATCACAGTGCTCCTTGGCTGTTGTCATGAAAATGCTCCATAACCCCTGTCATCACAGTGAACCATGGCCCTTGTCATCACAATGCTCCCTGACCCATTTCATCACAATGCTCCATGACCACTTTCATTACAGAGCTCCATGATCGCTATCATCACAATGATCCATGACCCCTTTCATCACAGTGTTCCAGTACTATTTTCATCACAATGATCCACGACCCCTATCACCACAATGCTCCATGACACGTATTTTCACTATGCTCTATGGCCCTTGTCATCACAGTGCTCCATGGCCACTGTCATCACAATGCTCCATGACCCGTTTCATCACAATGCTAAATTTCCCTTGTCATCACAATGCTCCATGGCGCTTGTCATCACAGTGCTGCATGACTCCTGTCATCACACTGCCCTATGACCCCTGTCATCACAAGGCTCCATGGCCCTTGTCATCACAATGCTCCATAACACCTGTCATCACAATCCTCCATGCCCTTGTCATGACAATGCTCCATGACCCCTGTCATCACAAGGCTCCGTGGCCCTTGACATCACAATTCTCCATGACACCTGACAACACAAGGCTCCAGTACGCCTTTCATCACAATGCTTCTGGCCCCCTGTCATCACAATGCACCATGATCCCTTTCATGACAGTAATCCATGACCCCTTTCATCACAATGCTCCAGTATGCCTTTCATCACAATACTCGATGCCCCCTGTCATCACAATGCCCCATGACCGCTCTCAGCAAAATGGCCCTTGTCATCACAATGCTCCATGGCCACTGTCATCACAATGCTCCATGACACGTTTCATCACAATGCTAAATTTCCCTCGTCATCACAATGCTCCATGGTGCTTGTCATCACAGTGCTGCATGACTCCTGTCATCACACTGCCCTATGACCCCTGTCATCACAAGTCTCCATGGCCCTTGTCATCAGAATGCTCCATAACACCTGTCATCACAATCCTCCATGCCCTTGTCATGACAATGCTCCATGACCCCTGTCATCACAAGGCTCCGTGGCCCTTGACATCACAATTCTCCATGACACATGACAACACAATGCTCCAGTACGCCTTTCATCACAATGCTCCTGGCCCCCTGTCATCACAATGCACCATGATCCCTTTCATGACAGTAATCCATGACCCCTTTCATCACAATGCTCCAGTATGCCTTTCATCACAATACTCGATGCCCCCTGTCATCACAATGCCCCATGACCGCTCTCAGCAAAATATTCCATGCCCCTTGTAGTCACAATGCTCCATAACAGCTGTCATCACAATGCTCCATGACCCTTGTCATGACAATGCTCCATGGCATTTTTCATCACAATGTTCCATGCCCCCTTTCATCACAATTCTTCAAGACAACTTTCATCACAATGCTCCATGACCACTTTCATCACAATGCTGCTTGGCCTGGGTCATCGCAATGCTCCATGACTCCTTTCATCACAATGCTCCATGGCCTCTGACATCACAGTGCTCCATAAGCCATGTCATCACAATGTGCCATGATCCCATAAAAACAATGCTCCATAACCCCTTTCATCACAATGCTCCGTGACCCACGTCAACACAATTGTCCAGGACCCCTTTCATCACAATGCTCCTTGGCACGTGTAATCACAATGCTCCATGAACAGTATCATCACAATCACCATGATCCCTCTCATAACAATGCACTATGACACCTGTCATCACAATGCTCCAAGACAACTGTCATCACAATGCCACATGACACCTGTCATCACAATATTCCCTAACCTTTGTCATCACAATGCTCCATGAAGCCTTTCATCACAATGCACCATTACCCCTTTCAGCACAATTCTCCAGGCCCTCTGTCACCACAATGCTCCATAACCCCTGACATCACAATGGCCAACGACACCTGTCATCACAATTCACCATGGATCTTGTCATCAAAAGGCTCCATGCTCGTGTCATCACAATGATCCAAGACCCGTGTCATCACAATGCTCCATGGCCGGTGTCATCAGAGTGCTCCATGACTCCTGTCATCAAAATTCTCCATGAACTTTCATCACAGTGCTCCATGAACACATTCATCACAATGCTCCATGATCCCTTTCATCACAATGCTCTAGGACCAACATCATCCCAATGCTCCATGATCGCTATCATCACAATGCTCCATGACCCCTTTCATAACGATGCTCCAATACCCCCTTTCATCACAATGCTCCATGGTTCCTGTCATCACAATGCGCCAGGACCCATGTCATCACAATGCTCTATGACCCTTGTCATCACAATGTTCCATGGCCCTTGTCATCACAATGCTCCATGACCACATTCATCACAATGCTGCATGACCCGTTTCACCACAAAGCTAAGTGGCCCTTGTCATCACAATGCTCCATGGTGCTTGTCATCACAATGCTCCATGCCCCCGTCATCACAATGCCCCATGACCCCTGTCATCACAAGAATCCATGGTCTTTGACATCACAGTGCTCCATGACACCTGTCATCACAATGCTCGATGATTCGTTTCATCACAATGCTCCCTTACCCCTGTCATCACAGTGCTCCATGACCCCTTGCATCACAACGCTCCATGACCAATTTCATCACAACGCTCCATGACTCCTATCATCACAATGCTCTATGGCCCTTGTCATCACAATGCTCAATGCCCACTGTCATCACAATGCTCCATGAGCACATTCATCACAATACTCTATGAGCCGTTTCATCACAATGCTAAATGGCCCTTGTCATCACAATGTTCTACGGTGCTTGTCATCACAATGCTGCATGACCCCTGTCATCACAATGCTCCATGGCCCTTGCCATCACAATGCTCCATGAACGCTGTCATCACAATGCCCTATGACCAGTATCATCACAGTGCTCCTTGGCTGTTGTCATGAAAATGCTCCATAACCCCTGTCATCACAGTGAACCATGGCCCTTGTCATCACAATGCTCCCTGACCCATTTCATCACAATGCTCCATTACCACTTTCATTACAGAGCTCCATGACCGCTATCATCACAATGATCCATGACCCCTTTCATCACAGTGTTCCAGTACCATTTTCATCACAATGATCCACGACCCCTATCACCACAATGCTCCATGACACGTATATTCACTATGCTCTATGGCCCTTGTCATCACAATGCTCCATGGCCACTGTCATCACAATGCTCCATGACCCGTTTCATCACAATGCTAAATTTCCCTTGTCATCACAATGCTCCGTGGCGCTTGTCATCACAATGCTCCATAACACCTGTCATCAAGTTCCTCCATGCCTTTGTCATGACAATGCTCCATGACCCCTGTCATCACAAGGCTCCGTGGCCCTTGACATCACAATTCTCCATGACACCTGACAACACAATGCTCCAGTACGCCTTTCATCACAATGCTCCAGGCCCCCTGTCATCACAATGCACCATGATCCCTTTCATGACAGTAATCCATGACCCCTTTCATCACAAAGCTCCAGTATGCCTTTCATCACAATACTCGATGCCCCCTGTCATCACAATGCCCCATGACCCCTCTCAGCAAAATATTCCATGCCCCCTGTAGTCACAATGCTCCCTAACAGCTGTCATCACAATGCTCCATGACCCTTGTCATGACAATACTCCATGGCATTTTTCATCACAATGTTCCATGACCCCTTTCATCACAATTCTTCAAGACAACTTTCATCACAATGCTCCATGACCACTTTCCTCACAATGCTCCTTGGCCTGAGTCATCGCAATGCTCCATGACTCCTTTCATCACAAAGCTCCATGGCCTCTGACATCACAATGCTCCATAAGCAATGTCATCACAATGTGCCATGACCCCGTCAAAACAATGCTCCATAACCCCTTTCATCACAATGCTCCGTGACCCACGTCAACACAATTGTCCAGGACCCCTTTCATCACAATGCTCCTTGGCACGTGTCATCACAAAGCTCCATGAACAGTATCATCACAATGCACCATGATCCCTTTCATAACAATGCACTATGACACCTGTCATCACAATGCTCCAAGACAATTGTCATCACAATGCCACATGACACCTGTCATCACAATACTCCCTGACCTTTGTCATCACAATGCTCCATGACGCCTTTCATCACAATGCACCATTACCCCTTTCAGCACAATTCTCCAGGCCCTCTGTCACCACAATGCTCCATAACCCCTGACATCACAATGGCCAACGACACCTGTCATCACAATTCACCATGGATCTTGTCATCAAAAGGCTCCATGCTCGTGTCATCACAATGATCCAAGACCCGGGTCATCACAATGCTCCATGGCCGGTCTCATCACAGTGCTCCATGACCCCTGTCATCAAAATTCTCCATGAACTTTCATCACAGTGCTCCATCAACACATTCATCACAATGCTCCATGATCCCTTTCATCACAATGCTCTAGGACCATCATCATCACAATGCTCCATGATCGCTATCATCACAATGCTCCATGACCCCTTTCATAACGATGCTCCAATACCCCCTTTCATCACAATGCTCCATGGTTCCTGTCATCACAATGCATCAGGACCCATGTCATCACAATGCTCTATGACCCTTGTCATCACAATGTTCCATGGCCCTTGTCATCACAATGCTCCATGACCACATTCATCACAATGCAGCATGACCCGTTTCACCACAATGCTAAGTGGCCTTTGTCATCACAATGCTCCATGGTGCTTGTCATCACAATGTTCCATGCCCCCATCCTCACAATGCGCCATGACCTCTGTCATCACAAGAATCCATGGTCTTTGACATCACAGTGCTCCATGACACCTGTCATCACAATGCTCGATGATTCGTTTCATCACAATGCTCCCTTACACCTGTCATCACAGTGCTCCAGGACCCCTTGCATCACAACGCTCCATGACCAATTTCATCACAACGCCCCATGACTCCTATCATCACAATGCTCTATGGCCCTTGTCATCACAATGCTCAATGCCCACTGTCATCACAATGCTCCATGAGCATATTCATCACAATACTCTATGAGCCGTTTCATCACAATGCTAAATGGCCCTTGTCATCACAATGTTCTACGGTGCTTGTCATCACAATGCTGCATGACCCCTGTCATCACAATGCTCCATGGCCCTTGCCATCACAATGCTCCATGAACGCTGTCATCACAATGCCCTATGACCAGTATCATCACAGTGCTCCTTGGCTGTTGTCATGAAAATGCTCCATAACCCCGGTCATCACAGTGAACCATGGCCCTTGTCATCACAATGCTCCCTGACCCATTTCATCACAATGCTCCATGACCACTTTCATTACAGAGCTCCATGATTGCTATCATCACAATGATCCATGACCCCTTTCACCACAGTGTTCCAGTACCATTTTCATCACAATGATCCACGACCCCTATCACCACATTGCTCCATGACACTTATTTTCACTATGCTCTATGGTCCTTGTCATCACAATGCTCCATGGCCACTGTCATCACAATGCTCCATGACCCGTTTCATCACAATGCTAAATTTCCCTCATCATCACAATGCTCCATGGTGCTTCTCATCACAGTGCTGCATGACCCCTGTCATCACAATGCTCCATGGCCCTTGCCATCACAATGCTCCATGAACGCTGTCATCACAATGCCCTATGACCAGTATCATCACAGTGCTCCTTGGCTGTTGTCATGAAAATGCTCCATAACCCCTGTCATCACAGTGAACCATGGTCCTTGTCATCACAATGCTCCCTGACCCATTTCATCACAATGCTCCATGACCACTTTCATTACAGAGCTCCATGATCGCTATCATCACAATGATCCATGACCCCTTTCATCACAGTGTTCCAGTACTATTTTCATCACAATGATCCACGACCCCTATCACCACAATGCTCCATGACACGTATTTTCACTATGCTCTATGGCCCTTGTCATCACAGTGCTCCATGGCCACTGTCATCACAATGCTCCATGACCCGTTTCATCACAATGCTAAATTTCCCTTGTCATCACAATGCTCCATGGCGCTTGTCATCACAGTGCTGCATGACTCCTGTCATCACACTGCCCTATGACCCCTGTCATCACAAGGCTCCATGGCCCTTGTCATCACAATGCTCCATAACACCTGTCATCACAATCCTCCATGCCCTTGTCATGACAATGCTCCATGACCCCTGTCATCACAAGGCTCCGTGGCCCTTGACATCACAATTCTCCATGACACCTGACAACACAATGCTCCAGTACGCCTTTCATCACAATGCTTCTGGCCCCCTGTCATCACAATGCACCATGATCCCTTTCATGACAGTAATCCATGACCCCTTTCATCACAATGCTCCAGTATGCCTTTCATCACAATACTCGATGCCCCCTGTCATCACAATGCCCCATGACCGCTCTCAGCAAAATGGCCCTTGTCATCACAATGCTCCATGGCCACTGTCATCACAATGCTCCATGACACGTTTCATCACAATGCTAAATTTCCCTCGTCATCACAATGCTCCATGGTGCTTGTCATCACAGTGCTGCATGACTCCTGTCATCACACTGCCCTATGACCCCTGTCATCACAAGTCTCCATGGCCCTTGTCATCAGAATGCTCCATAACACCTGTCATCACAATCCTCCATGCCCTTGTCATGACAATGCTCCATGACCCCTGTCATCACAAGGCTCCGTGGCCCTTGACATCACAATTCTCCATGACACATGACAACACAATGCTCCAGTACGCCTTTCATCACAATGCTCCTGGCCCCCTGTCATCACAATGCACCATGATCCCTTTCATGACAGTAATCCATGACCCCTTTCATCACAATGCTCCAGTATGCCTTTCATCACAATACTCGATGCCCCCTGTCATCACAATGCCCCATGACCGCTCTCAGCAAAATATTCCATGCCCCTTGTAGTCACAATGCTCCATAATAGCTGTCATCACAATGCTCCATGACCCTTGTCATGACAATGCTCCATGGCATTTTTCATCACAATGTTCCATGCCCCCTTTCATCACAATTCTTCAAGACAACTTTCATCACAATGCTCCATGACCACTTTCATCACAATGCTGCTTGGCCTGGGTCATCGCTATGCTCCATGACTCCTTTCATCACAATGCTCCATGGCCTCTGACATCACAGTGCTCCATAAGCCATGTCATCCCAATGTGCCATGACCCCATCAAAACAATGCTCCATAACCCCTTTCATCACAATGCTCCGTGACCCACGTCAACACAATTGTCCAGGACCCCTTTCATCACAATGCTCCTTGGCACGTGTAATCACAATGCTCCATGAACAGTATCATCACAATCACCATGATCCCTCTCATAACAATGCACTATGACACCTGTCATCACAATGCTCCAAGACAACTGTCATCACAATGCCACATGACACCTGTCATCACAATACTCCCTAACCTTTGTCATCACAATGCTCCATGAAGCCTTTCATCACAATGCACCATTACCCCTTTCAGCACAATTCTCCAGGCCCTCTGTCACCACAATGCTCCATAACCCCTGACATCACAATGGCCAACGACACCTGTCATCACAATTCACCATGGATCTTGTCATCAAAAGGCTCCATGCTCGTGTCATCACAATGATCCAAGACCCGTGTCATCACAATGCTCCATGGCCGGTCTCATCACAGTGCTCCATGACCCCTGTCATCAAAATTCTCCATGAACTTTCATCACAGTGCTCCATGAACACATTCATCACAATGCTCCATGATCCCTTTCATCACAATGCTCTAGGACCAACATCATCCCAATGCTCCATGATCGCTATCATCACAATGCTCCATGACCCCTTTCATAACGATGCTCCAATACCCCCTTTCATCACAATGCTCCATGGTTCCTGTCATCACAATGCGCCAGGACCCATGTCATCACAATGCTCTATGACCCTTGTCATCACAATGTTCCATGGCCCTTGTCATCACAATGCTCCATGACCACATTCATCACAATGCTGCATGACCCGTTTCACCACAAAGCTAAGTGGCCCTTGTCATCACAATGCTCCATGGTGCTTGTCATCACAATGCTCCATGCCCCCGTCATCACAATGCCCCATGACCCCTGTCATCACAAGAATCCATGGTCTTTGACATCACAGTGCTCCATGACACCTGTCATCACAATGCTCGATGATTCGTTTCATCACAATGCTCCCTTACCCCTGTCATCACAGTGCTCCATGACCTCTTGCATCACAACGCTCCATGACCAATTTCATCACAACGCTCCATGACTCCTATCATCACAATGCTCTATGGCCCTTGTCATCACAATGCTCAATGCCCACTGTCATCACAATGCTCCATGAGCACATTCATCACAATACTCTATGAGCCGTTTCATCACAATGCTAAATGGCCCTTGTCATCACAATGTTCTACGGTGCTTGTCATCACAATGCTGCATGACCCCTGTCATCACAATGCTCCATGGCCCTTGCCATCACAATGCTCCATGAACGCTGTCATCACAATGCCCTATGACCAGTATCATCACAGTGCTCCTTGGCTGTTGTCATGAAAATGCTCCATAACCCCTGTCATCACAGTGAACCATGGCCCTTGTCATCACAATGCTCCCTGACCCATTTCATCACAATGCTCCATGACCACTTTCATTACAGAGCTCCATGACCGCTATCATCACAATGATCCATGACCCCTTTCATCACAGTGTTCCAGTACCATTTTCATCACAATGATCCACGACCCCTATCACCACAATGCTCCATGACACGTATATTCACTATGCTCTATGGCCCTTGTCATCACAATGCTCCATGGCCACTGTCATCACAATGCTCCATGACCCGTTTCATCACAATGCTAAATTTCCCTTGTCATCACAATGCTCCGTGGCGCTTGTCATCACAATGCTCCATAACACCTGTCATCAAGTTCCTCCATGCCTTTGTCATGACAATGCTCCATGACCCCTGTCATCACAAGGCTCCGTGGCCCTTGACATCACAATTCTCCATGACACCTGACAACACAATGCTCCAGTACGCCTTTCATCACAATGCTCCAGGCCCCCTGTCATCACAATGCACCATGATCCCTTTCATGACAGTAATCCATGACCCCTTTCATCACAAAGCTCCAGTATGCCTTTCATCACAATACTCGATGCCCCCTGTCATCACAATGCCCCATGACCCCTCTCAGCAAAATATTCCATGCCCCCTGTAGTCACAATGCTCCATAACAGCTGTCATCACAATGCTCCATGACCCTTGTCATGACAATACTCCATGGCATTTTTCATCACAATGTTCCATGACCCCTTTCATCACAATTCTTCAAGACAACTTTCATCACAATGCTCCATGACCACTTTCCTCACAATGCTCCTTGGCCTGAGTCATCGCAATGCTCCATGACTCCTTTCATCACAAAGCTCCATGGCCTCTGACATCACAATGCTCCATAAGCAATGTCATCACAATGTGCCATGACCCCGTCAAAACAATGCTCCATAACCCCTTTCATCACAATGCTCCGTGACCCACGTCAACACAATTGTCCAGGACCCCTTTCATCACAATGCTCCTTGGCACGTGTCATCACAAAGCTCCATGAACAGTATCATCACAATGCACCATGATCCCTTTCATAACAATGCACTATGACACCTGTCATCACAATGCTCCAAGACAATTGTCATCACAATGCCACATGACACCTGTCATCACAATACTCCCTGACCTTTGTCATCACAATGCTCCATGACGCCTTTCATCACAATGCACCATTACCCCTTTCAGCACAATTCTCCAGGCCCTCTGTCACCACAATGCTCCATAACCCCTGACATCACAATGGCCAACGACACCTGTCATCACAATTCACCATGGATCTTGTCATCAAAAGGCTCCATGCTCGTGTCATCACAATGATCCAAGACCCGGGTCATCACAATGCTCCATGGCCGGTCTCATCACAGTGCTCCATGACCCCTGTCATCAAAATTCTCCATGAACTTTCATCACAGTGCTCCATGAACACATTCATCACAATGCTCCATGATCCCTTTCATCACAATGCTCTAGGACCATCATCATCCCAATGCTCCATGATCGCTATCATCACAATGCTCCATGACCCCTTTCATAACGATGCTCCAATACCCCCTTTCATCACAATGCTCCATGGTTCCTGTCATCACAATGCACCAGGACCCATGTCATCACAATGCTCTATGACCCTTGTCATCACAATGTTCCATGGCCCTTGTCATCACAATGCTCCATGACCACATTCATCACAATGCAGCATGACCCGTTTCACCACAATGCTAAGTGGCCCTTGTCATCACAATGCTCCATGGTGCTTGTCATCACAATGTTCCATGCCCCCATCCTCACAATGCGCCATGACCTCTGTCATCACAAGAATCCATGGTCTTTGACATCACAGTGCTCCATGACACCTGTCATCACAATGCTCGATGATTCGTTTCATCACAATGCTCCCTTACACCTGTCATCACAGTGCTCCAGGACCCCTTGCATCACAACGCTCCATGACCAATTTCATCACAACGCCCCATGACTCCTATCATCACAATGCTCTATGGCCCTTGTCATCACAATGCTCAATGCCCACTGTCATCACAATGCTCCATGAGCATATTCATCACAATACTCTATGAGCCGTTTCATCACAATGCTAAATGGCCCTTGTCATCACAATGTTCTACGGTGCTTGTCATCACAATGCTGCATGACCCCTGTCATCACAATGCTCCATGGCCCTTGCCATCACAATGCTCCATGAACGCTGTCATCACAATGCCCTATGACCAGTATCATCACAGTGCTCCTTGGCTGTTGTCATGAAAATGCTCCATAACCCCGGTCATCACAGTGAACCATGGCCCTTGTCATCACAATGCTCCCTGACCCATTTCATCACAATGCTCCATGACCACTTTCATTACAGAGCTCCATGATTGCTATCATCACAATGATCCATGACCCCTTTCACCACAGTGTTCCAGTACCATTTTCATCACAATGATCCACGACCCCTATCACCACATTGCTCCATGACACTTATTTTCACTATGCTCTATGGTCCTTGTCATCACAATGCTCCATGGCCACTGTCATCACAATGCTCCATGACCCGTTTCATCACAATGCTAAATTTCCCTCATCATCACAATGCTCCATGGTGCTTCTCATCACAGTGCTGCATGACCCCTGTCATCACAATGCTCCATGGCCCTTGCCATCACAATGCTCCATGAACGCTGTCATCACAATGCCCTATGACCAGTATCATCACAGTGCTCCTTGGCTGTTGTCATGAAAATGCTCCATAACCCCTGTCATCACAGTGAACCATGGCCCTTGTCATCACAATGCTCCCTGACCCATTTCATCACAATGCTCCATGACCACTTTCATTACAGTGCTCCATGATCGCTATCATCACAATGATCCATGACCCCTTTCATCACAGTGTTCCAGTACTATTTTCATCACAATGATCCACGACCCCTATCACCACAATGCTCCATGACACGTATTTTCACTATGCTCTATGGCCCTTGTCATCACAGTGCTCCATGGCCACTGTCATCACAATGCTCCATGACCCGTTTCATCACAATGCTAAATTTCCCTTGTCATCACAATGTTCCATGGCGCTTGTCATCACAGTGCTGCATGACTCCTGTCATCACACTGCCCTATGACCCCTGTCATCACAAGGCTCCATGGCCCTTGTCATCACAATGCTCCATAACACCTGTCATCACAATCCTCCATGCCCTTGTCATGACAATGCTCCATGACCCCTGTCATCACAAGGCTCCGTGGCCCTTGACATCACAATTCTCCATGACACCTGACAACACAATGCTCCAGTACGCCTTTCATCACAATGCTTCCGGCCCCCTGTCATCACAATGCACCATGATCCCTTTCATGACAGTAATCCATGACCCCTTTCATCACAATGCTCCAGTATGCCTTTCATCACAATACTCGATGCCCCCTGTCATCACAATGCCCCATGACCGCTCTCAGCAAAATGGCCCTTGTCATCACAATGCTCCATGGCCACTGTCATCACAATGCTCCATGACACGTTTCATCACAATGCTAAATTTCCCTCGTCATCACAATGCTCCATGGTGCTTGTCATCACAGTGCTGCATGACTCCTGTCATCACACTGCCCTATGACCCCTGTCATCACAAGTCTCCATGGCCCTTGTCATCAGAATGCTCCATAACACCTGTCATCACAATCCTCCATGCCCTTGTCATGACAATGCTCCATGACCCCTGTCATCACAAGGCTCCGTGGCCCTTGACATCACAATTCTCCATGACACATGACAACACAATGCTCCAGTACGCCTTTCATCACAATGCTCCTGGCCCCCTGTCATCACAATGCACCATGATCCCTTTCATGACAGTAATCCATGACCCCTTTCATCACAATGCTCCAGTATGCCTTTCATCACAATACTCGATGCCCCCTGTCATCACAATGCCCCATGACCGCTCTCAGCAAAATATTCCATGCCCCTTGTAGTCACAATGCTCCATAACAGCTGTCATCACAATGCTCCATGACCCTTGTCATGACAATGCTCCATGGCATTTTTCATCACAATGTTCCATGCCCCCTTTCATCACAATTCTTCAAGACAACTTTCATCACAATGCTCCATGACCACTTTCATCACAATGCTGCTTGGCCTGGGTCATCGCAATGCTCCCTGACTCCTTTCATCACAATGCTCCATGGCCTCTGACATCACAGTGCTCCATAAGCCATGTCATCACAATGTGCCATGACCCCATCAAAACAATGCTCCATAACCCCTTTCATCACAATGCTCCGTGACCCACGTCAACACAATTGTCCAGGACCCCTTTCATCACAATGCTCCTTGGCACGTGTAATCACAATGCTCCATGAACAGTATCATCACAATCACCATGATCCCTCTCATAACAAAGCACTATGACACCTGTCATCACAATGCTCCAAGACAACTGTCATCACAATGCCACATGACACCTGTCATCACAATACTCCCTAACCTTTGTCATCACAATGCTCCATGAAGCCTTTCATCACAATGCACCATTACCCCTTTCAGCACAATTCTCCAGGCCCTCTGTCACCACAATGCTCCATAACCCCTGACATCACAATGGCCAACGACACCTGTCATCACAATTCACCATGGATCTTGTCATCAAAAGGCTCCATGCTCGTGTCATCACAATGATCCAAGACCCGTGTCATCACAATGCTCCATGGCCGGTCTCATCACAGTGCTCCATGACCCCTGTCATCAAAATTCTCCATGAACTTTCATCACAGTGCTCCATGAACACATTCATCACAATGCTCCATGATCCCTTTCATCACAATGCTCTAGGACCAACATCATCCCAATGCTCCATGATCGCTATCATCACAATGC